>NC_056741.1:254326305-254626305 GCF_019279795.1 Protopterus annectens | reverse complement strand
TGGTGAGTACATAACTTATAAATCTGATGTCCTTTTCATTCTTCCTCACACATGGGACGAATCCTCAGCTAAGTAGCCCCCAGGAGGCCCTCATAGAAGGACATGCTGGAGCACTGTTCAACCAGCGTCTCTCGGTGAATCTGCTTCTGGATATGCTGTCCAACTTGTAATGTTTAAAAAAAAAGTCAGAGTCTTTGACCAAGTAGCTGCAGCACAAATGTCGTCAATGGAAGTCCTTGACCAAAAGCTGCTGAAGCAGCCATGGGCTGAGGTCATCTAGGCAAATCTACTCCTTTTTGAGAAGAAACCAATGAAATGCAATCAGTAATCCATTTGGCTACAGTAACTTTAGATCCCACCTAACCTAGGCGATTAGGGGAAAAGGACATGAAAAGCTGATCTGACCTTCTGAACTGTTCTGTTCTTTGGAAATAAAAACATAGCTATCTGTGCACATCGAGGGGATGAAGCATGTATTCTCCTTTATTAGAAAACATTGGACAAAAATCAGTAACTGAATGGACTGATTAATGTTACTTTCAGACACTACTTTACGAACTAAACCTTCCTTTCTTCCTACAGAAACCCTGTCTTTGTGAAAAAGAATCTAAGAGCCTGGAGTTCAAAAATCCTTTTCGCTGAAGTTATAGCTACAAAAAAGACAGTTTTCCATCAAAGAAATTTCAGACCGCATTTGTCACACATTTCAAAGGGCTTCTGAGTTAACCATTGAAGAACCACAGTAAGGTCCCAAGGAGGGGAAAGGTCTTTTGTCAGGGGTCTGAAAAGAAAAATCCCCTTCATGAATGTTTTACGCAATCTGGAACAGACCAGAGAAGTAGACTTGCTTCCTGAATGAAAATTCAAAATCGCTGACAAGTGAAGTTTAATTGTTGAAAAATTTGTCCTCTCTTTAAAAAGAGATGTTAGAAAAAGAAGAATGGCTGTAAATGGGGCTGAAAAAGGGTTGATATTTTGGCTAGAAGCCCAAATAGAAAATCTTTTCCATTTGCTTCTGTAAACTTTTTTGGTAGAAGTTTTCTGGGAGGCTAAAATATCATGACCTGGGGAAGAAAGCCTGGACTGTAACTGTTACTGGAAGTGCAGAAACCATAAGGTTAATTTGACGGCACAGAGACTGGGAAGTTAAATTCCTGATGGATGAGACTGGAGATCTTCAGCAGGCTCCAGTATCCATGTCGGACATCACAAGTGAGATATCAGAAAGGGGAACCATACTGGCAGAGGCCAGAAGGCAGCAATGAGGATGGCCAAGCTGTTCAGCCTGTTTGCTTTCTGTAACAATTTTAGAATCAGTGAAAGAGGGGAGAAGGCATAAAGAGACCCAGGGGCCCGTTATAAATCACAGCATCTCTCTGTGACTCCCCCTGGGGGGGGGATCGGAGCGAACTACTTGCAGCACTCGTTGAGGGAGGTGGCAGTAAGGTCACAGTAAGGTTGGCCCCAATACCTGAAAATCATAGTCGCTACTAACTGGTTGAGAGACCACTTGTGAAACATCAGAATGGATCTACTTAGCCTGTCCGCTAGCATGTTGGTTTTACCCAGGTTGTGCATTGCAACAAGAAAGCAGTCTGATGAGATCACCCATTCCAAAACCCTCATGTCTCTGCACAGCAGGTAAGATCAGGTTCATCCTTGCTTGTTGATATACCAGACTACAAACATGTTGTCTGTCTGAATTGCAACAGTCCCCAGAAGGAGAGCATCTTGAAAAGACTGCAACAGCTAGAAGGACTGCTCTCATCTCTAGAACGCTGATATGTCTCTAGAGAAGAACATATACCTTGGACTGTCCTTCCCAAAAAATGCACCCCCTACCCCAGTTGGTAGGTGTCAGTGGTCCCTGTGGCAACTGGGGGCAGAAGAAAGTACAGTTGTGTACTTACCATAAATGTAGATGTTTGAGTGTATTCACTGTTGCTGTCATTACAATTGGGCTATCCTGCTGGCAGGCTACCCGCAGTCGGCCTGAATTCCAAAGTCTAGGTCCAGCGTCGGTTGCTGTCGCCTCCTCCCTGACGTCAGTGCGCCAGGGGTATAAAAGATGCAGCCGACACCATTTTCTTTAGTTTTTCTTGCCCCAGATGTCAGGTGCCCCCAAAAGGGTAGGCTAAAAATATGTCAATAAAGCATGCATGCACCAAGGTAAATTCTTCCTTCATCTACAAGCAAATACACCACATAGGTTGTATAGAATAGAGAAGTACAGACAAGTTCCAGCAAAGATAAGGGGGATGTTGGGAGGGTAACCTGGACTGCAACAGTGAATACACTCGAACATCTACATTTACGGTAAGTACACAACTGTACTACGTTTATCATGTTTCACTGTTGCAGTCATTACAATTGGGCTGAATCCCAAAGCTATGGTTGGGAGGTTGGAGCTAAATAGGATTAGGAGCGGCTATGAGGCCCTGCAGAACTGCAGTGGCAAAGCCTGCCCTGGATTTAGAGTAGAGTGGTAAGTGATAGTGCTTTGTAAAAGTGTGCACTGAACTCCAGGTTGCAGCCTCTAAAATGTCTTTGGTTGGTACTTCTCTGAGGAAGGCTGCTGACGTGGCTGCTGCTCTGGTTGAATGTGGTCTAATGCCCTTAGGCACTTATTTGCCATGTTGTGAATAGCAGAAACGAATGCAGTGGTCTATCCACTTTGAAATAGTCTGCTTTGAGATAGCCTTTTGCAGCATATGCCACTAGTAATTGCTCAGTCTTTCTGAAAGCTTTGGTTCTGTCCAAGTAGAAGCGCAGCTGTCTGTGTATGTCCAAAGAATGCAGAAGTCTCTCACCCTTATTCTGTGGGTTTGGGTAAAAGGTAGGCAAATGAATAGTTTGGTTAAGGGCCACACTGGACACTACCTTAGGCATAAATGTCGGGTTTGTCCTCAGAGAAACCCTATCTGGATGGAAAATGATAAAAGGTTCCACAGCCATGAGTGCCTGTAGCTCTGAGACTCGTCTTGCAGAGGTTATTGCTAGGAGCAGAGCTGTTTTCCATGATATAAATTTTATATCAGCTGTAGCGGCTGGCTCAAAAGGAGGCAGGGTGAGTTTTTCCAAGACATAACTGAGGTCCTATGCAGGTATTGGTGATCTCCTTGGAGGCCTTAAGTTTTTGGCTCCTCTGAGGTACTGCCTTAATAAAGGATGAGAAAAAATAGGTGGCTCTGTATTGTAATGAACTGAAATGGCAGAGGAATGAATCTTAATTGATGAAAAGGATAGGCCTTGGTCCAGCATCTCAGTTAAATATTGCAAAATCTGAGGAATATTTGGTACAGTCGTGTCAATCCCTTGTGCCTGGTTCCAAGCACAGAATCTCTTCCATTTTTCAGCATAAGATTTTCTGGTACTAGGCCTCCTGGCCTCCAAAATAACATCCATCACTGCTTTAGAGAGAGGTGTGTTTTGAATGACTACATTAACTGCCATGCTGCCAGATTTAAGGTCTTGAGTTGGCTGTGCAGGATCTGATTGTTGTATTGGGACAGTAAGTGAGGAATTTGAGGTAATGTCCAGGCTGGGTATTGAGACAAGTTCCTTAGGATTGGGTACCAGTGCTGGCGGGGCCAGTCTGGGGCAATCAGTATCATTTTTGGCTTCTCTTGTCTGACTTTTAGGAGTACCTTGGGGAGGAGAGGCAGTGGAGAAAAGGCATATACTGTTAAATTTTTCCAGCTGAAAGATACAGCATCCACTTTCCATGCTTGCTTGTGATAAGTCCTTGTGCAGAATCTCTGTAGTTGGCAGTTGTGAGGGGAGGCAAATAGATCTATGTCCAGGCATCCCCAATTCCTTGTTATCATGCTGAAGACTTGCGGATCCAATTTCCACTCGTGGGGATCCATGAGGTTTCTGCTTAGTTCGTCTGCCAGAGTATTTATCTTTCCTGGCAGGAATTGTGCCTGCAGATGTACTTGGTAAGTCAATGCTGTGTCCCATAAAGTCATGGCTACTCTGCATAGGGGGTAGGAATGACTGCCTCCCTGCTTGTTTATGTACCACATGACTGTAGTATTGTCCGTCTTTATCAGTAGTTGTCCCGGATGAAGTAGATCCTTGAAGGCTGTCAGGGCATTCTGAACAGCTAGCATCTCTTTTTGGTTGATATGTAGATGCATTTGGCTTGCGGACCGTGTGCCCTGAATACATTTTCCTGCCATGTGGGCCCCCCAGGCATAATTTGATGCATCTGTTGTTAATATCTGCCTGGCTGTGCGTAAAGCGAATGGCTGCCCCTTGTTGTGGTGACAGGGTTTTGCCCACCATCGAAACTCCTCTTGCAGGCAGGGAATGAGTGTAATTATTGTTTCCAGGCTGTGGCAATGTTGAGTCCAAACACTTTTTAGATACCATCCACTGAAGTTTCCTCATATGCAGTCTTGCATACGGAATTAGCAGAATGCAGAATGCCATGAAGCCCAAAGCCTGCAAAATTTTTCTTGCAGATAAAGTACAGTTTTGTACCTACCATAAATGTAGATGTTCGAGGATCCACATTGCTGCAGTCCTAACTATTGGGGTAGTCCGCTGTCCAGTCGGCCCGAATACCAAAGTATATGGCTGACGTCGGTCAGGGCGCATTAGACTGACGTCAGTACGTCAGGGTACTAATGCGCATGACCGACGTCATATCCTCAGTCTTTTCTTGCCCCAGATGTCAGAAGACCCTAAAAAGACAAGGCCTAATATACCTACACCAAAACATGTATAATATATACAAAATCATCAGCATATAACCTCACCTACACAACCACCCCTAAACACAGAGGGGAAGGAGGAGGTAAATCGGACTGCAGCAATGTGGATCCTCGAACATCTACATTTATGGTAGGTACAAAACTGTACTATGTTCTTCGTTCCACATTGCTGCAGTCCTAACTATTGGGTAGAATCCCAAAGCAGAGGTAAGGGAGGCTGGCAAATCATAAAGAAGCAGGAGCTGACAACATGCCTTGCAAAATAGCTGTGGCAAAACCAGCCCTAGACTTAGAGTAGAGAGGAAGGTGATAATGCTTAGAGAAAGTATGCACTGAACTCCAAGTAGCTGCTTCCAAAATATCCTTAGTTGCCACCCCCCTTAGAAATGCTGTTGAAGTGGCAGTAGCCCTAGTGGAATGAGGCCTAATCCCAGCTGGAATCTCCTTGCCATGATGGGAATAACAAAATGCAATGCAAAACCCAATCCACCTAGAAATAGTTTGTTTTGACACAGGCTTGCCCTCTTGAACTCAAAGCAAAAGAAACAAACAACTGCTGAGACTGCCTAAAATCCTTAGTCCTGCTCAAATAATAACGCAATTGCCTGTGCACATCTAAAGTGTGCAAAATCTTTTCCCCTTTATTTTGAGGATCTGCATAAAAAGTAGGCAAATGAATAGTTTGGTTTAAAGCCACACTAGAAACCACCTTAGGCATAAAAGAAGGATTAGTACGTAATGATACCCTATTCTTATGAAAAATCAAAAAAGGCTCAACCGCCATAAGGGCCTGTAACTCAGAAACCCTTCTTGCAGAAGTAATAGCCAACAAAAAAGCAGTCTTCCATGACAAGTATTTCAGTTCAGCAGTAGCTGCAGGCTCAAAAGGTTGTAGAGTAAGTTTCTCCAACACAAAATTGAGATCCCAAGCAGGAGTAGGAGCTCTACGTGGGGTCTTATATTCTTTGCCCCTCTAAGAAATTGCTTGAACAAAGGATGTGAAAACAATGGTGGGTCACAATCATAGTGAGCTGAAATTGCTGCAGCATGAATCTTAATGGAAGAGAAAGACAAACCTTTGTCCAATAACTCAGTAAGATATTGAAGAGCCACACTCAAATTAGGCTCTGAAATCTCCAAATTCTTTGCTGCAGTCCAAAATAAAATCTCTTCCATTTTTCTGCGTACACTTTCCTTGTACTAGGTCTTCTGGCTTCCATAATCACATTTAAAACTTGTTGAGGAAGTTGAGACCTGCTGTCTTTCAAAACAGAATATGCCAGGCTGTTAGATGAAGAGAGTGAAGCTTGACATTGAGCAGACGACCGTCCTTCTGAGACAACAGATGTGGAATCAAGGGTAAAGGCCATGGAGGCTTCTTTACCAGATTCCTCAGTAATGGGTACCAGTGCTGCCGAGGCCAATCTGGAGCTATTAAAATCATCCTTGGCTTGTCTTGTCTGACCTTTAGAAGCACCTTTGGAAGAAGAGGCAGAGGTGGAAAGCATACACATGAAGATTTTTCCAACTGAAAGAAAGAGCATCCACTTTCCAAGCTGTGTGATGAAACCTCTTTGTGCAAAACTTTGGCAGCTGGTGGTTCAGTGGAGAAGCGAACAGATCTATGTCTGGAGTTCCCCAGGACACTGTCAACTTTTGAAATACATGAAGATCCAGTTTCCACTCGTGGGGATCCATGATTTGTCTGCTTAACACATCTGCTAAGGAGTTCTGTGCTCCCGGCAGAAACCTTGCCTGAAGAGTTAGTTGCAAGCTGAGCGCAGTCTCCCATAAAATCATTGCTTGCCTGCACAATGGGTAAGAATGTGTTCCCCCTTGTTTGTTGATGTACCACATGACAGTTGTGTTGTCTGTTAGAATCAACACCTGCCCTGGAAGAAGTAACTCCTTGAAAGCCATTAGATGCTGTAGTCTGGCAGGCCACTTGTCTTGTATCCACTTTCCATTTAGATGAGCTCCCCAAGCAATGTCCGAGGCATCTGTCGTTAAAATCTGACTCGCCTCTGGCCGGGTCACAGAGAGTCCCTTGTTTAGGTGACATTCCTGAGCCCACCACAAAAATTCTTTTTGAAGGCAAGGTATTATTTGAATGACAGTGTCCAAATCCTGGCAGTGCTGTGTCCATACATTTTTGAGAGACCATTGTAGCTTCCTCATATGCAGTTTGGCATTGGGAAGCACCAGAATACAAGATGCCATGAACCCTAATGCTTGAAGGACTGTCCTTGCAGTCAGCACGGACTGATGAGATAGTTGATGGAAGTAAAGTGATAGACTCTGTTGTTTGTCCGGGGTTAAAAGGCCATCTGGGCTGCTGTATTCAGTCTCACACCCAGAAAGCACATGTCTTGAGAGGGTACTAGACTGGACTTTATTTCGTTCACAGAATACCCTAGGCATCTTAGCACTGCTATAACATATTCCAGATGCTGTAGAAGGTCTTCCTTTTCTTGAGCCAGAATCAGGCAGTCGTCCAAGTAAGGATAGATTTGAATTCCTTGTAGCCTGAAGTAAGCTATCACTGGAGCCAGAACCTTTGTGAATACTCTGGGCAGTAGATAAGCCAAAGGGCAATGCAGAGAACTGATAATGAGAATTTCCAGCTCGAAACGCAGATACTTCCTGCAACTTAGTCTTATAGGCACATGAAGGTAAGCTTCCTTGAGATCTAAAGTTACCATCCAGTGATCTTTGCCCAGCAGAGGTAAAAGCTGTTGTAACGTCAACATCTTGAACTTGGGAATGTCCAGATAAGTGTTGAGGATAGATAAATCCAAAATTGGTCTCCACGTGTTCCCCTTCTTTGGTACTAGGAACAGGCGAGAATAAAATCCTAGGCCCCTTTGTGATACAGGGACTGGCTGAATGGCCCCTATTTGGAGTAACTGAGAAATTTGCTTGTGAGCCTCTTTCCTTTGTGGAGGAGGAACGTCTGGCATGCCTTTGAAAGGGGCAATGTATGGAAATAAAACCTGTAACCGTGGTGAATGATATCCAACACCCATCTGTCTTGAGTAATTAAATCCCAATTTTCTTTGAAAAGAGACAGTCTTCCTCCCAAAGGAGCTGCCAGACGAGAATCTACTGGCAGCTGAAAAGGCAGGTCATTGGGTCTGTTTACGAAAGGACTGACCCCTGCCCTCACCAGAAGTCTGAGCAGGTGAACTCCCTGTTCTAGGCCTAAAAGAACCTTGAGCTCTGCCCCTACCACGTCTAGACCTACCCCTAGACTGGGAATCATAAGCAGGATATGTCCAACCCTTAGTAGGCCAATTTCTACTAAACTTGGTGGCTGCACCTGCAAAAATCTTTAACAGTTTGCATAGACTTAGCTTTGTCCTCCATTTTCTTTAAAACTGCTTCCACAGGCGAACCAAACACCACATCAGACTGTAAAGGAGCATCCAGAATCCTTGTCTTAACATGCTCAGCTAAATTCTGATCCCTCAACCAGGCATGCCTGCGAAGAACAGAACTAGTGGCAGCCACCCTCGAGGAGGCCTGTACAGCATCAAAACCACATTGCAAAGAATGCTTACCCACTTGTTCAGACACATGAACTAAATCCAGCAACTCTTTACACTCAATACCTTCCGCCAAAGCATCCACCTTAGATTTCAATTGTGAAAGGAGATAATTTTGATATTTTAGCATGTGAAACTGACAATTCAACGCCCTCATGGCTAAAGTGGAAGAAGTATACACTTTCTTTCCCCATCTATCCAAAGCCCTTGCCTCTTTATCAGTGGGAACAGGGTATTTAACAACAGAGGCCTTAACACCTTTAGGTCCCTGAGAAACAGTTTCCGGGTCTGCCCTAGGACTCTTAAAAAGATACTTATGAGCTTCAGGCACCCTATAGTACCTATCAGGTTTAACAGGAGCAGGAGGCAAGGAATCAGGGTTCAAGGAAGCCTCTGCAAAAACATCTTCTACCACATTCAACACAGGAGGTATAGCTAAGGGCCTATGCTGTGGTAAAAACAAGAATTCCCTAAGCCTTTTCCTAGAATCAGAGTAATCTTGGCCTTCCCATTTAAAGTGCTCCCGCATGGAATGCAGAGTCTCTGAAAATGAGAAATCCTCAGGAGGAGAAGCTGTAGGAGTGGAATCATCCACATCAGAATCAGAATAAGGAGGATACTCCTGCCAGTCTTCCGCAGAAGACTCCGAAGCCTCTGAACACTGTTCCAAACTCTCAAACTCAGGTTCCACCCTAGGCCTCTTATCAGGAGGGGGCATAGAACCTCTAATCATAGTAATCAAATCTTCTGCCATTTTAAGCATATGTTTCTTAGGCACAGAACCTGAAGTGCTAGGAGAAGCCCCACTGAAGCTAAACTTGGCCTACCTCTCAAAGAAGTTTTGGAAACAGAAGGAGAGGCTCTAACTACCTTGGGAAGAGAGGGAAGAACAGTTACCTGAGTGGCCCCCTCAGCCTGGCCTACCTCCTGAGAGGGCACATCCTGTAACAGTAAAGTCTCTGCCTGAGACTCCAAAGAAACTCCTGGCAAAACCTCTGACTCCACTGAGTTTTCTAAAGAACCGACGTCCGGGACTGCCGGTTCATCAACCCTAGGCTTTGCAGTTTTATCCTTGCGCTTCTTGGATGAAGCGGGCGTCGGAGCATCCGACGGCATTTTATAATTACAACGCTTCCCAAACACTAACCTGGCACAGTCTAACCTTCTCTTAATAGTGCGTTTGTTAAATCTAGCACAAGAGCGACATCCAACAACGTCATGCTCAGGCCCTAAACAAGGTATACACAAAGTATGGTAATCCCTATGAGGTATCTGTTTCCCACAAGAAATACAGTTATTCACTTTTTCTGACATCCGGTTAAATACTGAGGCAAGAAAAAAAACGTTCCCAACGGGTACTTAGCCAACTTTGATTCGGTCTGAAACTCCGACTTCAGAAAATTTCAGAACGCCAACCTGCACTCGCAAAACTGCTTCTGCATCGGACCACGCGGCAAAAAAGACTGAGGATATGACGTCGGTCATGCGCATTAGTACCCTGACGTACTGACGTCAGTCTAATGCGCCCTGACCGACGTCAGCCATATACTTTGGTATTCGGGCCGACTGGACAGCGGACTACCCCAATAGTTAGGACTGCAGCAATGTGGAACGAAGAACATCTGGGTCTTTGTTGCCAACATTTTGAAATAAGTAGTCAGTTGCCTTCCTTTGTCTGGCGTGAGATAAGCCATCTGGGCAGTTGTATTTAAGCTTGCAGCCAGGAATATCATCTCTTGAGAGGGTACTAGTTTTGATTTCTTTTCGTTTACTGTGTACCCTAGGCATGTTAGTAATCTTTTTACAAACACCAGATGCTGTAGTAGAATGTCCTTGTTCTCTGCATGAATAAGGCAGTTGTCCAAGTAAGGATATATTTGTATTCCTCTGTCTGCAAAATGCAATTACTGGAACCAGGCATTTTGTGAAGACCCTGGGCACAGTAGATAAGCCAAAGGGCAGTGCAGAGAATTGGTAGTGCATTGAGCCAGCTATGAATCTGAGGTATCTTCTGCATGACTGTCTGATTGGGACATGCAGGTAATGCCTCTTTTAGGTCTAAAGTCACAAGCCAAGCCTTCTTGCCCAGCATGGGCAGAAGCTGCTGCAGAGTCAACATTTTGAATCTTGGAATATCCAGATATGTGTTTAGAATAGATAGGTCCAGTATTGGTCTCCAGGCTTTGTCCTTTCTGGGCACCAAGAACAGTCTTGAGTAAAATCCTTGTCCCTGCTCTTGCTGTGGTACTTGCTGAATGGCCCTCATGTCCATGAGGGATGACACTTGCTTTTGTGCCTCTGCCCATTGATTTTTTGGCAGGTCTGACAAACCGTTTGCCCTTGGCAGGGTGTGAAAGTGAAACCTGTAGCCTTGTGACACTATATCCAAGACCCATTTGTCCTGGGTTATTACGTGCCAATTTTGAGAAAAAAGTGTTAGTTTTCCCCCTAAAAGTGCTGCCAGAAGATAAGTGCTTGGCGCAGGCAGGGGGAAGTCATCGAGACTGTTTCCTGTATGGTTGTGATTTGTCTTCTCCGCTTTTGGAGGTAGAAGTACCCCATTGTTTAGGCCTGTATGAGCCTTGGGGCTGGGATCTGCCTCTTTGTGGCCTGTCTGACACTGGAAAGGACCAATTTTTTGCAGGCCAGTGCCTGCTAAATCTTGGAGGCTCTACCTGCAAGAAATCCTTGACTGTTTGCATAGATTTAGCTTTGTCCTCCATTTTCTTCAACACCTCTTCTGCTTTAACACCAAACAAGGTATCATGCTGTAATGGAGCATCTAATAATTTTGCTTTAACATGATCAGGCAGATTCTGTTCCTTTAACCAAGCATGCCTCCTAATGACAGAACCCATAAAAGCGGCCCTGCAGGAGGCCTCCAGAGACTCAAAACCACATTGCAAAGTATGCTTTCCCACTTGTTCAGCTGCATGCAATAAATCCTGTATTTCTTTGTTTTCTGCACATTCAGAATTTATCAACATTTTCTGTTTAAGCAGTGACATAATATATTGCTGATATTTAAGCATATGAAACGGACAATTCAAAGTCCTTATAGCCAAGGTAGCAGAAGTGTAAATCTTTTTTCCCCATCTGTCCAGTGCCCCAGAATCCCTGTCAGAGGGGGGTAGGGTTTTTTGCAGTGGAAGCCTTGATCCCTTTGGAACCCTGAAAGAGAGTTTCTGGGTCAGCAGCAGGGTTCTTAAAAAGAAATTTATGCAAATCCAGAACCCTGTAGTATCTGTCTGGCTTAACAGGAGCTGGAGGTAAAGAGTCAGGATTCAAACTCGACTCTGAAAATACATCATCTACAATGTCTAACACAGGTGGAATAGCAAGGGACCTGTGCTGAGGTAGTAAAAGGAAGTCTCTGAGCCTTTTCTTAGATTCTGAATAATCTTGGCTCTCCCAGTGGAAATGCTCCCTCATGGTATGCAGAGTTTCCCCAAAAGAATAACCCTCAGGAGGAGAGGCTGAAGGGATAGATACTTCAGCATCAGAATCCTCATAGGGAGGAAGAGAGTATTCCTGATCAGAAGAGAAATCAGAAGAAATGGAAACCTGATCTGAAGACTCATATTCTGTCTCTGGGAACCCCTGATCAAAGTAATTAGGTCTTCGGCTATTTTGAGCATCTGTTTTTTTAGGCATGGAGGCCTGTCCATGGGGCTGTTGTACTTGTTTCTTTGTCTTTAGAGGTGCTTTTTAGTCTTTGCCTTTGAAGCTGAAGTTGTTTTAACATATAACTGTGTAGGCCTGAAAACACCCTCAGAAGCCGATGCCTGCTCAGTGGCTCCGGACCCATCTGAGGAACTAGTTTCCGAGGTTCCAATACCTTGAGTTTCCAGCAGCCTAGTCGGCTCCACGTGGGAGTCAGAAGCGGCCTGCGGCTCTAAAGTAGCGGGCGTCAGGGGCTGCGAAAGTGCCTCACTGAGAACCGGTGAACTGGCGACTGGCTTAGAAGAAGCCTCGTCGTCAGTTTTGGACCTCGGATGCCTGTCCTTTTCTTTTTCTTTGTGTTTCTTTTGAATTGTGGTAGTCGGATGGCTATCCGACGACATAGTGTAATTAAATCTTCTGCCAAAATAGTGAAATGCAAAATCGTGCCAACGCTTAATAGTGCGTTGGTTAAACCTAGTACAAACCTGACAATTAGCAACATCGTGATCAGGGCCTAGGCAAGTAAAACAGTAAGAATAGAAGTCCTTATGAGGTATTTGCTTCCCACAAGAAATACAATTATTAACTTTTTCTGACATAGGTCTGGAGCAAGAAAATGTTTCCCCAACGGGGTACTTAGCTTTTCATGAAGACTTTGGATCTGAAATTCGAACACGAAAATCTCAGGAGTCGGCCGACCGGCACTTGCGAACTGCTTGTGCTTCAGGCACCGCGTGGCAAGAAAGAATGAAGAAAATGGCGTCGGCTGCATCTTTTATACCCCTGGCGCACTGACGTCAGGGAGGAGGTGACAGCAACCGATGCCGGACCTAGATTTTGGAATTCATGCTGACTGCAGGTAGCCTGCCAGCAGGATAACCCAACTGTAATGACTGCAACAGTGTAACACGATGAACATCGAAGGGTCTGCCCAGAACTAGAATGTCAAATTGAATCCTCCAATAAATGTGTTGCTTGCAAATTGGGGGAAGTTTTGTAGGAAAGGATAAGGGTTGACAAAGAATAGACCATTGAACAGCCAAAGTCCACTGGAGAATTTGCATAAAGAAGTGTGCTAATGGAACCAGCAGTATAGTATGGCCACTGCCATCGACCCAAGAGCTTGCAGCACTACCTTGCTGGAGGAAAAGGTTAAGAAAGTATAGTCTGACCCTGAAGAACTTAATGCGGTGTTGGGGTACAGAAGCTACCAGAATTGTAGTATTCAAGAGTCCCTATGAACTCCAGGCTCTGTAATGGGACTAATTTTGATTTCCTAAGATTTATCAAGTCACCCAAGATGTTGCAAGCCTGGAGAAAATAGTCCCTGGCTTGTAGAAGTTGATGCTTTTATAGGGCACTGAAAAGCCAATAGTCTAGATCTGGAAACACCTGGACTCCGTTGACGCTCAACCAAGTTGCTACTCCTACCATGCATTTGGGTAAACACCCTGGGGGCTGTGGTGAGTCCAAAAGGCAGAGCTCTGACTTGGCAATAATTGGCTTCCAGCATAGGTATCTCCTGGATCACCTGTCTCTTTCTGTGATAGTACGCATCTTAGAGATCTATGGAGCACATCCAATCGTCCTTGTGCAGAAAAGGCATGATGGACTGGACCATGACCATTCGGAACATAGTCTTTTTATATACTGGTTCAACTTGTATAAATCCAAAATGGGTCAGAGGGCCCTTTTTTTTTTTTTTTTTTTGTTTTTGTTTTTTGCACTAAAAAGAAGTGCGAGTAAGTTACAAAGCCTATCTGGTTGGGTGGGACATTCTGGAGGACTTTCCTCTAGCAGCTTTTGTATTTCCTGTGCTGCATCCTTCCTCTGACTGGGTGAAACATCAGAATTTTCTTCTTTAGAGGAGGAAGATGAAGGGAATATGACATGTAGTAACCTCCAGATATTATTCTTAGCATCCAAGAATCTTTTGTGATATTTGTCCAAGCATCTGGGTGCAAAGAGAATCAACCCCCTGACTGCCTCCAAAGTTGAACAGTTGGGCAGTATTTCCACAGTTGCTGAAAGGGCCTGTCAATAAAAATCTCTAAAGTCCTGGTTCTGTGGGCACCCTCTGCCTACAGGTTAACATCTACTGTTAAAGTTTCCTCCTCTGCCCCTGGAAGAATTATCCCCACGCGAATCCAGGAATGGTCCCAGAGACTTACAGAAAGTACAGTTTTGTACCTACCATAAATGTAGATGTTCGAGTGTATATACTGCTACAGTCATCACACTTGGGTTATCCTGCCGTCAGGCGGTCCCGCAGTCGGCCGAATTCCAAAGTCTTGGTCCTGCGTCGGTTGTCATCGCTTCTTCCCTGACGTCAGTGCGACAGGGGGATAAAAGAGGCAGCCGACGCCATTTTCTTCAGTTTTTCTTGCCCCAGATGTCAGGTGCCCCCAACTAGGAAGGCAATACAAATAACTATGCAAAATTACCTTAGTAGATAAACAACAGTACTAGCTGTTAGCAAATACACCATATAGACATGCATCCAATAGATTGATGTACATGGAGTTATAACTAACACCCTGGTATGTAGAGGGGATGGTGGGAGGGCAACCTGGACTGCAGCAGTATATACACTCGAACATCTACATTTATGGTAGGTACAAAACTGTACTATGTTCATCGTGTTATACTGCTGCAGTCATCACACTTGGGTTGAATCCCAAAGCTATGGATGGGTGGCTGGTACTAAACTGGGTTAGGTGAAGCTAGGAGGCCCTGCAGAACTGCAGTGGCAAAACCAGCTCTGGTTTTTGAGTATAATGGAAGGTGGTAGTGCTTGGTAAAGGTGTGCACTGAACTCCCAAGTTGCTGCCTCCAGAATGTCCTTGGTTGGAACCCCCCTGAGAAAGGCTGCTGAGGTAGCTGTAAGCCCTGGTAGAGTGGGACCTAATATTAACAGGCACTGCTTTCGCATGGTGCGAGTAGCAAAAGCGGATGCAATGTGCTATCCATTTGGAGATAGTCTGTTTTGAAATGGCCTTTCCTTGTGAACCTGCAGCATAGGATACAAAGAGTTGGTCAGTTTTTCTGAAGGTCTTTGTCTTATCCAAATTGTAACATAGTTGTCTGTGAATGTCCAAAGAGTGAAGGAGTCTTTCTCCTTTATTCTGGGGGTTTGGATAAAAGGTGGGTAAATGAATGGTCTGATTCAAAGCCACACTGGATACTACCTTTGGCATGAAGGTAGGGTTAGTACGTAGAGAGACTCTGTCCTGATGGAAAATTATGAAAGGTTCCACTGCCATAAGTGCCTGTAGTTCTGAGACCCTGCGTGCTGAGGTGATAGCCAGCAACAGAGCTGTTTTCCATGACAAGTATTGTAGTTCTGCTGAGAAGGCTGGTTCGAAAGGAGGCAGTGTTAATTTTTCTAAAACGAAGTTGAGGTCCCAAGCTGGCGTTGGGGTTTTCTGGGGGGTCTTATATTCTTAGCTCCTCTGAGAACTGCCTTAGTAAAGGGTGTGAGAATATGGGAGGATCCGTATTATATTGAGCTGAAATGGCAGAAGCATGGATCTTAATGGATGAGAAAGTAAGGCCTTTGTGTAGCATCTCAGTTAAGTATTGCAGCATTTGAGGAATGTTTGGTATCCAAGGATTCTGGCCTTTAGCCTGGTTCCATGCACAAAATCTTTTCCATTTGTCTGAGTAAGTTTTTCTGGTGCTGGGCCTCCTGGCCTCCAAAATGACATTCAGGACGTCCTTTGAGAGAAGTGTTGACTGATAATTCAAGGTATTCTCCATGCAGCTAAATTTAAAGTCCTGAGCTGACTGTGAAGGATCTGAAAGTTTTGCTGAGTCAACAGAAGTGGGAGTTGAGGTAAGATCCATGGAGGGCTGTGAGTCAAGGTCCTTAGTAATGGGTACCAGTGCTGACGTGGCCAGTCCGGAGCAATGAGGATCATTTGTGGTCTCTCTGATCTGACTTTCAGTAATACCTTGGTCAGGAGAGGTAGTGGTGGGAAGGCATAGACTGTCAATGCTGTCCAACTGAACGATAGGGCGTCCACTTTCCAGGCTAGGGAATGATAAGTCCTTGTGCAAAATTTCTGTAGTTGGCAATTGTTGGGGGAGGCAAATAGATCTATGTCTGGGCGTCCCCACCTTTGAGTTATCATTCAAAATACTTGTGGGTGTAGTCTCCACTCATGAGGATCTGCCAAATTTCTGCTGAATTCGTCTGCCAATATGTTTTCCTTTCCTGGCAGGAATTGTGCTTGCAATTGTACTTGGTAAGTCAATGCTGTGTTCCACAAGGTCATTGCCTGTCTGCATAAAGGGTAGGAGTGATTTCCTCCCTGTTTGTTTATGTACCACATAACTGTGGTGTTGTCTGTCCTTATTAGTAGTTGTCCTGGATGCAAGAGGACCTTGAAGGCTGTCAGTGCATTTTGCACAGCTAGCATCTCCTTTTGGTTGATGTGTAGGTGCATTTGTTTTGCAGACCTTTGCCCTGTATGCACTGTCCTGCCATGTGTGCTCCCCAGGCGTAGTCTGAAGAATCTGTTGTCATAGTTTGGTTTGCTGGAGGTAAAACAAAAGGAAGACCCTTGTTCATTTGACATGCTTGAGCCCACCATAGGAACTCTTTTTGAAGGCAGGGAATGAGAGGTATACTTGTTTCGAGGCTGTGCCTGTATTGAGTCCATACACTTTTCAGGTACCATTGTAATTTCCTCATATGCAGCTTTGCATGTGGAATTAGTTAAATGCAGGATGCCATAAACCCCAATGCCTGCAGGATTTTCCTTGCAGTGAGCTGGGTAAAAGTTGCCATCTTTTTGAAGTATTGAGTCAGTTGTTTTTGTTTGTCTGGCATGAAATAAGCCATCTGGGCCATTGTATTTAAGCTGGCACCCAGGAATATTATGTCTTGTGAGGGTATTAGCTTGGATTTCTTTTTGTTTACTGTATACCCTAGGCAACTTAGCAGCTTTGTTACAAATGCCAGATGCTGTAATAGAATGGCCTTGCTGTCCGCTTGGATCAGGCAGTCGTCCAGATATGGATAAATTTGTATTCCTCGTTGTCTGCAGTATGCAATTACTGATGCCAGCCATTTCGTAAATACTCTGGGCGCAGTAGATAAGCCAAAGGGCAATGCACAGAACTGATAATGCGTTATACCTGCCAAAAATATGAGGTATCTTCTGCAATCTTGTCTGATAGGGACATGCAGGTATTCCTCTTTGAGGTCCAATGTGACCAGCCAAGACTGCTTGCCCAGCATGGGAAGAAGCTGCTGTAGTGTGAGCATTTTGAATTTGGGTACCTCCAGGTATGCGTTTAGAATTGAGAGGTCTAAAATGGGTCTCCAGGCTTTGTCCTTTCTTGGTACTAGAAATAGTAGAGTAAAAACCTTGACCTTGCTCCTTTGTAGGTACCCTTTGAATTGCTTTCATATTCATGAGAGCTGAAATTTGCGTTTGTGCCTCTGCCCATTGGTTTGGAGGCAAATTTGGCATGCCTCTCATCCGTGGTAAAGTGTGGAAATGAAATCTGTAGCCTCGGGTAATAATATCCAGAACCCATTTGTCCTTTGTTATGATGCGCCAATTTTGTGGAAATAGAGCCAGTTTTCCTCCCAAAGGTGCTGCCAGGGCAATTTTGCTTGGCAGGCGAAGAGGGAGGTCATTGTGTTTGTTTCCTGAGGGGTTGAGATCTTTCGTCTCCACCTCTTTGAGTTGTTGTATGCCATTGTCTAGGCCTGAAAGAACCTTGTGGCTGTCCTCTGCCCCTTGGGCGTCTGTACCTACCCCTTTGGGGTCTGTCTGATGCAGGAAAGGACCAGTTTTTTGATGGCCAGTTTCTGCTGAAACGAGGAGGTTGTACCTGTAAAAAAAATCTTTAACCGTCTGCATAGATTTTGCCTTTTCTTCCATTTTCTTTAAAACTTCCTCTGCTTTGACACCAAATAACGCATCTTTCTGCAATGGAGCATCCAATAGCTTTGCTTTGACATGTTCTGGTAAGGCTTGCTCTTTTAGCCAAGCATGTCTATGTATTACAGATCCTGTGACAGCTGCTCTACAGGAGGCTTCCAATGAATCAAACCCACACTGTAAGGTATGCTTTCCCACCTGTTCTGCTGCATGCAGCAAATCCTGCATCTCTTTGAAATCAGGTTGATCTGTCTGAGGGATCATTTTCTGCTTTAACTGTGTAATCAACTACTGCTGGTATTTTAGCATGTGGAATTGGCAGTTCAAGGCCCTCATGGCCAAAGTGGCAGACATATACACTTTCTTCCCCCATCTTTCTAATGCTCTGGAATCTCTCTCAGAAGGTAGTGGATTCTTAGCAGTAGAGGCCTTAACACCTTTAGGACCCTGGGAAATGGTTTTGGGGTTTGCAACAGGGCTTTTATAAAGAAACTTATGAGAGTCATGGACTCGGTAGTATCTGTCTGGTTTAGCTGGTGCAGGAGGTAAAGAATCTGGGTTTAGACTAGATTCGGTGTAAACATCATCCAAAATGTCTAAAACTGGAGGAATTGCAAGGGGTCTATGCTGTGGAAGAAGAAGAACCTCACGGAGTCTTTTCTTAGAGTCAGAGTAATCTTGGCCTTCCAGTGGAAGTGTTCCCTCATGGTGTGTAAAGTTTCCCCAAAAGAGTAGTCTTCAGGGGGGGAGACAGAGGGAATGGACTCTTCAGCATCTGAGTCTTCATAAGGAGGGAAGGAATAATCCTGGTCCTCAGAGTTAGCTGAGGAAATGGATGCTTGGTCAGAGGAAGGATAATCTTCCTCCAGTCTAGGCCTTTTGTCAGGAGGGGTTTGTGAACCCCTGATAAGGGTAATTAAATCCTCAGCCATCTTAAGCATCTGTTTTTTTAGGCATAGGGGCCTGTGGGGGTGTCTGTGGACCCGGTTTCCTAACCTTTAAGGGGGCTTTAAGATTAGCATAAGACTTAATAGAGATAGTTGTCGGTTTGAAGACACCTTCAGAAACCAAAGGCCTGTCCAAAATCTCCGGATCACCGTCAGGGTTGGCGTGCGAGGGTTGAGATGGAACCGGCTCCTGAGGCCCAGCTGATTCGGTCTGGGAGGCCGTCAGAATTTCTAAATCAGCGGTAGTCAGGGGCTGCGTAGGGGCCTCGCTGAAAACCGGAGAACCGGCGGCAGGCCTTGCTGAGGCCTCGGTATCTGCTCTTGGCCTTGGTTGCCTGTCCTTATCCTTGCGTTTTTTAATCATTGCTGATGTCAGTTGTTCCGACGACATGCTATAGTTAAATTTTCTGCCAAAATAATGTCGGGCGAAATCTGCCCGACGCTTGAGTGTACGTTTGCTGAACCTAGCACAAAACCGACAACCAGAGACGTCGTGGTCTGGGCCTAGGCAAGGAATACAATAAGAATGAAAATCCTTATGAGGTATTTGCTTCCCACAAAAAATGCAATTATTAATTTTGTCTGACATCGGTCTGAGGCAAGAAAAGTTTCCCCAACAGGGTACTTAGCTTTAGAGAAGACTTCGGGCTGAAATTCAATTCGAAAATCTCAGGAGCTGGCCGACCGGCACTTGCAAACTGCTTCTGCTTCGGGCACCGCGCAGCAAGAAAGACTGAAGAAAATGGCGTCGGCTGCCTCTTTTATCCCCCTGTCGCACTGACGTCAGGGAAGAAGCGACGACAACCGACGCAGGACCAAGACTTTGGGATTCGGCCGACTGCGGGACTGCCTAACAGCAGGATAACCCAAGTGTGATGACTGCAGCAGGATAACACAATGAACATCCACATCTTCTTACCACCTCACTGGTTTCTATAGAAAGTCCATGGAGGGACAGGAAACTTGATTCCCACAACAGACAGTGTCTTTCTTTCTTGTTTAATGTTGGTAAGCGTGTCCTTGACTGATGGTCCAAAAAAGAAAGTGCCATCAAACGGGGCATTAATAAAGGACACCTTGTAGGGCTCCGCAAATTTGCATAATCACATCCAGGCATGTCTCCTTAACGCTATCCCTGATCGGGAGGTACATTCCTCTGTACGAGAAATCAACCTCATCGAAGCATTTGAAATGGACAGCAGAGTGGCCAGCTGAAAGGAAGATTTTTTTGAAATCCTCAGCAGACATGGACTCCAAGAAAGTATTTGACAACTCCTTCATCAAATCTCTCTGTAGCCTAGTAAAATGTGCCAAATAATTTAGAGACCTCAGTGCAAAGGTAGCCGAGATCAAAACTCGCTTTTCAAAGATGTCCAATGCTCTGGACTCTCTGGTGGATGGACAGAAGAGTTCTGCTCTGCCAGCTCTTTACTGGTGGCTGCTGCTACCTCCATAGTATCAACTAGGACACCTTTGCTCCAGTGGGGTCTATCAGAAGGAGGGGCCAAATTTTTTTCCGGGTGCTTGGGGATGGGCTTGACAAAGTCCAGTTCCTTCCTTGCCCGGTGGGAAACCAAGTCAATCAGAGCATCTGCCGGGATGGAAGGGGGGGGGGTCACCCAAGACGTAGATGATCCAAACTGAAAGCCTCCAGAAACACAGACTCTTCAGGACAAGGAGTTTGGGAAGACAATCCACCTTTCTGTTTGAGAATCTCGAGAACATCTCTGAAGGAGATATCAGGTGGTGATCTGGGGGATCCCTCTCTCTCAAAGTCAGTGTCTTCCGTGAGAGACTCCATTGGGAGTCTATGTGTCTCCTCAAACATGCCTTCTTCAGAGGGACTTCCTCCATGAGATGTTTGGGGGAGGTGTCAGAAGAGAGGGAGAATTCCTCTAGAGGAACAGAAAGGCGACCTTCTGGAACTGGCTGCCCCTGTGTAATAGGTCTGATGGGCTTTAAGCTTTGAAACAAAGAGGGGAGAGGGGTAGGATCCAAGACAAGAGACGATGTCTCTCTGTGGAGAGAAACAGCCCTTTCTACCACCCTGAAAGCAGAAGGACCAGGGGAAACCTTTCCCTCTCCCCTTAGAGCAGACACCTCTGAAGAAGTTAGTTTGGGGCCACCACCAGATCCTAGCCTCAAGGGGAGAAAAGTACAGTTTTGTACCTACCATAAATGTAGATGTTCGAGTGTTCACCCTGCTGCAGTCATCACACTTGGGTTATCCTGTCATCAGGCGGTCCCACAGTCGGCCGGATTTCCAAAGTTTTGGTCCGACGTCGGTTGCTGTCGCCTCATCCCTGACGTCAGTGCGCCAGGGGTACATATATTGCAACCAACGCCATTTTCTTCAGTTTTTCTTGCCCCAAATGTCAGGTGCCCCCAAAAAGGTGATCCAAATTAGTACCAAATGGTGTGAGCACTGTACAAACACAAAAACCCTTCAGCTATAAGCAAATACATCAGTAAGGCATAGCAGAGATTTAGCCAGTAGATCAGAGGGGTTGGAGGGAGGGTAACCTGGACTGCAGCAGGGTGAACACTCGAACATCTACATTTATGGTAGGTACAAAACTGTACTATGTTCATCGTGTTACCCTGCTGCAGTCATCACACTTGGGTTGAGTCCCAAAGCTAAGGAAGGGTGGAGGCATCATAGAGGGTTAGTGGAGGCAATGAGGCCCTGCAGAACTGCAGTGGCGAAGTCTGCCCTAGACTTAGAATAAAGAGGTAAGTGATAGTGTTTGGTGAAGGTGTGTACAGAACTCCAAGTTGCAGCCTCTAAAATTTCCTTGGTAGGAACCCCCCTGAGAAAGGCTGTAGAGGTAGCTGTTGCCCTAGTAGAGTGGGATCTAATGGTAGGAAGAACTGGTTTCCCATGATGGGTATAGCAGAATCGTATGCAATGGCCTATCCATTTAGAAATGGTTTGCTTGGATATGGCCTTCCCTTGAGAAGCAAAGAGCTGGTCAGTTTTTCTGAAAGCCTTAGTTTTATCCAGGTAGTATTGAAGCTGCCTGTGAATGTCCAAGGAATGCAGGAGTCTCTCACCTTTGTTCTGTGGACTGGGGAAGAAAGTGGGTAGATGGATGGTTTGATTTAAAGCTACACTGGAAACCACCTTAGGCATGAAGGAAGGATTAGTTCGTAGAGAAACTCTTGTCTTGATGAAAAATGAGGAAAGGTTCCACTGCCATAAGTGCCTGTAATTCTGAAACTCTCCTAGCAGAAGTTCTTGCCAGGAGCAGGGCAGTCTTCCAAGATAGGAACTGAAGGTCTGCAGAAAAAGCTGGTTCAAAGGGAGGAAGCGTTAGTTTTTCCAGAATAAAGTTGAGGTCCCATGTTGGTGTAGGAGCTCTTCTAGGTGGTCTAATGTTTTTTGCCCCTCTGAGGAACTGCCTTAGGAGTGGATTTGAAAATAAAGGTGGATTTGTGTCGTAGTGAGCTGAAATAGCTGAAGCATGGATTTTAATTGAGGAGAAGGAAAGTCCTTTATGCAACATCTCAGCTAGATACTGCAGAATGTGAGGTATATGAGGCTGAGTTGTGTCTTGGGCTTTAGCTTGGTTCCAAGCAGAAAACCTTTTCCATTTGTCCGAGTAAGCCTTCCTGGTGCTTGGCCTCCTGGCTTCTAGAATAACATCCAGTACTGCTTGTGAAAGAGGGGCTGGTTGGATGCTTAATTGATTTGCCATGCAGCCAGGTTTAAGGTTTTGATCTGGCTGTGTAGAATCTGCTTGTCTTGTTGATTGAGTAAATGAGGTATTTGAGGCAATATCCATGGTGGGCTGTGAGCCATATTCTTCAATAGCAGGTACCAGTGCTGGCGTGGCCAGTCTGGGGCTATGAGAATCATTCGAGGTTTCTCCTTTTTGACCTTCAAAAGAAGCTTTGTGAGAAGAGGTAATGGAGGAAAGGCATATGCTGTCAGGTTTTTCTAACTGAAGGAAAGAGCGTCCACTTTCCAAGCTTGATGGTGGAATGTCCTTGTACAAATTTTTTTCAGCTGGTAGTTTTGAGGACTGGCAAACAGGTCTATATTTGGTAGGCCCCATCTTTGAGTTATCATTGCAAATATTTGCGGGTCTAGCATCCACTTGTGGGGATCTTTGATGTTTCTGCTTAGGTCGTCTGCTAATGTGTTTTTCTGTCCTGGCAGGAAGTGAGCTTGTAACTGGACTTGGTAGGCCAGAGCTGTGTTCCATAAGATTAGTGCTTGCCTGCAAAGAGGGTAGGAATGTGTGCCCCCTTGTTTATGTAACACATTACTGTGGTGTTGTCCGTCTTTATTGCCAGTTGTCCAGGCTGTAGTAGATCCTTGAAGGCTGTCAGAGCTTTCTGTACAGCTAGCATCTTTTTTTGGTTTATGTGCAGTTTTCTTTGTTCTGCAGTCCATAGGCCTTGAATGCATTGACCTGCCATATGTGCCCCCCAGGTACAGTCTGAAGCATCTGTATTGATAGTTTGCCTGGGTGGGGGCAAGGTGAAAGGCTGACCCTTGTTGAGGTGACATGCCTGTGCCCACCATAGAAATTCCAGTTGAAGGCAGGGAATGAGAGATATCACTGTGTCCAAGCTGTGGCTGTGTTGAGACCATATGCTTTTTAGGTACCATTGTAATTTCCTCATATGCAGTTTTGCAAATGGTATCAGAATGCAAGATGCCATGAAGCCCAAAGCCTGCAGAATTTTTCTTGCAGTTAATTGGGTCTTTGCTGCCATTGTCTTGAAATATTGAGTCAGTTGTAACTGCTTGTCTGGCGTAAGATAAGCCTTCTGGGCCGTTGTGTCCAAGCTGGCACGCAGGAATGTTTTTTGTGAGGGTACTAGTTTTGACTTTTTTTTCATTTACTGTGTACCCTAGACAATTTAGTAGATGCTTTACAAAAGCCAGATGTTGTAAGAGAATGTCTTTTCTTTCTGCTTGGATGAGGCAGTCGTCCAGGTATGGATATATTTGAATTCCTCTTTGTCTGCAGTATGCAATTACTGGTGCCAGGCATTTTGTGAATACTCTGGGCGCAGTAGATAAGCCAAAGGGCAGTGCAGAGAATTGATAATGGTTTGAACCTGCAATGAAGCGGAGGTATCTTCTGCAACTTTGTCTGAGAGGGACATGCAGGTATGCCTCCTTGAGGTCCAACGTTACCAGCCATGCTTCCTTGCCCAACATGGGAAGTAGCTGCTGTAGTGTTACCATCTTGAATTTGGGAACTTGTAAGTAAGTGTTTAGAATTGAAAGGTCCAGAATTGGTCTCCAAGCATTTTCTTTTCTGGGTACTAGGAAGAGTCTTGAGTAAAATCCTTGGCCTTGCTCTTGAGTTGGTACCCTCTGAATGGCTCTCATGGCCATGAGAGCTGTAATTTGTTTTTGAGCCTCTGCCCTTTGATTTTGTGGCAGGTTTGGCATTTCTCTTTTTATTGGCAAGGTGTGAAAGTGGAATCTGTATCCTCGTAAAATTATGTCTAGGACCCATTTGTCCTTTGTGACCATGTGCCAGTTGTCTGCAAAAAGTGCTAGTTTTCCCCCCAGGGGGGCTGACAAAAGAGCTTTGTTTAGCCAGCTGAGGTGGAAGTCATTGAGTTTGCCTTCTGGTAGGTTGAGACCTGCCTTCTCCTCCCTTCTGGGTTGGAGTGCCCCATTGGCGAGATTTATACTGAGTTTGTGGTTGTCCTCTGCCCCTTGGGCGCCTGTATTTACCCCTCTAAGGCCTGTCAGTGGCTGGAAAGGACCGATTTTTTGTTGGCCAGTTTCTGCTGAAGCGAGGGGGTTGCACCTGCAGGAAATCTTTGACTGTCTGCATTGATTTTGCTTTATCTTCCATTTTCTTTAAAACTTCTTCTGCTTTAACACCAAAAAGAACATCCTGCTGTAAGGGAGCATCTAGTAGTTTTGCTTTAACATGATCAGGCAGACTTTGTTCCTTTAACCAGGCATGCCTACGTATAACTGAACCAGTGACAGCTGCTCTGCAGGAGGCCTCTAAAGAATCAAACCCACATTGCAAGGTATGTTTGCCCACCTGCTCGGTGGCGTGCAACAAATCCTGTACTTCTTTTAATTCAGGTTGTTGAGGTAGGGTGGTTATCTTTTGTTTTAACTGAGACATCAAAAATTACTGATACTTAAGCATATGAAATTGACAGTTTAGAGCTCTCATGGCTAAAGTGGCTGAGGTGTAAACCTTTTTCCCCCATCTGTCTAGTGCTCTTGAATCCCTTTCAGAAGGTACTGGATTTTTAGCCATGGAAGCTTTAGCCCCCTTGGGACCCTGGGAGATAGTCTCTGGGTCAGCTACTGGGCTTTTATAAAGAAATGTGTGTGAATCAGGAACTCTGTAGTATCTGTCAGGCTTAGCCGGGGCAGGAGGCAGAGAGTCAGGGTTGAAACTGGATTCTAAGTAGACATCATCCACAATGTCCAAAACAGGAGGGATGGCTAGAGGTCTGTGTTGGGGGAGCAAAAGAAACTCTCTGAGCCTTTTCTTGGAATCAGAGTAATCCTGACCTTCCCAGTGGAAATGTTCCCTCATAGTGTGTAAAGTTTCCCCAAAAGAGTAATCTTCTGGAGGGGAAGCTGAGGGAATAGAGTCCTCAGCATCAGAATCTTCATAAGGAGAGAAGGAGTAGTCTTGGTCCTCAGAGGAATCCAAAGAAATAGACAGTTGTTCAGAGGAAGCAGATTCTTCCTCTTGTCTAGGCCTTTTGTCAGGAGGAGGCTGAGAACCCCTGATAAGAGAAATCAAATCTTCAGCCATCTTAAGCATCTGTTTCTTAGGCATAGGGCCTTGAACAGGAAACTGAAGTGAAGTCTTTTTCGATTTGGAAGGAGTTATCGACTTGGCAAACGTTTTGACTGTAAGAGTCGTCGGTCTGAAAACGCCTTCAGAAACCGATGGCATTTCAGAGGCACCGACGTCCTTGGAAGGTAAATCGTCGGTAGGGCCTGAAGTAAAAGGCTGCGTCGGCCAGTACATTCCGTCAAAATATCTGTAGCGGTCTCGGTTTCCTGAACTGCGGTAGTCAGAGGCTGCGTCGGAGCCTCACTGATAACCGGAGAACCGGATCAACCGAGGCCTCGGAATCGGGCTTAGGCCTGGGCTGACGATCCTTATCCCTGCGCTTTTTGTGCACGCCAGTAGTCGGTAGCTCTGACAGCATGTTATAATTACATTTTCTGCCAAAAAAGTGTAGTGCAAAATCAAATCGTCTTTTAATAGTACGTTTATTAAATCTAGCACAAAAACGACAAGAAGTGACGTCGTGATCAGGGCCTAGGCAAGGTATAAAATAAGAATGAAAATCCTTATGAGGTATTTGCTTCCCACAAGAAATACAATTGTTAACTTTTTCTGACATCGGTCTGAGGCAAGAAAAGTTTCCCCAACGGGGTACTTAGCTTTATAGAAGACTTCGGTCTGAAATTAGAATTCGAAAATCTCAGGAGTCGGCCGACACTTGCGAACTGCTTCTGCTTCAGGCACCAAGAAAGACTGAAGAAAATGGCGTCGGTTGCAATATATGTACCCCTGGCGCACTGACGTCAGGGATGAGGCGACAGCAACCGACGTCGGACCAAGACTTTGGAAATCCGGCCGACTGCGGGACCGCCTGACGACAGGATAACCCAAGTGTGATGACTGCAGCAGGGTAACACGATGAACATCTGGATCCAAGCTGTCCAGGGCCAAAGCTGCGAGAGGAAGTGATGGATCCGATAAAATCGAAGCTGAGCCCAACCCCTCGGATTCAGCACCAGCACCTCTGCTCAGAGACCTGCTATGATCAGAGGGTAATGGAGTAGAACCAGTCAGGGAAACTGTCGGAGTTGAGGAAGAAACTTTCCTTGGACACGATGCCGAACCTCTCAGGGATCTCAGATCCTGGGACTCCAGAACCACAGGTTGGATCAGAGAGGGAGACTGTATGGACTTTGTCTTTGCACTCACGGACCAAGGAGGAGAAGGAGCTGGCAGGACCTCCATCTCGATCTGAGCCTTGATAAATTTCCTCATCATCCTACCTACATCCACCTCTGACAAACTCCTGGAAGATGCTGTGGAAGTGGGCCTGGAATGTTTCTTTAGTGTTTGGAAAAGCTGAACTGGCAAAGAGGGAGATACAGGCTTTACTATATACTCCATGGTACGGCTCTTGTTAGAAGAACTCTGCCTGAGATCTGAGGGCTTGGGATCAGACAAGGAAGTAAACAGAAGTGGATAGATCACAACTGTAGCCAAAGCTATTAGATCAGAAAACTGTATAGGATCTGAAGGTAAACTTCCAGACTTAGGATCCAAGGAAGTAGGATCCAAAATCTTTTGCATCTTCTCCAATGGCTATGAGGAAGCCCTAGGGGACTTCAGAGGAGACCTCTTTTTTGTTTCTGAAAAAAATGACTTAGCCCTAGAAGAAGCTGGTAGTAGTCAAAGAATAAGTTTGTTTCGGCTATCGGCTAAAACTTGAGGGTTAAAGGTGGTCTGGTCCTAAGCAGTAACCGCACTTATTGTGGCCATCTGAACTGGGGATCTTATGCCCATAAAAAGTGCATTTTTTTAAACCCTGTTGGTTTCTCCTACATAGAGGGAAAAACAGTGTACAGCACTAGGGAAAAACAAATGCAAGAGAGACTTAAAAAAATATTAGAAATAAAACAAAATACCAACAATGATATTCAAATTTTACCTAAAAGGTTAAACAAGGAAATATACCAACAATGGTACAAAGGAACGAACTAAAGTAGGAGAGAAGATGCAACAGTTTAGAAGAAAAATACTAGTGCCGAACGCCCAGCCAAAAACTATGGAGGAGTAAAGAAATTACGAAAGAAGGATGTTTAAATAAGAAAGAAGACTGATAGATATATATACATACACACACACACACATATATATATATATATATATATATATATATATATATATATACACACACACACATACAAAAACAATAAAAAAAATTAACCTTGCTAGCCTGAGAACGGAACCTGCGTCTAACCACAATGGCAGCAAACAAGATCTGAGTTAATGGGGACAGAATAGGGCATTATGGGTACAGAGAGTAGCTAGAGAGCTGGATCTGAAGTCTAGTATATGCAGCCAAGTCGGATCTGAGGATTGGATCAGAGCCCATTTGTGAGGAAGTATGAAAAGGACAACATCAGATCCTTCTATTTAAAGGGTTAAATAAAACACTTCAAAGCTTTAATGGAAAAGCCCACTCAGACTGCCACAGCTTGCTGTGAGAGAGGTTAGCTTGTTTTTGTTTTCCTGTATTGCTTCACTGCCTTCTATTTTGTATATTGTGATTTATTTTGTTTACACTGTTTGACCTGTTTTCTCTTTTTAATTGCATATTTAAACTAGGAAACAGATCACACCTGTGTATCGTGAGTCACACAGAAATTAAGTTTTCCCCGGCCTTCCTATCCTGGTGCTGCTGTATTTTTAAACTCAACTGTCTTTCTAGTATGACCTTTATGTTAATTTGACTACATACTTCCTTCACTCTCCTCTTTTCATTGACTATTGTGAGTAAGCACACAATTATCATTTTGTGAAATCACTCCTCTTCAGCTACTTAAATTTATTGGCCATCCCACTCTATTTCATAGAGCCAGAATACAGAGTTCCCACCCCCTTCCAAACTATCTTGCTCTTTTAACATTAGTGGCTCTCCACTTAGACATGAAAGAGGGGTTAGCTTAAGCTTTAGCTGACTGCTTAGTGCACACTGCAGCTCTTAGGATATTAACCCATTTTCCATCATACCTTTAAAATCTGCAACATCTACTCCAAGATAACCAATTATTGGAGAGCCCACATTCTGCCTCTCAGTACTCATCTTGGGATTTGTACTTCTGTTTTGCTCCTGATGAGAGGAGTTTACAGAAGTTATTGCTTGTGATCACTAGAAAGTTTAATAACCGCTTCACTGGTGCCAGCTTGGAATTTATGTTTATATTTTGCTACAGGTGAAAGAAGGAGCAGAGTGCAGTGATTCCTGACTGTTTCTGTTTTTGATCTTCCTGGTTGGTCTGGTTGCTATTCAAGGTATCTACCAGGAAAAGAATACAACAAGCCTATATACCCTTGCATCATCTGGAACAAGACTGTTGATCACCAAACAGCATGAGGCCTGCTTCTCATCTTGGGACTGATGCTACACTTTTGTTTCTGGTGAGAGAAGAAACAAAGGAACACTGTATCCCAGCAGGATGAAGCTGTAGTGAGACCAGCACTAAGAGTTGCCAGGCAGTAGCCATTCAGCTCAATCTCCTCTTTTCATCATTCTCTTCAGTAAATACTGCTTGACTGCCGCCGTCTAAACTAACTTCAGAATTGTTTGTGTCTTTCGGCTTTTCCCGGTTGGGGGTCGCCACAGCGGAACTCCAGTCCGCTAATGATTGGTAGTTGATTTTTTCGTGCCGAGTTACCAGCCCTGACGCACAACCTTCGAAAGGTACGCCCATTCACGCATATCTCCACGGAGAAGACGCTCTAGCTGAAAATCAAACTGGACAGCATCTTACTGTGAGGCAGCAATGCTACCGCAGCACCACCAACTTCAGAATATCTCCCTAAATACTTCATCTATAAATGATCGCAGTCTACTTATTACTTTACCCTCAAATGTTTTGGCAGTGCCCTGTATAAATGCAGATACCTTCAACTGACATTTTTCCAGTAAAAGCACCCTTGAAATTTCACCAATACCTAGTTGAACACATGGTAACTCATTAGCAGTGACAAGCACTGCCACCAGAGTTGCAAACCAGATACTCCTGACATTACTTTATATTTTCCCTCCATCTAATCAATAAAAAAAAAAAAAAAAAAGAGTCTGTTGCCATGTACATGAACTTTTCCCTCTATCTTTGTTACCAGCTTGGTGGATATGGGCATCCTAAGGCAATGCAGAAATTGCCTCTTGTTTACTGACAAGTTAATTCTCAAACAAACTGATACGGTACGAGAGAGAGAAGTATTTACACAATGTTACTGGAGGCAAAGCTCTCACATAAAAGCACTCCCAATGCCAATCAGGTTGTCAGTAGTACACATGCTGTACCCATTTTTGCCATTGCTGAGATGTGGTTTAGAGCAGTAGAAAGCACACCGGCAGTGCAAGGTTATAATGCCTTCCACACATTTAGACCAGCTACTACAGAGAGAGGGACTAAAGGCGGAAGTGTCTTGATTTACATAAAAAATAACTATACCTCAAGGCTAGTCAAACAGGACAATGTACTTGAGCTTCTCCAGATTCAAATCACTATAGGCAAAATCCCATACCACTTCTTGCAAGCTGTACGTCCACCTCCAAGACCCAGGAAACCTGTAACATGCATTTAAACTTACTGGAAACACTCACCATACAAACTAATACCGTATTCACAGGCAACTTTAATTCTTCCCACTATTAAACTGGAAATTATAAATGACACCAAAAGTACAGGCCCAGAGATTCCTGGATTTTGTAAACAAACTCCCTGGACCAGTCTGTCAATACACCAACCATGGGTGTAAACATTCTGGATCAGGTCCTCACTAATATGGGAGAGTGCTGCACACCCCCTAGTGTAATGTCTTCTCTGGTAAGGTCAGACGATAAAATGGTCTCCTTTGAAGTAAAACTAAACCCTGGAACCCCTAGCTAACCGTGGAATACACAGAAACTACTCTAAGGTTGACTTCTTACAATTAAGTGACAAACTGGTAAAATTTCAAGCCCCATAAACCCTGAGAATAATTCTGCCTTTGTGGAACTGTTCACAGAAACCTTATACAAGCATGTTAATAGCTGCATACAGGCAGCTGTACTCAATAAGATGCAATACAGAACTAACAAAAAAACAAGCCACCCTGTTGGAATCACACCACCAATAGGCTTTACAACAGAAAGAAGAAAATCATAGCAAAAATTAGGAGATACAGCACCCAGCTAGATAAAAACACTCTCATCAAACTTAAACAAACTCAGAGGACAAAAAGTCTACCAAAGCCAAATTTGACACAAATTTGGCCTCCCAGGCCAAGGACAACCACAAGGCATTCTTTAGCTATGTCTGCAACTTCAAAGGCAATGAACAATTGTGTGCAGAGCTCATTGTTAATGGAGCCAACAATACTCAAGCCAGAAGATATAGCAAACATACAGGCTGAGAAATTCATCTCCAGCTTTATCCCTCCTTTCCCTCAGGAAACACCATCAAATACAACTCCCCCTGCTATCACCAAGGAACAGCTCCTTAATGCTCTCTCGAATGTAAAGAACACTGCATCAGTGGGTCCAGACAATATTCTAGGATGCCTTCTAAATAGCATGAAACATGCCCTATCAGGCCCTCTGGAATTGCTATTTAACTGTAGCCTCCAAAGAGACTTTGTGCCTTATGAACAGAGAACAGCAACAGTCATCCCTCTACAAAAAAGGGCCATCTACAGACCCCGTAAACTACAGAACAGTAAGTCTCACTAGTTTCATATGCAAAGTCATAGAATGAATTATCATGGAAATGATCAATAATGACATAAGAAACCTCCAGACACTGGACGCAAACCAGTTTGGTTTCATCAAGTGCAGTTCATTCCTACTCAATCTGGTGGACTTCTTTGAGAAGATTACCAAAGCAATGGATGAGGGCAAAATGTTTTACACTACCTACCTTGATCTGGCCAAGGCATTTGACACAATACACCACTCAGGCATTGTTGGCAAACTCAAGAGGTTAGGTATAAACCCTTATGTTACCTGGTGGATAGCCCGCTGGCTCACAGATAGGAACCAGGAAGTTAGAATTGGTGAGTACACCTCTACAAAGAGACCAGTCACAAGTGGAGTCCCTTCGGGATCAGTCCTGGGACTGTTCCTTTTTAGCATTTACTTCTCTGAAGTCAAGGCCAATGTCAAAGGCCTCTGGCTGACTAAGCTTGCAGAGGATTGCAAATTAGGAGCAGTCATAGAACCTTCACACCACCACTGGACACAGGTGTTCTCCAGGAGGGGGTGTCACAGACAAATAGCTGGTGTCAGAGCCACTGACTAAAATTAAATACCGAGAAATGCATAACCATATCCTTCAGTAAGTCATCCACCCCGGTAAATATCATATTGAGAACACACCTCTTAGAGTTGACCCAGTAGTCGAGGACTTAGGGACATACAGACAGTAATCTAGCCTTTGACCATCATGTGTCTACAGTAGTGAAGAAATCATTCTGTGCTGTGCAACTTATAAACAAAGGTACAGCATCTAGGTGTGAAGAGGTCATTGTTTCACGGTATTCAGCATTCATCAGACCTATCGAGTACAATGCCCCCTTTGGTATGCACCTAACCAGGCATATCTAACAATTAGAGTGCCCACAGAGGTTCCTCACTAAAAGAATACAAGATGCAAGTAACATGCCCTGTGGAGACCACCTCAAGACCCTATCCCTGTATTCTGCTTCCTACAGGCTGTTGAGGGGAGATCTATGCCTGGCATATGAGGCATTGTTAGACCCCATCCTTATGGACCTCCTGCAAATCCGCAAAACAAACACCTCCAGAATTACCAGTTCTCTTAAACCTTGCCTGTGATATAAATAGGACTTGCTGGAGAGACAGGTATGCATCCCAGAGGCTTCCCCATCCATGTGAAACAGAGTTCGTCCCTAATGAAATTCAAGTGCGACTTGGACAATTGGATGCGGAACAGGAAATTCATCCCTGGTTTGGCACCTGCGTCTCTAACAGACACAGCCTTGAAAATGGTTCATCTCCCACTACTATGCTTGTTAAATGTTTCAGCTCCCAAGCCCATACTTAACACTTATCAAGGTTACTGGAACTTGTCAGATATTTGGGGTGCATGGCTAGGCTTAAAAGGCCCTTGTGGTCATTAGTCTAGTAAACAACTATGAATCTATAACAATAACTGTGTTGAGGATCCGGGCTACTCTAACCTGTGCCAGAGACCTATGCTAACAGTGGGAGGAGTCTATGTGCCTCCAGTGGTTAATTTGTGCCCATCACGAAGCCCATCAGCCATAGGTAATTAAGCTACTGGCTGGCCAGTGTTCAGTTACCAAGCTGAATGAACTAAAGATTACTATGCTCAATATAGGTTCACTGACAGAACCATGCTTGAAAGTGGATGCAATGATGGTAAAGAGGAGGCTGGACATCCTGTGTACCCAAGAGTCAATATGGAAGGGCAGTGCACCAAAACCACTTAGCTAGGGATCCACAATCTCTGACTTATGAAGGGGCCAGATTAAAAATGGTTTGAAAATTGAGGTGAGAAACAGTCTACTGAAGACAAGATATATCATCAGAACTAGAGGGAGACTCATGGCAATCAGACTCCAATATAAAAATAGGACAGCATTTATAATCTCAGCCTATGCACCACTTCAGGGTTATGACACAAGGTAAAGAGCGGATTCAGGCAGCAAAAGCAGGAATTAGTAGATAAACAGGACAATATGAGTTGGTGATAATAATGGTGCACCTGAATGCCTGTATCGGGAGAGACAGGACAGGTTATGAAGACTGACTAGGTCCAAAAGGTACAGGTAGCAGGAATACAGGAGGAGAGGCCATTCCAGGCTTCTGTCTGGCAAATGTACTGAACATGACCAGCACATGGTTTGAAAACAGAGACAAATGATCACATACAATAGTGGCCAACATGCAGCTCAGGTAGACTTCCTAACAGTGAGGAAACAGCACTATTTATTTACTTATTTTACAGTTTGTTTACCAGGATAGTCCATTGGGCAAAGAAGAGCCCATTTTCAATAGAGTCCCAGGGAGAAAAATTCCATGAACAACAATATAATATGAAGACAATGCATTTACATTTACGTAATATCATTGAAGAACGACGGTATTACATAACATGATAAAAAATTTACGACTGAAGTGAAAATTCAGTTAAACACACACACACACACACACACACACACACACACACACACACACACACACACACACACAAAAACACACATAAATAGGTCAATTAAAATAAAGCCATTGGTGCATATTCCTGTTAAATTTGTTAGAATGTTAGTAAGCTTTCTTGGTAACTCGTCATATGACTGTCCAAGTCTAGGAATGCCCAGTCCTCATCTGTAGTGTCTTCTCAACTGTATAACTCACTGCAAACACTGGACTGGTTGTAGGGCAGAATCGGAGATTGCAAGGATACAACACAACCGGTCCAATGTTTGCAGTGAGTTATACAGTTGAGAAGACACTACAGATGAGGGACTGGGCATTCCTAGACTTGGACAATCATATGACAAGTTATCAAGAAAGCTTATTTGAGCAGTCTTGTGATGGTTCAAAGTCCCAGAAAAATGGTAGAAATAGTGCAGGCTACGTGCAAGACTCAATGTCACAAGAGTGGACAGTGTTTAGACTCACAGAGGGGTTCCCAGTGGAGGTGGGTGTGTATTAGGTTTCAGCTCTGAGAACATTACGGTTCATATTAGTGAAGGTCTACTAAAGGACACGACAGATCAAAGAAAGCTGCTGTATGCAGATGATGTGGCACTATCAGCAGACTGAATGAGAAGTTATGTACCTACCATAACGTTCCATGTTAGTTGTCTTCTTCTCGCCTTCTTTCTTGCTGGATGGGTTCGGTGCCGATCCTCGGCTCCGACTTGGCCTATACTAAAGCTCGAGAGCTAATTTTACCGGCTCGAGGCAACCCTATATCCCATGATGCTAGGCGCTAACTACCTAGATCTCGTTTGGTAGCTGAGAACATAGCAATTTTAGCCTCCCAACCCAAGGGAGAGAAGGAGAAGGGGAAAAATTCCCCATGTGCCACTACCTGAAGCTATAGCTACCCAAGGATAACCAGTTTAGGCTTCAAATTGTGTAAGGTGAAGACCCCGATAAGAAAAGGGGAATCCTTTCGGTCTATCCAGGCTAGGGGGATGGCGGGTGGGACGCAAGAAAGAAGGCGAGAAGAAGACAACTAACATGGAACGTTATGGTAGGTACATAACTTCTCAATGTTAAGTTGTCAATCTCACCTTCATTCTTGCTGGATGGGACCGTGTCCCTAGCACCTTCATCCCGGGTGGCTAATCGGAACAGGCTCTTGAGAACGGTGGAACCAAAATTTACCCTATTTCTGGAGGCCATGTCTAATTTGTAGTGTGTAATAAAGGTATGAGGAGAGGCCCAACGTGGCTGCTGCACAAATAGTATCTATTGGCAATCTAGCTTGAAAGGCTGTTGATGTAGCTAAAGCTCTGGTTGAATGGGCTCTTGGCTTAGAAGGTAATTCTTTACCTCTGAGTTGATAGATACAGGTAATCACAGAGGACAGCCATCTAGACAAGGTTACTTTGGATACCGGAAGGCCCTTTTTACCTTCCGCATAGGACAGAAAAAGCTGATCAGATTTCCTAGTTTGTTTAGTTCTGTCCAGATAGTAACGCAGCTGACTATGAACGTCCAGATAATGCAGTTTTTGCTCTGCCCTGCTAGAATAATTAGGGAAGAAAACTGGAAGATCGATAGATTGATTTAAATTTGCCTGAGAAGCCACCTTGGGCAAAATAGACGGGTTAGTTCTGAGAGAAACTCTGTCTTTGTGGAAAACTAGATAAGGAGGACGAATGCAAAGGGCATGGAGTTCTGATACTCTCCTAGCAGAAGTTATGGCAACTAGGAAGAGAGTTTTCCAAGAGAGCAACTTTAAAGAACAGGAAGCCGCAGGTTTAAAGGGAGGAAGAATCAAGGATGTTAAAATCAAATTTAAATCCCACTGTGGTGGGGGGTCTTTGATTGGGGGCTTGAGTAAAAAGATACCCTTAAGGAAGGCTTTACAAAGCTTGTGGGACATGATGTTCGAGTCCGATAGGCCTATGTGAAAATTTGAAATGGCCACTAACTGAACCTTTACTGTGGAGGATGAAGAGCCTGAATGAAAAATTTCAGCTAGGAAATCTAGAACTGATTGTATAGGAGCAGTGAAGGGATCTATATTCCTAGCCCTTGCCCAGAAGGAAAAACGCTTCCATTTACTAGTATAAATCCTTCTGGTAGAGGACTTAAGGGAGGCTACAATAATATCACGGACAGAATTGGAAATCAGGGGAAGCCTGGCTAGGGATGGAAGTGGCGCAACCAAGCTGTGAGGTTGAGAGATTGGAGGGATTGGTGCAGCTGCCCTGACTGGTGGGCCAAAAGATCTGGCACTGGGTCCAGATGCCAAGGCTGTTCCAAAAGGTAACGATGCAGGAATGGGAACCATATCTGTCGAGGCCAATAAGAGGCAATGAGAATCATCCTGGCTCTCAAGGCGGTAGCTTCCTGAATCAACTGAGTGATTAATGGAAAGGGGGGGAAAGTGTATAGAAGTCCCCGAGGCCAATCGTGGACTACAGCGTCTCTGGGGGGATGGCCTGGAAGGGGAAAGAGAGTGAAAAAGTCGAGGCACTTGCTGTTCTGAGGTGTTGCAAAAAGATCGCAGCAAGGAAGACCCCACTTCTGAAAAATCTCCTCCGTTACTGATTGCTTGAGAGACCACTCGTGTGGCATGAGAATAGCTCTGCTCAACCTGTCCGCTATGATGTTGGACTTCCCGGGGATATGCGTTGCCATCAGAAACCGCTGAGAAGAGATCGCCCATTGCCAAAGTCTGAGTGCCTCTCGACACAGGGGATAGGACTTGGTTCCGCCCTGCTTGTTGATATACCACACTACGGACATATTGTCCGTCTGAATTGCAATAGTCCCTAAGGGAAGAGAGTCTTGGAGGGCTTGCAACGCCAAAAGCACTGCTCTCATCTCCAGGACATTTATGTGCAGGTGGCATTCGAAAGGTTGCCATGTGCCCTGGACTGTCCTGCCCTGAAAATGCCCCCCCCCCTCCCGATCAGGGAGGCGTCCGATGTGACAGTGGTAACTGGCGGGGAAGGAACGAATGGTCTGCCCTGAAGGACTTGCGGGGAGACCATCCACCAAGACAGATGTTTCTTGCAAGATAGAGTTATTAAGATGTTGTGTGTCAAAGGAAGCTGTTGGAAGGACCACTGGGAGAAGAGCATCCACTGAAGGAGCCGCATGTGAAAGCGAGCAAGGGGAAGTAGTGTGATGGCTGCCGCCATGAGACCTAACACTTTTAGAACAAACCTGGCCTGGATTCTTTTGCTCTGAAGGAGGATATGAACGTGATTTTGAATATCTAAAACTCTTTGCTCGGTTAATTTTGCTGAGAGCTGTACAGTGTCCAAGGTGGCACCTATGAAGGTAATAGACTGACAAGGCGACAAGGCAGACTTTTCGAAATTTATGGCGATACCTAGCCCTTTGCAAGTTTGAATGGTGTAATCTCTGGCAAGAAGAAGCTGATGCCTGGTGGTGGCAGTAAGGAGCCAGTCGTCTAGATACGGAAACACCTGGAATTCTTGACGTCTCAGGTGAGCCGTAACCACTGCCATGCATTTGGTGAACACTCGGGGGGGCTGTAGTGAGACCAAAGGGCAGGGCCCTGAACTGGTAGTGACTGGCCCCAGCCGGAAGCGGAGAAACCTCCTGGAGCGCCTGTGCATCTTGATGTGATAGTACGCATCCTGAAGGTCCACTGAGCACATCCAATTGTCCTGACCCAGAAAGGGTAGAATGGACTGTAGCGTGACCAACCGGAACTTCGTTCTTTTTACAAACTTGTTTAGTCTGCTGAGATCCAATATTGGCCTCCAGTCCCTTGTCTTTTTTGGTACCAAAAAGAACTTGGAGTAGATTCCGGATCCTAGTTGGTCTGCTGGGACTGGCTGGATGGCTCTTTTTGTTAGCAGTTTTGATATTTCTAGTACTGCTTGTTCCCTTAGACTGGGTGGAACGTCTGGGAGGGGCCCTTTTGGCTGAGTTGGGGTGTGGATAAAGGGAATTTTGTAACCCTCGGATATAATCGACTGTACCCATTTGTCTTGTGTGAGAGAAAGCCAGGCTTCTGGGTACAGCGATAACCTTCCCCCGACTGCCTCCGAAGGTGGACAGTCGGGCAGCTTCTCAGGGATGCTGGAAGGGTTTGTCAGAGAGAGACTCTCTGTTACCCTGATTCTGCGGACCTCCTCTGCCTCTAGGGCAGCGTCTGTTGTTGTCCCCCCCCTGCCTCTCGGGGGGGAACTGACCTCTTGCGTCAGGCGTGACTCCCTGTGATTTGCGGAACCACATTTTTCCACCCTTCTGACCCTTAGGATATGGTCTAGACGGGGTTGGAAAACGGACTCCCACGGCAGAGAGAGTCTTGCCATCTTGTTCACATCTGGTCAAAGTATCCTTCACTTGAGGTCCAAACAACGCCGAACCATCAAAGGGGGAGTTAGTGAAGGACGCCTTGAAGGGGTCTGCGAAGTTGCAAAGCCGCATCCAGGCAAGACACCTTAAAGCCACACCTGTGCCTGCGGCTCTACTTGCTCCATTGGCTGCATAGGAAATAAGCCGCATAGAGGAGTTGACAATGGAATTTAGGGTTCCTAGCTGGGAGTTGATTTTGTCCTGAGACCCCGCAGCTGTTGGATCCTGTAGGGCATCACCCATTTCTTTGAGAATGTCTCTTTGAAGGCGGGTGAAATGGCACAAGTAATTCAGCGACCGCATGGCGAAGGTCGCTGAAGAGAACATCCGCTTGCCGTACCTATCCATAGTCCTAGATTCCTTATTAGGAGGATGGATACGCACTGAAGGATCGGCCAGTTCCTTCTTAGTGGCTGCAGCCACCACCATGGCATCAACTGGGACACCATTAGTTAAAAACTGTTTATCTGACGGGGCTGTGATAAATTTGGAAGGCCTCCGTGGGGTGGGTTCCATCATATCAGGGGCCGTCCACGCCTTCCGCGCCACCACTTCCATGAGGGGGTCAAGAGGCGGAGACACCCAGGAGGTGGAAGGGCGAGAACCAAACGCCTCCAGGTAAACCGACTCGTCCTCGGAAGGATTGAGGGTAGACCAGTTCCCCCTCTGCTTGAGGATTTCAAGGATGTCAGAAAAGGAGACATCCTCAGAGGGGGACCGTGGGGACCCTTCCGACTCATCCAAGTCGGTATCAGATGTGATGGACTCAGGGGAGTCCACATGCTTCCTCTTACATGTCCTCTTTCGAGGGGGTTCACCTGACGGATCAGGGGAGACCTCGGAAGAGGAGGATATTCCCAATGGGGAAACCTGAGGCATTGGATCTCTATGGTCGAGAATGAGAGAGTGGGTAGAGACCGCAGCAGGCACTACAGTGGGAGGAGCTGATGGAGCTGACCGTGGAGTAGGCACTGGGGCCAGTACGATCCTCATGACCTCAAAGGCACCCCTATCAGGCAGGACAGAGGGCTCCCGCTCCGAAGAAATAGGAACCCCAGCCGGCACCGAGAGGGATGGCTCCAAAGCCAATGTGGGGGCTGAACTCACCAGCGCCGATGCTCCGAGAGGGAGAATGGGGTCGGACAAGGGTCCGATGCCACTCGCCCCCTCGGAGCCGATGAGGAAGTCCAAGCACACGGATCCCTCCAAGGATGTGACCATGGAAGAGATCGGAGCAGACGACGGAGCTGAAGGGGGAGGTATCGGCTCAGACGTCTCGATGGTCGTGGCTCCGAGGAGCTCCGGCTCCGAACTCAGGGGCAGAGTCGGAGGAGGAATCGTAGATGGTATGGGTATAGCCACTGTCTGTTGAGACGGGCTATGAAGCATTTGGGCCAGTGCCTGAGACTTTAGGAGTCTGCTAACCACCATCTCGAGGTCATGGTCCGAAAGCCTGGAAGACCGAGAGGAATGGCTCCGATGGCTCCGCTCCGAGAGCAAAGGCGATCTCGGAGCAGAGTGAATGGACTCCAGGGACGGAGACCTAGATCTATTGCGGGTGGAAGATGGCACCAAGACTAGTGGTGCCGATGGAGCCAAAGACAAGTCGGCTCCGGCCGGAGCCGACTTTGAAGACAGAGTCTTGGAGGCATCAGCTCTGGCCGGAGCCGATGCAGAAGACTGCGACAGACATATCAGCTCCAGCCGGAGCCAATCGTGACGCAGTAGGTGAGCCACCAGCCGAAGGCTTTGAGCCCGGAGCCGACTGTTTGGATGGCTTCGAAGGTTTCCCCGGCAAGGACTTAGCCAGGGAACCTTCGGGCTTTAATAAGCCCCTCAAAATTAACTTATTCCTGCGCTCCTGCAGGACTCTTGGACTGAACGCATGACAAACAGAACAAAAGTCCTGCAGGTGCAGGGGTCCCAGGCAATAAACGCAAGAAGTGTGACCGTCTGTCAGCGACATTTTCTGACAGCACGAGTCACACTTCTTGAAGCCTGAGATTTTAATGTCTTTAGACATTAAGCTATCAAGGGAAGAAGAATCTTCCTTGGAAAGTTAAAACACACACACACCAGTAACACACGAACAAAATTAAGGTTAACAAAACCAGACACACACCTAACTGTCCCAAAAAAAAGGGAACGGGAAAAAAACGGAAAGGGCCTATGGCCTAACCTTAACAGGGGAGGGATATAACTTTTGGGATAAGGGATTAACAAAAAGGGAACCCAACGGAAGTGGTATACTAAGGAGGTTTTTAAGATGCTAATCTATTTTTAAAATAAAGAGGAAAAAAAAAATCCTAAGAAAAGAGTAGAAAAATTTGAAATTTTTCACTGACCTGTGGAGCCGGTAAAAAAAGCACCTCGCCAGCGCAAGCGGTAAACGAGATCTGGGCAGTTAGCGCCTAGCATCATGGGATGTAGGGTTGCCTCGAGCCGGTAAAATTAGCTCTCGAGCTTTAGTATAGGCCGAGTTGGAGCCGAGGATCGGCTCCGAACCCATCCAACAAGAATGAAGGCGACATCGACAACTTAACATCAAGAACTTCAGCAAAAGATAGTGCAATGGAATGCTTAAGTGAAGGGACATGAAATTAAACTGAGTACAGACAAGACAGAGGTCATGGCAGCAAACAGGGAAATCAGAAGAAATTGAGGCAGAAGGGAAAATTGTGGCACAGACTAACAGCTTCAAGTATCTGGGAGAGTAACTGAGGAGGTCAAAGCTAGAATCAGAGAGGCTGCAGTCAACTGGCACCGAGTGTCAGGGGTAGTGTATCACAGAAGATGACAAAGAAGCTGAAGAGCAAGGTATACAATAGGGGTAAACCCAGACCTGCTGTACTGGTACAGAAACCTGGGCAGTGAAAGCAGAGCAGGGGAGAGAGCTAAAGACGATGGAGATGAAGTGCCTGACATGACTGGCATGATGCACATCATGGGACAGACTATGTCAGATGACAGAGGACATCGGAACAGAAGCCAAACTAGCTCCAATTGTACAGAAGGTGAAAGAAACAGATTATGGTAGTTTGGGCACATGCACAGAAAAGCAGAAGACAATCTGGTGAAGACAACTTGGAAGAGACAGGAAAAAGGTAACAAGGGTGATGGCAGTCCTGGCAAAGCCTGCCTCTGGACCTAGTGAAGGAATCTAGTTTGTAGTGCTTGGTAAGTTGTGTACAGATCATGTTGCTGCCTATAATGTACTTCTGGAGTCTACCCCTTTCTAAAATCCTATAGAAGTAGCCAAACCCTTAGTAGAGTAGGCCCTGACTGCCTTAAGTGTCTTGTTATTGTGAGAACACCAAAAAGCAATAGTATGAGACAATCATTAACAAATTGCTTCTTTGACAATGATCATCCCTTTTTCTTACATTTAAAGGAAATAAAATAGCTGACCAAAAGTCTTAAAGGTCTTTTTGTCTTGTCAATGTTTTACCCAAGTTGCCTGTGGACATCCAGGGCATGTAAAGTTCTTTCTTCCAAATTTTTAGGTTTTGGAAAGAAAACAAGCAGAGGAACTGCCTGGCTTAATGCCTGGCTCTGCAAGCAGGGTAACACTATTTTCTAAGACCAAAACTTCAAATCGGCACATGAGCAGGTTCAAAATGAAACAAAGATCTCGCAAAGCAGCAAAGAAGCCACCTGCCTTCTAGGTAGATGGATATGTAAAAACCCTTTTCAGAAACCATTTCACTTGAGGGGAACTACTTAAGCCTCCTTTAATTTGTGCTGCACATTCTCAGGAAAAAGTTGCCTAAAAGGTACCAAACTTTCATCACCCAAGCATTCGACTAAGAAGTTGAAGGCCGTGGTGAATCAAACAACTCCTCTTCTGTGTGAGTAATTCCATTCTGCAAAGAAACTTGTGGCAATTGCCTCTGCCCATTTTCAAAAGAAAGAACTACTGCTGCCTAGGCCAAAAGGGAGTCACAACAATTATCTTTGGGTAGTTCTGGATCTTTAGATGAACCCTTGTTATTAGAGGGATGGGTGGAAAAACATACAGAAACATTTCTATCCATTAGGAATGAAAAGGTATCCGCCTTCTAGGCCCTTATGCAGAGCCCTTGACTAGAACATCTGTGACCATCTGTTGTGGTTGGAGGCAAGCAGATCTACTGGAGGAGTTACCCACAGATGGATCAATTCATGGAAGTTGCCCCACCCCGCAGGTGCAATTTCCATTCACAATGGTTTGCTCTGGTCCTGCTCAGCTTGCTTGCAATAATGTTTTGCTCTGGTCCTGCTCAGCTTGTCTGCAATAATGTTTTGCTCTGACAGAATGTAAGTAGCTTGAGGAACATTATGCACCAAGTTGCTAGCTCCCAGGCTTCCAAAGCTAGTTTACAAAGAGTGTATGACCTGGTTCCCCTGTCTATGTACCACATTACAGTTATGTTGTCTCTGATTACTGGCAGAGGGCCTGAAGTCTAAAGATAGTATAGAGATTTGAGAGTAAACAGCCTGTCCCTCAGGCTACTTATGTTACAGAGACATGGTTTAAAGCAGCAGAGTACCCCAGCAGTGCAAGGCTTCAGTGTCTTACAGACTTTTAGACCATTACCTGCACAGACAAGGGCTAAAGGTAGAGTTGCCTCAATATATATTAGTAGCAAGCATACCTCTAGGTGGACAAACAGGGTGACTTGCTGAAGTTTCTCCATGTGCAGATCAACACAGACAAAATCCCGTACCATATCCTAGCCAGCTACAGGTCACCCTCCATGTCCCAGGAAGCTCACAATGTATACCTGGACCTACTGGAGACCCCTAACAGCCAGCCTAATATCCTACTCATGGGAGAGTTTAATTACCCCTCTATAGACTGGGAATCTTACATGGCCTCACAACTACAGAAGCAGAGATTTCTGGACTTTGTAAATACAAACACCTTTGACCAAAAAGTGTACACACCCATGAAAGCCTCCAACATACTGGACAACATCTTCACAAATCTGGGAGAATGCTGCACCCCACCCCAATGTCTCATCCTCCCTGGTAAAGTCTGGCCATAAAGCTGTCTCCTTCAATATCAAAATCCACTCAGTAAATCCAATTAAAACCAGTAACATTTTGGAACTATTCCAAGCCAAATTACCTTCTATTAAGTGATGGTTTATCAAAATACAATGCTCCTTCAAACCCCAAGAACACAGGAGCCTATGCAGAATGTCAATGGTTGCATATAGGCTACTTTACTTACCAGAAGTAAGCCCAAGGCTAGCCTCAGAAACAAACTGCCCTGGGGCATCAGAAATTAAACAGGATAAAGGAAAAAATGATGGCAAAAATCAGGAATGGTAATTCCCATAAAGATAAAAACTCTCTCACCAAACTAAACAGGCAATTAAGAAGGCTAATTAGGTCAAACAAAGCCAACTCTGAGGTTAAGATAGCCTACCAGGTGAAAGATAACCACAAGGCTTTCTTCATCTGTCACAAACCTCAAGAGCAACACAAAGTAGTGTACTGGACTGGTGGTTAATGGTGCCACATTCACCAAGCCTGCTAATAAAGCAAACCAGTTAGAAGACAAATTCAGTTCCCACTTTACCCCGCTTTCACCCCAACCATCCCCCCAAAAAATCCCCTTAAACATAACCCCTCCAAACTACAACTGGGAAGCATGCACTGGCTACATTTACTAAGGCCAAGAACATAGCCTCAGTGGACCCCAATAACATCCCTGGATGCCTCCTGAACAGTCTAAAATACAACTTATCAGGACCCAGCAAATCATTATTGAACTCTAGTCTCAAAACAGGCTTTGAACCACGTGAAAGATTATGACAGTCATCCCCCTTCATAAGGGAGGACCTTCAACACATCCTAGAACTACAGACCCATTAGTCTGACTAGCCTTATTTGCAAAGCAATGGAAATAATTATTATGGAAACTGTCAGCAAGAATATAGGAGATCTCCAGACATTGGATCCATTCCAGTTTGGCTTTGTCAAAGGAAGGTCATGCTCACTGAATCTGGTGAACTTTGAAAAGTTCACCATGGCATTGGTTGAGGGGAAAACTGTCAATACTGCCTACCTACATCTAGCTAAAGCATTTGATACAATACCCCACTCGTCATTGTCAACAAACTTAAGAAACCAGGTATAAACCCATTTATAACATTTAGCTTACCTAGCTGGCTAACTGATAGGACCCAGGAGGCTAGAATAGCTATGGCCACCTCCAAAAAGGGGCTGGTCATCAGTGGAGTCCACCAGGACTCGGGCTAGGCTTATATAGGCTCCAGGGCTGATAGCCTAGTACACACCTATGAACTAAAGAGGAGTAGGCCTAGCACAAAGAATATTCCCTGGCATCATGCCGCCCAAAGCTAGTTCCCAGTGCCCCTGTCAAGCAAGCCACGGAAGTGATCCCCGGGGTGAACTTCCTATTGCCCATCCACTCAAGATTTCTTGTAAAGAGGGCCAGTGAAGTGCTCTGCTTGACGTGAATGGGAAGTTTGTTCCAGAGTATGGGAAGTCTCTGGGTTAGGAACCTGTACCTCCAACATGTTCTGTTTACTGTGGTAATGACGTTTAGGTCACTGGAGCATGTGACATGGAGGGATTGGGATTTCTTTAAGTGTAGCATATCTAGCAGCTCTGGGTCAGACATGGCTTTGTAGATCAAGCAGAGATCGGCTCTAAGTATGAGATAAGAAACAAAAGTATAGCTGGAGTTTTTTGAGTCTGTCCGTACAGGGCATGTGTCTAAGGCCTAAGATCCTCTTAGTGAGTTATTTTTGTGGCCTTTCCAGTTGTTGTAGGCATCTAGTGATGTACATACCAAATGAGGCATTGTGTTCTATAAGTCTACTGAGAGACGAGTAGAGAGGGATTATGACCTCTTTCTTCCTGGATGAGAAACCTTTTGTTTTGTTGGGTTGGGAGAGTGGCCTAATGGTTAAGGTGTTTGCCTTACAAACACAAGGTGCAGGGTTTGAATCTCACAAGGGATAATTGGCTAGGCTTAAAAAAATGGCTCGCAAGGGCAGTTAGTCTAGTACTAATCTATGATCCTATGAACCTAATGAGATGTGCCACACAGAAGAACTTTCTGACTACAGTGGCAATGTGGTTATCAAAGGAGAGGTTGCTATCAACCTGTGTCCCCAGGTCTCTTATCACACCTTCGGTGTTTAGTGGACTACCGCCTATGTGGTAGTTCATGGGCACTGAATTTTTCCCAAAGGGAATGACAATGCACTTTTTGGCACTGAGTTTAAGGCCATGGTTCTGGCACCAGCCACTGGTGTAGGAGAGGCCTTTTTGTAGAATGTCTACATCAGCTGGAGAATCAATAATGGCTCCCAGTTTGCAATCATCTGTAAACTTGGTCAGCCAGAGTCCCTTTGTGTTGGCTTGAACTTCAGAGAAGTAGATGTCATACAGGAGAGGACCTAGGACCAATCCCGGTGAGACACCACTTGTAACTGGTTGGTAGTCAGATTTGGAGTCCGCTACTTTCACAGTGTGGGTTCTGTCAGTGAGCCAGTTGGGAACTCATCTTATGACATATGGGTTTATGCCTAGTTTAGTGAGTCTATCTAGGATTCCTGAGTGAGGGATGGTGTCAAAGGCCTTGGCAAGATCTAGGTAGGCTGTGTGAACTACCTTGCTCTCATCCACAGCTATGGTGACAGACTCGAAGAAGTCTATCAGGTTGAGCAACCATGATCTGCATTTCACAAACCCAAACTGTGTGGGGTCCAGAGTTTGGTAATTCCCTATGTCCTTATTTATAAGGTCCATGATGATGTGCTCCATAGCCTAACATATCAGACTCGTCAGGCTAATGGGGCAGTAGTACCCAGAATCTGTAATCACTCCCGCTTTGTGGAGTGGGATCACCACAGCAGTGCGCCATTCGGAAGAACAAAGTCTGAAATGAGGCTGTGACTCAACAAGGTACTCAGGTGTGGTGGCAGTTCACTTTGTGATTCATGCAGAACACAGTGAGGGATATTATCAGATCCCATGGAAGCTGTATTTTTGGCTTTGGACAGTGTGGTTTTTACCTGTGTAGCTGTGATAATAGGAACTTGGCATTCCTCAGGTATTGTAATAGGCCCTTGAGGGGGTGAAAGTGGGGGTAAAGTTCACAATGAACCCGTCGGCCAATATGTTGGCAATATCAGTTGGTTCTGTATATGTACTGTCATTGTGCTGTAACTCAGAGCAGATCGGAGTATTGCCATGAGATTCTTGACAGAAAAATCGAATGCCTTGTGGTTGTCTTTAGAATTTGCAGCAATTTTCTTTTCGTAGCTAGCTTTAGAGGATATGATGATGGATTTCAGTTTTTTACTAAGGTTGACAAAGGAGTTTTTCCAGTCTTGGGACTTCACCCTTTTCTGCAACAGTTTTTTTCTTCTGTTGTAGAGTTTGTTTATGGTGGAGGACCACCAACTGGCTTCCTTTTTTTGGAGGAGAGCATCTTGGTTCTGTTTGGTATGGCCCGTTCCATGCACTTGTGTATGTGCTCATACAGTGCATTAGTGTACGATTCAGTCATGCACCTATTTTCCATTTGCATGGGTGTCATGAAGTTAGCCACTTCTGTTTTTAGAAGTCCAAAATTGGCTTTGGAGATGTTTTTTATAGTGGTTTCCCTTTGGGGGGGGGGGTTACACTGGAATGTGGATATCCATGGTGATTAGCTTGTGGTCATATCTGACCAGGGAGGAGTTGATTACTGGTGTAGAGCAGCAGTCGCCCATATTAGTAATGACCACGTCAAGGATGCTTCTACCCCTGGTTCATAGGTTCATAGGTTCATACTAGGCTATCTGCCCGAGAGCATTTACAAGCCTAGCCCATAGTTTTGTGGCTTACGCCACCCCTTTAGTATGGGGAACTATACCCATTATTTTGCTGTGCCTCTGTTGAGCAGTGACACTGAGGTAATCCCTGGGGTATATCTGCGATCTCCCATCCATTGGTCAAGATTTCTCTTGAACAAGGCCAGCGAGGTGCTCTGCCTCACATATACCAGGATTTTATTCCACAGCATAGGGAGTCTTTGGGTGATGAATCTATCCCTCCAGCACGTCCTATTAATAGCCGTGTCGAGGTTTAAGTCTCCGCCTTGTGGCTCTGACGGATCTAGATTTTTGAGGTGAAGCATATTCATCAAATCTGGGTTTGACATGGCCTTGTATGTTAGGCAAAGGTCACCTCTGAGCAAGCGGTGACTGAATAGAGCTGGAGTTCTTTCAGTCGGGCAGCATAGGACAGATGTTTGAGACCCTTTATCCTTTTGGTGAGGAACTTTGTGGCCTCTCCAGCTGCTGCAAGTGTCGGGTCAGATACATTCCGAATGGGGCATTGTACTCAATCATTGGTCTGATGAGTGATGAGTATAGGGAGACTATGACCTCCCTTGATCTAGATGAGAATCCCTTCATGATAAGGTGGGCAATGTAGAAGGTCTTCCTAACTACTTTAGCTACATGGGTGTCGAATGACAGACTACTATCAACCTGGGTCCCCAGGTCCCTGATAACTTCTTCTGTACTCAGTGGATTGCCACCTATTTGGTAGCTAGGGGTAACCTTGTTTTTCCCGAAGGGTATGACTATGCATTTTTGGCATTTAACTTTAGGCCATGGCTCTGGCACCAGTTATCCGCTTCTGTGAGACCCTTCTGAAGGATATCTGTGTCAGATGTGTTTTCTACTATGGCTTCAGTTTGCAGTCATCTGCAAACTTTGTCAGCCATAACCCTCCTGTGTTTGCTTGTACTTGGAAAAGTAGATGCCAAACAAGAGTGGGCCCAGGACTGAGCCCTGTGGTACACCACTTGTGACAGGCTTTGAGTCTGACATGGCGCCAGCAACTCTGACCCTGTGGGTTCTGTCACTCAGCCAGTTTGCAACCCATCTTGTGATGTATGGGTTAACATTTAAGCTGATGAGTTTTTCAATGATACCCGAGTGGGGTATTGTATCAAAGGCCTTCGCCAGATCGAGGTAGGCTGTATGGACTGCCTTTCCTCATCAATGGCTTTGGTGACTGTTTCAAAAAGTCAACCAAGTTTAGAAGGCATGATCTGCCTTTGACAAAGCCAAACTGGGATGGATCCAAAGTCTGCAAATTCCCTATGTCTTTATTTATGAGGTCCATTATGATCCTCTCCATGGCTTTGCAGATAAGGCTTGTCAAGCTAATGGGCCGGTAATTTCCAGGGTCGGTGGAGGCACCGCCTTTGTGAAGTGGGACCACAGTTGCAGTGCGCCACTCCTGGGTACGTATCCAGAGGTAAGACTATGATTAAACAGCTGTCCTAGCTGTGGGTTTAATTCCTCGTTGAGTTCGTGGAGCACACAGCCGGGGACACCATCAGGTCCCATGGATGCTGTGTTTTTGCTTTGGAGAGAGCAGTTCTCACTTGGGCGTTGGAGATGTTTGGGGGCTGCAATCGCTTGGTATAGATATCTCCTTTGGGGAGGGGAGAAGTTTGCACTGAACCTGTCAGCCAGTATGTTGGCACTGTCTGTAGGATCAGTAATCTTCACATCATTTTGAACTAGTTCTGAGCATATCTGGGAGTTTCCTCCCAGGTTTCTAACATAGCTAAAGAAGGCCTTATAATTGTCTTTTGAGTCTTTAGCTATTTTTCTCTCAAAATTTGCTTTGGATGATTTTATGAGAGCTCTTAGTTTTTTACTTATAGTGATCAAGGGTGTCTTACCTTTTAAGGATTTTGCTCTATCTTGTAGTAGCTTCCTCCTTTTGTTGGCTGGGGTCCACCAGAGTGGACGCTTGCCTTTGGTACAAAGAGTCTTTGTTTTGCTTGGGATTGCCTTATCCATGCAGTCCTGCAGGTGCTGGTAGAAGGCATTTGTAAGTGATTCAGCGGCTTGAGTACTGTTTTCCGTCGGCTCAGGGGCCTTAAAGGAGACCACACTAGTCTTTAGAAGTGTGAAGTCGGCTTTCGAGAAGTTCTTTACTGTGGTCTTTTTTATTTCAGGTGGGGGTGGGATGAGGACCTCCAGCGAGATTAGTTTGTGATCTGATCTCACCAGTGAGGGGTATACTTCCGGTGTTGAACATTGTGCTCCCATGTTCGTGATGATGAGATCAAGTATGTTTTCTCCTCTTGTGGGGATGGTGACTAGTTGTTCCATGGCATTTGAGTTTATGAATTCCAGGAACTTTTGGGCTAGGGTGTTTGGGCTTGAGTAGTGTTCCCAGTCTATATTAGGGTAATTGAAGTCACCTAGTATGATGGTGTTTGGTGATACATTTATCCCTCTAGTGTTTTCAGGAAGGCCATGTGAGGTTCCTGAGTTTGTGAGGGTGGCCTGTAACATGCTACAATTTGCAGAGCAGTCTTGCCTATGGTTAATTGCACCTGGATGGTCTCCGATGCATCGTGCGTTGCCACCAGTCTTGAGGTGTGGGTGTCTTTGATGAATATGGATACCCCCCCTCCTTTCTTGGTATTGTCCAGATTTTGGGGCCGGAACGCATGATAAGAGGTAAAACCTGATAGTGCTGGGGTGCTCTCAGGAGCCTTGAACCAGGTTTCTGTCACTGCACAGACATCGATGTTCTCCATACTGAGAAGGGCCTCGAGTGCGTGCATTTTGAGATTTAGACTTCTGGCATTGAGCAGCATTACCCTTAGTTTTTTTCCTTTTTTGTGTTCTAGGGTGGAGGGTAAGAATGAGTTGGTTCAGGGTGTTGGAATTAATGAATTCCAGAAAATGTTGAGCAAGTGTGTTGGTACATCAGTAATTTTCCCAGTTAATGGAGGAGTAGTTAAAGTCTCCCGGTATAAGGTTATTGGGTGTACCCTAATATTTTCCAGTGCGTTTAGGAATGTGGAGTCTTGGAACATGGTGGGGGATCTATAGCAGGCTACAACCTGGATTGCAGTTTTATCCAGTGTTAGTTGCACCTGAATTATCTCTGATGTGTTATGTTGAGCTACCAGTCTGGAGGTGTGCATAATCTTTACGAATATGGAGACACCACTGCCTTTAGTGCTTCTGTCCAGGTTTAGGGGCCGTATCTATTTCTCAGATGTAAAAGCCAGTGTCAACGGCCTCTGGCTAACCAAGTTTGCAGACAACTGCAAATGGAGCACCCACTGAATTCCCCAAAGATGAGAACACCCTTCAGGAAGACCTAACACAGACAGGTGGCTGGCTCCAAACCAATGGCTTAAAACACAATGTCAAGAAATGCATTACAGTACCTTTTACCTTTTAGGAAGTCAGATACACCCCTAAGCAATTAAGTCACCAGTATAATGCTCCCTTCAGTATGTACCTGACCAAACGCATGCAGCAACTGGAATGTCCACAAAAGTTTCTTTCAAAAAGAATCACAGTGCCCTAAGCTAACCGCCTCAATGCCCTATCCCTTTAATCAGCATCATACAGAATCATGACCGGTGATCTTTGCCTAGCATACAAGGCATCTCTGGACCCTATTTTGATTGTTTTGCTGATGTGCAGAAGGTTAAACAGTACCAGAAATACTAGATAAAAAAAAATAAATAAATCAATTTTGCTTGCGACACAATTAAGACATGTTGGGAGAGACAGGTTTGTTTCTCAGAGAATTCCCATTCCATGGAACAGGCTCTGTATCCATTTGGAGCAGAGGTCCTCCCTATACTTATTTAAGCATTTAACAAACCACTGATTTTCTTTATGTGAAGTCTGGCCAAAGAGATCATAACAGTAGAGACTATGAAAACTAGAATTCTGAAATAGCCTGACAAATGCCAAAGTCTGGACGAAAATACCAAAAAAGTACAGTTGTGTACACTTACCATAAATGTAGATGTTCCAGTGTACTCACCATTGCAGTCATCACATTTGGGTTATCCCTGCCAGGGTAGCCCTTGGCCGACCCAAATACCAGAGGCTTAGTATTTCTGCATCGGTTGCTGTCGCTTCACGACTGACGTCAGTTCGTCAGTAGTATAAAGTAAGGCAGCCGATGCCATTACATCAGTTTTTCTTGCCCTAACTTGTCAGGAGCCCCCAAGTGGGAGCCAGGTTCTAGTGGAAGAACCCCACCAGTAGAAAGTAAATACCAGTATGTCCCTTGTAAGGAAAGAGAAGAAAGAAGAGGGGGATGGAGGAAGGGAAACCAGGACTGCAACAGTGAATACACTCAAACATCTACATTTATGGTAAGTGTACACAACTGTACTATGTTCTTCGTGTTTCACTGTTGCAGTCATCACATTTGGGTTGATTCCCAAAGCTGAGGAAATGGGTGAAGGCAGTCAAAGAACCTAGGAGCTGGCTAGGATGCCCTGCAAGACTGCAGAGGCAAACTCTGCCCTGGATTTGGAGACGGTAGGCAGGTGGTAATGTTTGGTAAAGATATGAACAGATGTCCAGGTGGCAGCCTCCAGGATGTCCCTGGTGGGGACTCCTTGATGGAAAGCTGCAGAGGTGGAGGCTGCTCTGGTGGAGTGAGTCTTGACTCCCTTGGGGAGAGGTTTTCCATGTTGCTTGTAGCAGAAATGGATGCAGTGTGCTATCCATTTGGAAATGGTTTGTTTGGAGATGGCTTTGCCCTCTGCCCCTGCAGCAAAGCTAACCAGCAATTGCTCAGACTTTCTGAAGAATTTAGTCCGGTCTAGATAGAATATAAGCTGTCTGTGCACATCTAGAGTGTGCAGGATCCTTTCCCCCTTATTCTGGGGGTTAGGGAAAAAGGTGGGCAGATGAATGGATTGGTTGAGAGCCGCACTGGATGCCACCTTGGGCATGAAAGATGGGTTAGTCCTGAGGGATGGAAGATGATGAAGAGGTCCACAGCTATGAGTGCTTGCCGCTCGGAGACCCTTCTGTCTGAAGTGATGGCCAGAAGGAAAGCCGTCTTCCAGCAGAGAAATTTTAGCTCTGCTAAAGAGGCTGGTTCGAAGGGGGACAGGGTGAGCTTTTCCAAAACAAAGTTTAGGTCCCAAGCTGGGGTTGGTGCTCTTCTGGGTGGACTCATATTGCTTTCCCCTCTTAGGAACTGTTTGATCAGAGGTTGTGAGAAAAGGGGCTGCTCAGTGGGGAAATGAGCAGAGATAGCACAGGCATGAATTTTAATAGAGGAAAAAGACAGACCATTGTGTAGCAGGTCAGCTAAGTAATCCAGGATGAGAGGGAGGGAGGGCTGCACTGTATTGGCTCCCTTAGCCTGAATCCAGGTGCAGAACTTTTTCCATTTGTCGCCATAAGACTTTCTAGTGCTAGGGCATCTGGCCTCACGTATAACATCCAGAACCTGTTTACTGAGGTTGGCAAATCGATCGGGGGTTAGGCAATAAGCCAAGCTGCCGAACTGAGGATCTGCAATTGAGGATGCATGAATTCTCCTTCCCTCTGGGTCAGAAGGGTTGGCATCTGAGTGAGATGCCATGGTGGCAGTGGGGACAGGCTGCGCATCAGTGGGTACCAGTGCTGGCGAGGCCAGTCTGGAGCAATAAGAATTGTCCTTGGTTTTTCCTCCTTTATTTTGAGCAGTACTCTGGGGATGAGAGGTAGTGGAGGAAAGGCATAAACCGATAGATTGACCCAGGGGAAGGACAGGGCATCCACTTTCCAAGCCATGCAGTGATGCTCCCTGATGGTTGGTGTGGGAGGCAAAGAGGTCGACCTTCAGGGTGCCCCATTTCTGAGTTATTAGGGTGAAGGTTCTTTTGTCGAGCTGCCACTTGTGTGGGTCCAGAAGATTTCTGCCTAAGTGGTCTGCCAGAGAGTTTTGAGAACCTGGTAGGAATTGTGCTAGCAGGTGGAGTTGCATGGCAGCGGCTGTGTGCCAAAGGGTCATGGCCAGCCTGCACAGAGGATAAGAGCGACTCCCACCCTGCTTGTTGATATACCACATCACAGTGGTGTTTGTCTGTTTTGATCAGGAGAGCCCCTGGGGACAGAAGGGGCTAGAAAGCTGTCAAGGTGTGCTGGACAGCTATCATCTCTTTTTGGTTGATGTGCAGACGGATTTGCTGTGGGCTCCATTAGTCCTGTACGCACCTGCCATCCAGGTGTGCACCCCAAGTATAGTCTGATGAATCTGTGATGAGGGTCTGGGAGGCAGGGGGTGGTGAGAAAGGTAGTCCCTTGTTGTGGGAGCATGCTGTTGTCCACCAAAGGAAATCTTTTCTGAGGCAAGGTGTCATGGGTATAAGAGTCTCAAGGTCTGCAGAGTGTTGACACCAAAGGTTTTTTAGGTACCACTGAAGTTTCCTCATATGCAGTCTGGCATATGGAATGAGTAGAATGTAAGATGCCATAAACCCTATAGCTTGCAGGATTTTCCTTGCAGATAACTGGGGTCTGGTGGCTAGTTGAGAGAAGCGGGCTGTCAGGAAAGTTTGCTTTTCTGCTGTAAGGAATGCCATCTGGGATGCTGTGTCCAGGCTTGCTCCCAGGAATATAATCCTTTGGGTGGGTACTTGTTTGGATTTCTTTTTGTTCATTGTGTACCCTAGGGAGGTTAGTAGGGACTTTACAAAGGCCAGGTGATTGAGCAGCTTTTCCTGACTATCTGCCTGAATTAGGCAGTCGCCTAAATATGGTTAAATCTGGATATTCCTTTGTCTGCAAAAGGCAATGGCCGGAGCCAGACATTTTGTGAAAACTCTGGGAGCAGTAGATAAGCCAATGGGAAGTGCAGAAAACTGAAAGTGCAGAGATCCTGCCCTGAAATGGAGATATTTCCTGCATGATTCCCTGATAGGAATGTGGAGGTAGGCCTCTTTTAGGTCTAGGGTGGCTAGCCAAGCATCCTTGGAAAGCATGGGTAGCAGCTGCTGGAGGGTGAGGCATTTTGAATTTTGGTATCACCGGGAAGGTGTTTAGAATGGATAGATTGAGGATGGGGTGCCAGGTGCCCTCTTTTCTGGGTACCAGAAAAAGTCTGGAGTAGAAACCTTGGCCTTTCTGTTCTGCAGGAACGTGCTCTACTGCCCTCACCAAGAGCAGGGAAAGGACTTGCTTTTGTGCCTCTGCCCACTGGTTTGGAGGTAGATCTGGGAACCCTTTTGGAGTTGGAAGGGTGTGGAAAGAAAATCTGTATCCCTGGGATACTATGTTGAGAACCCAGCAGTCATTGGTAATAGTGGCCTAGGTGCTTGCGTGAAAGGAGGGTTTTCCTCCTAGAGGTAAGTGAAGGTGGGCAGAGGGAGGTGGTGGGGGTGGAGATTCATTGTGAGTTCTTACCGTAAGGGGTGGCTTAGAACTCCCTGTTTTTGAAGTGGAGGAAGTCCACTGTTTAGATCTCTGCATTCCCTACGGCTGCTGTCCTGGGGGGGTCTGCTTCCATGGTGTTTGGGCTGAACTGACCTGGTGGGAGCAGGAAAGGACCAGTGCTTGGAGAGACAATGCCTGCTGAACCTGGGTGGTTGGACCCCTAAGATGTCCTTAACTGTCTGCACAGATTTTGCTTTTTCTTCCATCTTTTTTTAAGACCTCCTCAACCTTGGAGCCAAATAAGTTGTCTTTGTGCAAGAGGGCATCCAACAATTTAGATTTAACATGGTCTGGCAAGGGCTGTTCCTTAAGCCATGCATGTTTTCTAAGGACAGAACCGGTGACTGCTGCCCTGCAAGAAGCTTCTAGGGCATCAAAACCACAGTGCAAGGTGTGTTTAGTTACTTGACTGGCAGAATGCATTAACTCTTGTAACTCTTTAGATTCTGCACAAGCAGAAAAGGAAGACATTTTTTGTTTGAGGAGTTCCAGGGTATGTTGCTGAAATTTTAACATATGGAACTGGCAATTTAGTGCTCTGATAGCATGAGTGGCAAAGGTATACACTTTTTTTTACCCAATCTGTCTAGTGCTCGTGAATCCCTATCTGAGCAGGAGGGATTCTTAGCAGAGGTTGCTTTAATTCCTTTAGGCCCTTGAGAAATTAAATCAGGGTCAGCACTAGGATTTTTAAAAAGAAATTTGTGTGAGTCAGGGACTCTAATACCTGTCTGGTTTTCTAGGTGCAGGAGGGAGGGTGTCAGGAGTCAAACTGGATTCCTGGAAAACATCCTCCACAACATCCAGGACTGAGGGAATGGTCAAGGGTCTGTGCTGTGGAAGATCTAAGAATTCCCAGAGTCTCTTTTTAGACTGAGGGTATTCCTGACTTTCCCATTGGAAATGCTCCCTGAACGTATGAAGGGTTTCCCCAAAGGAAAAGTCCTCTGGGGGAGAGGCTAAAGGAATGGAATATTCTGTATCAGAATCCTCATAAGCAGAGAGGGGTTACATGTCTTCATATTCAGATGCATCGGAGTCCTGTTCAGACAAAACTACAGGGACAGATCTCTCTTTCTTATGGAAGGGGTAGCTTGGCTTCCCCTGATCAGCATGATAAGGTCTTCCACCATTTTAAGCATTTGAGACTGAGGCAAGGAAGCAGGTGCCTGAGATTGGTTCGTCGGTTTCATGGATATGGTTCGTACCCTGGGCCTAAGAAACTTGGTAATTTTTGAAAGAACGGTAGACGTGAAAGAAGTCGTCAGTTTGTGTCGTGAATCGGTAGTGCAAAGGACTTCCTCAGAAGCCGGTGCCTGCTCAGCGGCTCTGGACCCATCCAAGGGAGAGACAACTACAGGACCCTTAGTCGAAGAGTTCTGTGGCATACCGGACTCTGAAAGGGTCTCGGTAGCAGCCTGCGAATACAAAGAAGTGGGCATCAGGGGGTGCAAAAGTGCCTCACTGAGGACCGGAGAACTGACGACTAGCTTAATGGAAGTGTCGTCGGTAGGTTTGGACATGTGTGGTCTGTCTCTGTCTTTATGTTTTTTCGGAAGATCTGCTGTCGGATGGCTTACCGAAGCCATATCAGAATTCGAGGACTGTAAGTGAAAATATCTAGCGACAATAAGGGCCCGATGACGTATAGTTCTGGCACTGAACAAAGCACAGAAGCAACAGCGGGGGACATCGTGGTCTGGGCCTAAGCAAGTGACGCAGTAAAAATAAAAATCTCTGTGTGGTATTTGCTTTCCACAGGCAAGACAATTGTTAACTTTTTCTGACATTGGTTAGTGCCAGAAAAATGGATCCCCAATGGGGTACTTATCTTTAGAAGACTTCAGCTTTGATTCGGAAGATAACACTCACGTAGTGGCTGACCGGCACTAGTGCGAACTGCTTCTGCTATAGGCTCCGCAGCAAGAAAGACTGATGTAATGGTGTTGGCTGCCTTACTTTATACTACTGACGTCAGTCCTGAAGCGACAACAGATGCAGAAGTACTAAGCCTCTGGTACTCGGGGCCGGCCGAGGGCTACACTGGCAGGGATAACCCAAATGTGGTGACTGCAACAGTGAAACACGAAGAATATCTACTCTTTGTAACATTCCACTTTGTCCTGAGAAAGAAAAAACATCATTATGGATCCTCATAAAAGCACTTTCTTATAACCAATAAGTGATTTCATCAAATTTGCCTAAAAACTCTTTTTTAACCTAAGCCACAGATTCTCAACAACTTGTGAAAGCACCTGCATATCTAAATATAAGAAAACATGAATGGCCTGCAAGGAGCGTTACAGGAGCCACGCAATTTAAAAATGCTCTTGGGGCTGTTGGTAAACCAGAGGGAAAAGCAAAATCTAAAAATGCAAACGAGATACAAAAAAAACAAGTGTCTGAAACCTTTGAGAACTGGAATGAGATAAGCATACTTTAAATCCAGAGTTACCAAAAAAGTGAGAGGTGAAATGAGAGGTAACACGACACTGCAAAGAGAGCATTCTGAATTTTGGGATTTTTATGTTAGATTTAGGAAAGAAAGGTCTAGGGCAGGTCTCCAGATTCTTTCCTTCAATGGCATTAGAAAAATTCTTAAATAAAATCCTTTCCCTTTTTTGATCGGGGGGAACAGGCTATATAATCCCTTGAAAGAGAACCTGATCTAGAATAGAGAGGTTTGAATGGATGGATGAAGCAGAGTCTATAGCCTTTCTGAATGATTATCAGAACCCAAGCATTTTGAAGTTATCTGGTGCCATAGAAGAAAGCAAAGACCTGGACTTTGGGAGAGCTTTACAGGATTGCCAGGGTAGGAAGGGGAAACATGTGAAGAGGCATATATTCATTCTGTTTTCTAATACTGTCCTCTGTTTCTGGGAGGACACTCCTTTATTCTTTGTACCTCAATGACATGGATTTTTGAAATTGTATTTGTCAGTGCCTTGCTGGGAATACCTATTCAGTTTCCTGAAAAAAGTACCTTGTGCGTGCAGACATCACATTTAAGGTCCCTGGTCTATGGCCCTACGTGTGATGTCCCACGCAACTACAACAGCCAAGCTGAAGCTTTTGTATAGGAGCCGACGTACAGGTTGCCTGTGGCGGAAAATCCCACACCAACAATACTGCAACATAGGAAAAGAAGGACATCAATTAATTTTGGTAACTCTTCAATTAACATTGCCCTTTCATCAAACCTTTTAAACACATCAGCAGATAAAAATGACTAAAAAACACCTCATTATCCAGTGGAACAACCAGGGTCTCAGCCTTGATATCCTCTGGTGAATTCCAAGACTGTAGTCAGGCAAATCTTCTCATTACTGACCCAGTGGCAGCTGTTCTAGAAACAGCATCAGCAATATCATAAGCACATTTTTGAGAATGTGTGGTTACCTGAAACACAAAGGATGCTAATGAATTCAGAGATGCCTTAGTTTCTGAAGAAAGGAGGTCAACAATTAACTTTCTGACATTATTACTGGAAGTCAGCAGAAACTTAAACATGCAAGCATGACCATTCACTATTATGAAGCTTCAGACTGACCAGGTCTGGATGAGGGATCACCAGGTCTGGATGAGGGATCACTGAGGGACAGGAAATAAGATCCGGGACTGGATCCAGAGTCCAAAGTGGAAGTACATATTTGAGACCAAAGCGACAGGAACCAGACTTGGCAAGGCCAGAAAGGGGCAATGAGGATCACCAAGCTCCCCAGCCTGCGTGCTTTCTGAAGAAACTTTGATATCAAGAGCAGAGGTGGAGAAGCATAAAGTAGACCGGGAGGCCAAGCATAAACCAGAGCATCTCTGGAAGCTTCCCCCTGAGGGGGGTTCAGAGCGAGGAACTTGCTGCATTTCGAGTTAGAAGGAGATGCGAAGAGATCGCAGGAAGGCCGACCCCATTTTAGAAAGATTTGCTCCACCGCTGAAGGATTCAGAGACCACTTGTAAAGCATCAGGACAGACCTGCTGAGCCTGTCTGCCAAAATATTGGACCATCCCGGAATGTGGGTTGCCACCAGAAAACGGCAGGTGGAAATCACCCATTCCCACACTCTCATGGCTTCTCGAAAAAGGGGGTAAGATCTGGTTCCACCCTGTTTGTTGATATACCAGACCACCAACATGTTGTCTGAATAGCAATCGTCCCCAGAGGAAGATGGGCATGAAGTGCCTGCAAAGCCAAAAGCACCGCTCTCATTTCCAGGACATTGATATGCAAACTGATCCTGCATGGGGACCACGTGCCTTGGACCGTCCTGCCCAAGCAATGTCTCCTCACCCTAGCTGGGAGGAGTCAGTGTCACCGTGGCCTTGGGAAAGGGTGAAAGAAAAGGACATCCCCTGATTAAATCTGGGGAATAAATCCACCACCGAAGAAAGTCTTTACACACTTGGGAGATTCGTACCGGTCGGGACAAAGGTAGGTCTAAAAGAGACCACTGAACAGCAAGAGTCCACTGTAGAATCTGCATATGAAGGTACGCTAAGGGCAGAAGATTTATGGTAGCCGCCATCGACCCTAATGCCCTCAAAACTGTTTCCGCTGTCGCAAAATGAACTTGCAAAATGTAAGAATGTGTACCTTCAGGCTGTATATCCTGTCTGGAGTAAGGAACACTTTCATCTGGGTACTGTGCAAAGGAGCCCCAATGAAATCTAAGGTCTGAACTGGGATCAGCGATGATTTGTTGAGATTGATGGAGATGCCTAGTCTCCAAGCTAAAGATAGGAAATAATCCCTGGCCTGGCAAAGCTGATGCTTGGAGGGGGCAGCATGAAGCCAATCATCCAGGTAAGGAAAGACCTGAATGCCCTGAAGCCTCAGGTGAACTACTACTACTGCCATCACCTTGTTAAACACCCTGGGGGCTGTGGTGAGACCAATGGGAAGGGCTCTGAACTGATAATGATTGGCTCCTAGCCAGAAGAGGAGGAACCTCTGGGAGTCCCTGTCCATCTTGATAAGGTAGTACACATCCTGAAGGTCTATCGAGCACATCCAATCGTTTGCCTGCAAGTAGTGCAGGATGGACTGGAGTGGCCATTCGGAATTTCACCTTGGCTACTGACAGGTTCAAGGTGGACAGATCCAGAATAGGTCTTCGGTCCCCCATTTTCTTTGGCACTAAAAGGAACATGGAATAAATGCCTGATCCGGATTGGTCTGGGGGGACAGGTTGGATGGCTCATTTTCTTAGCAGCTTTTCTACCTCTAGAGCTGCTTCCTCCCTTTGTGTGGATGGGACATCTGGGAGGTGCTTTGGGTGAAGCGGTGTTTCGATAAATGGAATGGAATAACCTATGGACATTATTTGCAACACCCAGCAGTCTGTTGTTATGGACTCCCATGCCGCTGGGTGAAGTAATAGTTGCCCCTCCCCCCCAACTGCCTCCAGAGATGAGCAGCCAGGCAGCCCTTCAGGGCTGCTGCACGGATCAGTCCAAGAATGGTTCTCGGGATCCAACCTTCCTTGGACCGCCTCTGGGGCGGCGTCTGTCATGATTCCCTCTGCCTCAGGGGGAAGGTGAGTCCCGAGTGCCCCGGGAAAATGCCCGAGACTTCCAGAACCACATCTTCTTTCGTCCTCACTGATTCCTGGACAAGGATCTTTGACGGGAGGGGAGGAGAAGCGGATCCTGATGGCAGACAGTGTCTTCCCATCCTTCTGAATCTGGACCAAGGCATCTCTACCACTCTTCCCAAAAAGGGAAGAACGGTCATATGGGGAGTTTGTGAATGACGCCTTGATAGGTTCCCAGAACTGACAAAGCCAGAGCCAGGTGTGACACCTGACAGCAATGCCCGAACTGGCTGCCCTAGTGGCTCCTTCCATTGCATGGGAGAGGAGGCACATGGACATATTTGCTACTGCCTTGAGAGTGGCCATTCGAGTGGAGAAAGTCTTCTTGTTCGCCGCTGAGATGTACTCGGGGGTCAGCTCTGCTATCTCCTTGACCAAGTCTCACTATAGCCGAATCACATGCCATGTAATTCAGTGCTCTCAGAGAAGGTCACTGAAGCGTACACTCGCTTCCCAAATCAGTCCCTTGTTCATGACTCATGGTCTGGAGGATTAACCGAAGAGCTCTCCTGTGCCAGCTCTTTCTTCATGGCCGCTGCCACCACCATAGCATTAACCAAGGGCCCTTTGTTCCAATATGTCCTGTCCGAGGGTGGGCTGAGGACCTTATCAGGGAGCTTGGGGTTGGGCTCCACCATGTCTCGCTCCTTCCACACCCGAGATGTTATTAGGTCCACAAGGGGATCCACAGGAGGGGACAACCAGGAAATAGATGGGCCTGTGCTGAACACCTTGAGGAACACTGACTCATCCGAGGTCAGTTTTTGGGCAGACCACCTCCCCCCCTTTGGCGAAGGAGTTCCATGATTTCTCCAAAGGGGATGTCCTCAGGGGAACCTTCCCCTTCCTCCAGGTCAGTGTCTGAGGTGAGGGACTCCAGTGGAGAGTCCAGGTGCTTCCTCTTACACATTCGTTTGTGAGGAACTTCCTCAGTGGGACTCTCTGGGGAGGACTCTCAAACATCCTGATGCTCTCTCACTGGAGCTTTGTGAGGCAAACCAGACACAGGCCGTCCCTGAGATGGTAAGATGGTTGGGACCAAACCCAAAACAGAGGGAGTTGGGACGGAGTCTGAGGACGAGATGGTCAAGGGTCTCAACGACGTAGAAAGAACCCTCTCCACCACATCAAAGGTTGAAGGTGAATGGACCTCCTGAGCAGTACCCATAGGAGCTGATCCCCTCTGACCCAACCGAGGAGTCAAACCCGAGACTCCAGGAGCCAAGATACACTCGGAGCTGACAGCACCCCCCTCAGATTCGACCCTGAGGCTACGGCTCAGAGAGCTCAGATCCGAACCGGCCGGCGAAGTACAAGGTACTCTCAGTGCTGACCCCTCGACCCAGAAGGTTCTCGGATCCAGGGGCCCCGAAATAAAAGGCCGGATGGGGGAAGGAGTGATTGGCATAAAGAAAAGTTGCGAGCTCCCCCCTCCAGAAAGAGAGGGGGCAAGCAAGACCCTCATCTGAATTTGGGTGTGGACAAACCTCCGCATCATCTTATCCATCTCCGCTTTACTTAGGCTCCGTGTGGAGCGGGAGGACAACACCACCGACACTGACCTAGAGTGCCGGTGAGGGGACACCCGTATGGGTGACTGAATCCTTGATTCTTCCGGCTCCCGGGAGAACCTTGGAAAATGGAGATGGAGAGATCCAGGTCTAGAAACCGCCCTAGTGTTAGGCGGCAGGATGGTCAAGGCTGAGCAGTCGGGGGACCGATTCTTTGGTCTATTGTTCTCCACCTCCCAGGACTTCTTGGCGGGAGTTTGAGTCCCAGAGGCTGCGGAAGAGGTAGAATCAGATGCCGTAGTACAGGTAGGAGATATAGCAGCGGCCAACACCCCTGAAGAGGGAAGCAGGCCCTTAAAGATGAGTTGATCCCTCCTGTCCTTCAGCTCCTTGGGATGAACAGGAGGTTTGCAGGTGGGCCACTCCCAAACACACTATGCACAGTGTGTGGCCATCTGCTGGGGAAATATTGTGGCCACACACTGTGCATTTTCTGAAACCCTGTTTTGGAGTCTCGGACATGACTCTAAGCAGGCCCAGAAAAAAAAAAAAAAAGACAGACAGACACACACACAAACACTGAGAGGATAAAAACGTTAGAAAGAGGAGGACTTTTTTTTTTTTTTTTAAACATGACGACTGCACAAAAAAGTGAAAGGAAAGTAAAAAGGAGAATTAAAATAAAACAGAGCGAAAACACCCAAAAAGTCACTTACAACAACCAACGAATAGCTGACAACCTAGACCACAATGCTAGCTTTCCAGTGGCAAACGAGATCTGAAGGGACGAAGGAGACATGGGGCATTATGGGTAAGGGGCAGAGCTGAGAGCTTAGATCAGATACTGGTGAGAGTGCAGTGTCGGATCTGGTACAGCTCCATAACACACAAGTTGAAGACCAAATGAAGCAAATTACTTCAGATTATAGGTTCATAAGTTCATAGGTAGGTGCTAGGCTATCTGCCCGAGGGCATTTATAAGCCTAGCCAGTGTGTGTCAGCTTTAGCCACCCCACTGACTAATTAACTGAGCCTCTGTCAAGAAGAGCCAATGAAGTGGATCCCAGGGGAGTATTTTCTGTTACTCATTCACTCATCAAGATTTCCCTTGAAGAGTGTTAGTGAGGGACTCTGCCTGATGTAGTTAGGAATTTTGTTCCAAAGCTTGGGGAGGCTCTGTGACAGGAATCTATCCTTCCAGCATGTTCTATTTATTGTTGTGGCGAGGTTGAGCTCACTAGAGCGACTGGCTCGCAGTGACTTGGATTTCTTTAGGTGGAGCATGTCCATCAATTCTGAGATGGACATGGCTTTGTAAGTCAGGCAGAGATCACCTCTGAGTAAGCGATATGCCACTGAGTACAGCCAGAGTTTTTCCAGTCGGGCTGCATAGGACATATGTTTGAGACCAGTAATCCTCTTGGTGAGGTACTTTTGTGGTCTTTCCAGCTGTTGGAAGTGTCTTGTGAGGTACATCCCAAATGGGGCATTGTACTCTATGATGGGTCTGATGAGTGACAAGTAGAGGGCACTATAACCTCTTTATTTCTAGATGCGAACCCTTTAGTAATTAGATGGGCTACACAGAAGGATTTCCTAACTACTTTGGCAATATGATTGTCAAATGAGAGATTACTATCTACCTGGGTCCCCAGATCTCTTATTACCTCTTCTGTATTAAGGGGGCTGCCACCTATGTGGTAGTTCATGGGTGTTTTGTTTTTCCCAAACGGGATGACTATGCATTTTTTGGCATTTAGCTTGAGACCATGACTTTGACACCAGGTCTCTGTCTCAGTAAGGCCCTTTTGTAGAATGTCCGTGTCAGCCGGAAAATCAATTATGGCTCCCAGTTTGCAGTCATCGGCAAACTTGGTTACCCATAGTCCTCCTGTGTTTGCCTGTACTTCGAAGAAGTATATGCCAAACAGTAGGGGGTCCCAGGACCGAGCCTTGTGGGACACCACTTGTGACTGGTTTAGAGTCGGACCTGGAGCCCGCTATTCTTACCGTGTGAGTTCTGTCTTTAAGCCAGCTGGCAACCCATCTCATGAAGTAGGGTTTATATTCAGGCTGGTGAGTTTTTCTATAATTCCCAAGTGGGGAATTGTGTCAAAAGCCTTGGCGAGGTCAAGGTAAGCTGTGGGAACCACCTTCCCCTCATTTATGGCCTTGGTGACTGCCTCGAAGAAGTCAACCAGGTTTAGTAGGCATGATCTGCCCTTAACAAACCTGGGCGTCGGGTCAAATGTTTGGAGGTTCCCAATGTCTTTGTTAATGAGTTCCATGATGATGCGCTCCATAGCCTTGCAGACCAGGCTAGTCAGGCTTATGGGGCGATAGTTACCAGGGTCAGTTGTGGCCCCTCCTTTGTGGAGTGGAATAACCATTGCTGTGCGCCATTCTATGGGCACGTAGCCTGTGGAGAGGCTGAAGTTTAACAGAGTGTTTAGGTGGGGGGTTAGTTTGTTCTGTAGTTCGTGCAAGACGCAGCCTGGGACACCATCTGGCCCCATTGATGCTGTTCTTTTGGCTTTTGAGAGGGCTGTTTTCACCTGTTTGCCTGTGATTTCAGGGACACTATACTTTTCCGGTATTGTTGTGGGCCCTTTGGGGGGTGAGAGGGGGGTGAAGTTTCCACTGAATCTATCTGCCAAGATGTTGGCAATATCAGAAGGTTCAGTATAGTTTGTGCTATTTTGCACTAGCTCAGAGCATATCTGCAAGTTGCCACTTAGATTCTTGACATAGCTAAAGAAGGCTTTGTGGTTATCTTTCGAATCCTTGGCTATTTTTCTTTCGAAGTTAGCCTTGGATGAGTTTATGAGGGACCTTAGTTTCTTACTGATACTGATCAGGGATGTCTTTCCTTCTTGGGATTTGCTTTTTTTCTGAACTAGTTTCCTCCTTCTACTGTATAGCCTGTTTATGGCATTGTCCACCAGACTGGTTTCCTTCTCTCAGGGGAGTGAGTCTTGGTTTTGCTAGGGATGGCACAATCCATGCTTCCTTGTAGGTGCACATAGAGTGCATTTGTAAAGGTTCCTGCATCTTGAAAACTGTTATCCTTTACCGTGGGAGCTGCGAAACTTATCACCTCTGTCTTAAGTAAGGTGAAGTTTACTATAGAAAAGTTTTTCACTGTGGTTTCCTTGGTTGGGGGTGGTGGTGTGGTGTGGACATCCAGAGTGATTAGTTTTTAGTTTATGGTCTAATCTAACCAGTGACAGGTTGACCTCCGGTGCGGAACACCTGTCGCCCATGTTGGTGGTGACCAGGTCCAATATGTTTTCCCCTCTGGTAGGGGAGTTTACCAGCTGATCCACGGCATTTGAGTTGATAAATTCCACGAAGAGCTGGACCTAGGAGTTTGTACTTGAGTAGTTTTCCCAGTTAACAGTAGGGTAATTGAAATCACCCAATATCAGGGTGTTAGGTAGGACCTTCATGTTTTCCAGTGTCTGCAGAAAGGCAGAGTGGTGGTCCTGGGTCAAGGAAGGTGATCTGCAGAAGGCCACAATTTGCACTGCAGATATGCCCAAAGTTAGTTGAACATGGATGATCTCAGAGGTATCATGCTGTGCCACTAACCTGGAGGTGTAGGTATCTTTAATGAATATGGATACACCCCCTCCTTTTCTGTTTCAGTCCATGTTCTGTGGCCGAAATGTGTGGTATGAGTTGTAGCTCGGTAGTGCTGGGGTGCTCTGTGGAGCCTTGAACCAGGTTTCAGTTACTGCACAGATGTCGACGTTCTCCATACTGAAGAGTGCTTCAAGCGAGTGCATTTTGAGGTTTACACTCCTGGCGTTGAGTAGCATAACCCTCATTTTTTTATTTGTGCTGTTTACGGAGGTGGGTTTGACTTTTGAGCCTTGCCTAAAAAAGGCACTATGGGGGCAGCAAGTGCCTCGGCCAGTATTTGAAAGCCTAGGGGCGACAGGTGCAAGCCGTCTCTTGCGAAGCAGCGAGGCTTGTCGAGCATGTCGTCCCAGGCTGACAGACACTGGATCCATTTTGAATGACACCAGAAGCTTAGCCAATTGTTGAAATTGATAATTTCTTTCTTTATACTGCGGTATCATTCTTGGTGAGGGCAGGATGCTACTCAGGGTCAGGGTCATACCCACCTGGGCTACATGATCAGAGTGCTCTTCCATGTCTCTTTTCATGTAGTCCAGAGAGGTACGTCTCAGGTCATTCACACCAACATGAACAATGACTGAGTCATATTTGTACTTGTTCTGGAGTGACATGAGTGCTTGTGTTATGTGGCGGATTCTGGATCCCGACAGGCAGCTAATAGTAACTTTCTCCTTGTCCAGCCTAGTGAGTGGGATGTCAGTGTGCCTAACTATAGAGTCGCCTATTACTAGTGTGTTAGGTATGTTATTTCGCCTTAAGGGCTGTGATTGTGCGGCACACTTATTTTGTGTTTTATGTGTTGTCTGGTTTGTGATGGGAGATGCAGGTTTTTTGGGTGTCTGCTTTGGAGGTCTCTGATGCTTTTGCAGGTTTTTATTTAGAGCCTCTGAGTATGATTTCATGTATTTATGTGTATTTTTTGCCAGTGTTGGCTTAGTATGTCTATGTGAGGCTGGAGGTGTGGTGCAAGTGTTAACCTTCTCCTCATGACTGCCTGTTCTAGTCTTGGGTGGAGAGAGCTTAGCCTCCAATTTAGCCATATAATTGCATCTCTTGCATACATTAATGTTTTGTGGTAGGAGGAGAGGGTTTCCTGTGTACATGAGGCAGTTGTAACATTGCCTCAGGGAACCCAGGTTCACCAGCTGGACTGGAGAGTATACCTGAAATTGCCCTTTGGTCATGCCTGAATAGTAGGGTGAGCTGCTTAGTCGCTTGGTTGGTGAGGGGTGAATAATGAGCCTTGCCCTACTGGCCAATCAAGTGTCAGGGTATATTAGTGCTTGCTATTAGGTCTGAGCAAGTACTGGACTGTAGGATGCTTTTTAAGTGCTTAGGTTGAGAGTTAGACTACTTTCAAGGGAAAAACTGAAGAGGAGATTTGGTGGAGCCGGGAATAATTTAGCCCTAGCTAGCCGGCGCTGCCCGGGCATGCAAAACCATGCAAATGCGTTTTTTACAGCAGGGAAATGAAAGAGATAGAAATTAGCCCAAAATGGCCTTTAAACTACTACCTTCTGGGCTGGAACCACTCCTCCAGGGACAGATGGCTGCTCAAAGCTCCCTCTCTCACAGGTGAATGGAGAAACCTCCTTCTATCTAAGTAAGGTATGGGCAACTCAGAAACTTGTAACACAGCCCTGAATTCAGCACTAGCCTGAAAACTGGACTAGCTTAGAAAGGTGGGAAACCAGGGAAAAAAAGTTTGAAAAGATAAGGCAAAAATAGTAAAAATAAAAATACACTTAAAACAGCTTTAAACGACTACAAACAGTAAAAAAATACACTTAAAACAGCTTTAGATGACTACAAGCAATCAGAAAAGGCTTTTAAACAAATTACCCAATTAACCAGTAAAAAAATCTCAAAACTGAGCCCTGTTTCTGCAGTCTTCAATCAGACAAGTTATAAAGTACAGTTTTGTACCTACCATAAATGTAGATGTCCGAACTGGATAGCATCTGCAGTCATAACAACTGGGTTGTCCTGTCGTCAGTCAGCCCTGCAGTCGGCCGGATTCCAAAGTCCGGGTCCGGCTTCGGCTGATGTCGCACTTCACCCGACGTCATCACTGCTGGTCTCCGGGTATAAAGGCATCAGCCGACGCCATTTTCTTCAGTGTTTCTTGCCCCAGATGCCCTTCCTGGAAGGCTAATTTTTGGATAAATGCCAATGTTTCCAAAAGGATAGAAGGCAAACTCAGAAAATAAGCATGTATGTACATATATACAAACAAATACACCATAAGAGACTCCCCCCACTAGCTAGCTATTAAGAGGGTAAATACCCTAGGAGTACCACAGAGGGGAAGGAGGGAGGGTAATCCTGACTGCAGATGCTATCCAGTTCGGACATCTACATTTATGGTAGGTACAAAACTGTACTATGTCCTTCATGGATGCATCTGCAGTCATAACAACTGGGTAGAATACCATAGCCAACTAAGGGAGGAGGGAAAAATTCAGATTATGGTGTGGTTAGGATCCCTTGCAGCACAGCAGTGGCAAACCCTGCTCGGGATCTGGAGTACAAAGGTAAGTTATAATGCTTGGCAAATGTATGCACGGAGGTCCAAGTAGCCGCCTCAATAATGTCCTTGGTTGCCACACCTCGTAGGAAGGCTGTGGTAGTGGCTGTTGCCCTTGTAGAATGAGGCCTTATGTTCTGTGGAATTGGTTTTCCATGGAAGGAGTAACAGAATCGTATGCAATTTCCTATCCATTTGGAGATTGTCTGTTTGGAAATTGCTTTTCCTTCCTTTCCTGTTGCATAGGCTACAAAAGCTGGTCAGTTTTTCTGCTATTTTTTGTTCTGTCCAGGTAGTAGCGTAACTGTCCATGTACATCCAAGGAATGCAGCATTCTTTCCCCTCTGTTTTGTGGGTTGGGAAAGAAGGTAGGTAGGTGGATTGCCTGGTTTAAAGACACTCTGGATATCACCTTAGGCATAAAAGTAGGATTAGTCCTCATGGACACTCTATCTTGGTGGAAGATTAGGAAAGGCTGTACCGCCATTAGGGCCTGAAGTTCAGAGACCCTCCTTGCTGAGGTTATTGCCAGTAGGAAAGCAGTTTTCCACGATAGATGCTGTAGGTCCGCTGTGGCTGCTGGTTCAAAAGGTGCGAGTGTCAATTTTTCTAGCACAAAGTTCAAATCCCAAGCTGGCAATGGTGTTTTCCTTGGAGGTTTTACATTCTTGATTCCTCTGAGGAACTGCCTGAGTAAAGGATGTGAAAAGACAGGTGGATCAAAGCTGTATTCTGCTGAAATAGCTGATGCATGTATCTTGATGGAGGAATAGGACAGGCCTGTATGTAGAAGCTCTGCCAGATACTCCAAAATGTTAGCCATATCTATAATTGACACATCTTTTCCTCTTTCAGTGCTCCAAATGACAAACCTTTTCCATTTTCCTGCGTAGTTCCTTCTTGTTGAAGGTCTGCGGGCTTCAAGGATAATGTCTTTAACCCTTTGGGAAAGTTCTGGGTTAGTTGCTGCTATGTGATGTGCCATGCAGTCAGTTGCAACGTCTTTAGGTTTGGATGCATGATGCTGTAGTTGTTCTGAGTTAACATCAAAGGCATCAGGGGTATTGGCCACATGTTGTCCCGAGACATGCTCCTCAGTAATGGGTACCAGTGTTGTCTTGGCCAGTTTGGAGCTATCAGGGTTATCCTTGGACGTTCCTCCTTGATTTTTAGTAATACCTTGTGTATCAAGGAAGAGGTGGAAATGCATATGCTGTTAGACCTTTCCAGCTGAAGGAGAGCGAATCCACTTTCCATGCAAGTGGGTGGAATGTCCTTGTGCAGAATTTTTTGAGCTGGTGATTGAGAGGGGAAGCGAATAGATCTATCTGTGGTCTTCCCCATTTCTTTGAGATGGTCTTGAAGATGTCCGGGTGTAGCATCCATTCGTGGGCATCCGATGTGGTTCTGCTCAATATGTCTGCTAGAGTATTGTCCTTTCCCGGTACAAATATTGCCTGTAACTGGATGTTGTAGCTGAGTGCCAGGTTCCAAAGCTCCAAAGTCATTCTGCATAGGGGGGTATGAATGAGTGCCTCCCTGCTTGTTGATGTACCACATGACTGTGGTGTTGTCTGTCCTTATCATCAAATGGCCCTCTTTGAGAAATGATCTGAAATTTTGGATTGCCAGTTTTACTGCCAGCATTTCTTTTAGGTTGATGTGCAGGTGGAGTTGATCCTGCGTCCACAAACCTTGTACGCATTTGTCCAGCATGTGAGCCCCCCATCCTAGGTCTGAGGCGTCTGTTGTGATGGTCTGGCTTGCTTGATAGCTGTGAAAGGGTAGGCCAGGGTTTGACTGGCATGCTTGTGCCCACCATAGGAACTCCTGTTTTAGGCATGGGATTAGTGGAATTTCCGCTTCTAGGCTGTGCCTGTGTTGGGACCATAAATTCCTTAGGTACCACTGTAGTTTTCTCATATGTAGTCTGGCATGTGGAACCAAGATTATGCATGATGCCATGTAGCCCAAGGCCTGAAGGACTTTTCTTGCTGTTAACTTGTTCTGTTTTGTTAGAGCCAAGAAGTAAAGTGCGAGTTCTTTTTGTTTTTCTGCGGTTAGGAATGCCATTTGTTTTACAGTGTCCAATTCCGCGCCCAGGAATGTCCTTGTTTGGGATGGTATGAGCCTTGACTTTTGCAAATTGACTGTGTATCCCAGTGCTTGTAGCAAGTAAATGACCCTTTGTAAATCTGTTGTCAGCTTGCTTTTGTTGTCCCCTTGTAGCAGGCAGTCGTCCAGGTATGGATAAATTTGGATTCCCTGTAGTCTGCAGTGGGCGATTACTGATGCCAGGCATTTTGTGAATACTCTGGGCGCAGTAGATAAGCCAAAGGGCAATGCTGAGAATTGATAATGCTCTGAAACTGCAAGAAATCTGAGGTATCTTCTGCAAATTGGTCGAATGGGGACGTGCAGGTATGCCTCCTTGAGATCTAGAGTTACCAGCCAACACTCCTTGCCCAGCATGGGAAGAAGTTGCTGTAGGGTCAGCATTTTGAATTTTGGGACAATGATGTATGTATTTAAGGTGGACAGGTCGAGAATAGGTCTCCAACTTTTTTCCTTTCTTGGAACTAGGAATAGTCTGGAGTAAAATCCTTTGCCTTGTTCTGTTATTGGCACTCTTTCCACAGCTCTCATCTTTGCTAATTGCATTATCTGCTGTAGAGCTTCTGTTTTTTGATTTGGAGGCAGGTTTGGCATTCCTCTTTTGACTGGTAGAGTGTGAAAGTGGAACCGGTAACCTTGGTCTATGGTTTGCAAAATCCACTTGTCTCTTGTGATGTAGTGCCAGTTTTTCAAAATAAGGTTAATTTTCCGCCTAATGGAGCTGCTATTTGTTCCCTGGTAGGCGGATGTAGAGTTAAGTCACTGTGATTGTGCTGTTGTAGTGGTAGTGGCTGAGTCTGTGCCTCTGTTATTACCTTGCCACTGTCGTCCTCTGTAGGCACCTCCTCTGGATTGGTTTCTGCCTCGGGAACGTCTATTCCTGCCCCTTTGGGATCTTGTGGAGTCAGGAAAGGACCAATTTTTGGCAGGCCAGTTCCTGCTAAACCTTGGTGGCTGAACCTGCAAGAAATCTTTAACCGTTTGAACAGATTTTGCCTTTTCTTCCATTTTCTTCATTACCTGCTGGGCAGGTGTACCAAACAAACTGGTCTTATCCATAGGAGCATCTAATAACTTAGATTTAACATGATCCGGTAAGACTTGTTCCTTCAGCCATGCATGTCTTCTTATCACTGTGCCAGTCATGGCTGATCTAAATGAAGCCTCCAGTGCATCATAGCCACATTTTAAGGAATGGCTACTAACCTGTTGTATGTTATTTACCATTTCTAATACATATTTCTTATCTATAGAATCGTCAGAGGATAGTTTTTTAGTTAACTGATCAAGCATAAACTCTTGGTATTGTATCATGTGAAACTGACAGTTTAAAGCTCTAGCTGAGAGAGTAGCTGAGGTATAAACTTTTTTGCCCCATCTGCTTTTTCTGGAATCTGAGAAATCCTGTTGCTGCCATTGGAATTGTTCTCGCATGGCATGTAAGGTTTCCCCAAAGGAGAATTCTTCTGGTGGAGAAGCAGCTGGAATGGATTCTTCAGCATCTGAGTCTTCATAATTGGAGAAAGGAGCCTCTGGCTGGTCTGTAATATCTGAGTCATCCGCAGAATCATCAGAGGACACAGGCTCGGGGGGCTCTGCCCTAGGTCTCTTCTCTGGGGGCTGAGAGGCCCTGTCTGGGTGAGATTGAGATCCCCTAATTAAAGATATTAAATCTTCTGCCAGAGTAAGCATTTGTGAACTAGAAGTAGGCCTGGTTGAGGGGGGTTTAACAGGCACTGATTTTGTAGACTTGGCTGCTTTAGCCCTGGCAAAGGCCTTAATGGACATGGCTGCAGGAGGCCTAGCAGCACCACGTGCTGGGGTAGAGACATCCAAAGGGATGGTGTCTGATAATTCACTAGAAGCCACTGTAGTAGGTAAAATTTCAGAGGCCGATTCAAGTAAGGTAGCAGGAACCTCAGAAGTAGTCAAAGATTCAGCTGTGCTTTGAACAGTTTCCCGGGTTTCGGCCGAAACCGAGACACTCGCGGTTTGCTTTACCATGGTTTCGGCCGAAACCGTGGACCGCGAGTGTCGGTCTTCTTCTTTGTGTTTCTTAACAATTTGGGTAGTCGGAGGATCCGACGGCATAATGTACGCAAATTCTGAACCGAAAAACTGTTCAGCAAACTCCGACCGACGCCTAAGCGTTCGTCGGTTGAAGGAAGCACAGGCCGAACAGGCTGCTACGACGTGGTCTGGGCCTAAACAAGGCAAACAGTAAGAGTGGAAATCTTTATGAGGTATTTGTTTCCCACAAGTTAAACAGTTATTGACTTTTTCTGACATCGGCTGAGGCAAGAAAGAGTCCCCAACGGGTACTTAGCTTTAGAAGTCTTGAAGTAGTATTCGGTAGTAGAAATCTCTGGATCCGACCGACCGGCACTTGCGAACAGCTTCTGCTTCGGGCGCCACGCGGCAAGAAAGACTGAAGAAAATGGCGTCGGCTGATGCCTTTATACCCGGAGACCAGCAGTGATGACGTCGGGTGAAGTGCGACATCAGCCGAAGCCGGACCCGGACTTTGGAATCCGGCCGACTGCAGGGCTGCCTGACGACAGGACAACCCAGTTGTTATGACTGCAGATGCATCCATGAAGGACATCTGCACACTCCTGCCACTGGGGTGCAGGGGAACCTTCTCCAAAAAAGAAGGCCTGGATTAGTGCTCAAGTTATACAAACAAAGCTAGATTCAGCAGGCCTGAATCTAGTTTATGCGACAGCAAACGAGGCACACCAAATTTCAGTAAGAAACAGTTCAAATATGCAGGCACTATAAGCCTCTAACCAGAAATTCCCAGCTCAGAATGGCACAGTCCAGCCTCTCCTCCAACAAGAGTGCAGACCACAAACCTTCTTAATGTAAAATGACTGGCCTGAAGCCCAACTACTTAAACCAGAACTAATACACTTTTAGAATAACAGACACTGGCCTTCAATCAGCAGTTCCCAACTTAGAAGGACGTAAGCTACCTGCCCTGCCACAACAGTGCAGACCACAAACCTACTTAATGTAAAACAATTGGTCTGAAGCCTAAGTGCTTAAACCAAAAGGCATAGAATGATGATAGCTACACTTTAATCAGGCTACTACCAAGCAGTAATAAATACAATTGAAAACTTTTAAGAAGGCCTGGATTAGTGCTCAAGTTATACAAACAAAGCTAGATTCTGCAGGCCTGGATTTAGTCTATGCTACAGCAAACAAGGCGCACCAATTTCGGTAAGAAATAGTTCAAATATGCAGGCACTAGAAGCCTTTAACCAGAAATTCCCAGCTCAGAAGGGCAGAGTCCAGCCTCTCCTCCCACAAGAGTGCAGAACACAAACCTTCTTAATGTAAAATAACCGGCCTGAAGCCCAAGTGCTTAAACCAGAACTAATACACTTTTAGAATAACAGACACTGAGCCTTCAATCAGCAGTTCCCAACTTAGGATATAAGCTACCTTGTCCTGCCACAACAGTGCAGACCACAAACCTTCTTAATGTAAAACAACTGATCTGAAGCCCAAGTGCTTAAACCAAAAGGCTTAGAATAAGAAGTTATGTACCTATCATAACGTTCCATGTCAGTTGTCTTCATCTCGCCTTCTTTCTTGCTGTTTGGGGATCGGAGCTGATCCTCGGCTCTGACTCGGTCATCTTCAATAGCTTGATAGCTGTTTACTGGCTCGAGGCTAACCCTTATCCCATGATGCCTAGCGATAGCCACCCGGATCTCGTTTGAAATAGCTAATCCAGACATAATAAAAGAGAAACCAGTTATCAAAAAACTGGTTGTTCCATGCATTCTAACATCTAGAATAGGTTAGGAAGACCTGGCCAGAAGAATAACAATAAAAGAATACTCAGCCAGTGAAAAAAGGGACTCCTCTCAATCCACTAGGATGGGGAACGGAGGGAGGGATGCAAGAAAGAAGGCGAGATGAAGACAACTAACATGGAACGTTATGGTAGGTACATAACTTCTTAATGTTAAGTTGTCTATCTCGCCTTTATTCTTGCTGTTTGGGGCAGCGTCCCTAGCACCTAACACCCTGGGTGGCTCAGTGGAACAGACTCTTCAGAACAGTGGAACCAAAGTCAGCTCTGCTCCAGGAAACCATATCCACCTTGTAATGAGAAATAAAGGTATGAGGGTTTGCCCACATGGCAGCTGCACAGATGGAATCCATGGGCAACTTAGACTGAAAGGCTACGGAGGTGGCTAACGCCCTAGTAGAATGACCTTTCGGTTTAATTGGTAACTCTTTGTTCCTTAACTGATAAATAAAAGTAATAGTGTGGGACAACCATCTGGATAAGGTCACCTTGGAAACTGGGAGACCTTGTTTGTTTATGGCATAAGAAAGGAATAATTGGTCTGACTTTCTTATTTCTTTAGTTCTGTGCAGGTAAAAACACAATTGTCTATGAACATCCAATTGGTGAAGTTTGTACTCTGCCTTGCTGCTATGATTTGGGAAGAACACAGGTAGATCTATAGATTGGTTTAAATTATTTTCTGAGCAGACTTTAGGAAGAAACGAAGGATTAGTCCTCAGAGCAACTCTGTCCTTGTGAAACACCAGGTAGGGAGGACGAACACACAGTGCCTGAAGTTCTGAGACACGCCTAGCTGAAGTGATAGCTACCAGAAAGAGTGTCTTCCAAGATAGAAACTTAATGGAGCAGGAAACTGCTGGTTCAAAAGGGGGCAGAATTAAAGAAGTTAAGACAAAATTAAGGTTCCAAGGGGGAGGGGGATCTCTCACTGGAGGTCTAAGAGATGTTCCTCTCAAAAAAGCTTTACAGAGCTTATGAGACAATGTTAGAAATTGACAAACCAATATGAAAATTAGAAATGGCCGCTAATTGTACCCTAATCATAGCAGAAGCGGCCCCGGAGTGAAACAGTTGCGCCAGGAATTCCAGAATTTCGTGGACTGGGGCTGAGAAGGGATCCACATTCCTAGACTCCGCCTAAAAAGAAAAACGTTTCCATTTGCTAGCATATGTTTTTCTCATTGTAGACTTATAAGAGGAGACAATAATCTCACGGACTGCTAGGGAAATGCTGGGAAGCCTGTCTAAGGTTGGAAGTGGAGCAACCAAGCTGTGAGCTGGAGAGTTTGGAGGGATTGATGCAACCCGCCTGCTTGATGAATCAGGAGATCTGGAATTGGGTCCAGAGTCCAGGGCTGATCGAGAAGATAATGGTGCAGGAACGGGACCATATCTGTCGAGGCCAGTAGGGGGCAATGAGGATAATTTTACAACCCAACGATTTTGCTTTCTGTATGAGTTTCGGTATCAGGGGAAACGGAGGAAAAGCATAAAGAAGTCCCTGAGGCCAATCGTGGACTACAGCGTCTCTGGGTATGTGACCTGGAAGCGGAAGAAGGGAGAAGTAGTTGCTGCATTTGCTGTTGAAGGAGGTGGCAAAAAGATCGCAGCAAGGCTGTCCCCATTTGCGGAAAATAAGATCCGCAACTTCCTGATTCAGAGACCACTCGTGAGGCATAAGGATAGCTCTGCTGAGCCTATCCGCTATGATGTTGGATCTCCCAGGGATGTGCGTCGCAATCAGAAAACGTTGGGAGGAAATCGCCCACTGCCAAAGTCTGAGTGCTTCTCGACACAGGGGGTAGGATCTGGTTCCGCCCTGCTTGTTGATGTACCACACCACTGACATGTTGTCTGTTTGAATTGCAATGGTCCCGAAGAGAGTCTTGAAAAGCTTGCAACGCTAGGAGCACGGCTCTCATTTCTAGGACATTTATGTGCAGATGATACTCGTGAGGTTGCCAAGTGCCTTAGACTGTCCTGCCCAGATAATGCCCCCCACACACCCTATCAGGGAGGCGTCTGTCGTCACTGTGGCTACCGGAGAGGGTTGTATGAAAGGTCTGCCCTGAGTAACTAATGGAGAGACCATCCACCAAGAAAGGTGTCTTTTGCATGCCTCCGTGATCAGGATCATGTGAGACATGGGTAGCTCTTGGAAAGACCACTGTGTGAAAAGAAGCCACTGAAGAATTCTCATGTGGAAGCGTGCTAGTGGGATTAGAAGAATGGCAACTGCCATGGAGCCCAGAGTTTGAAGGACATACCTGACTTGGATCCTTTTGCTCTGCATTTGAATTTGCATTTGTTGATGAATTGTAGACACTCTTTCTAGTGGTAACCTTGCAAACATATCCCTTGTGTTTAAGTCTGCTCCTATGCAAGTGATAGATTGACAGGGCAACAAGGCAGATTTTTCAAAATTTATTGTAATACCTAGCTGGGAGCAGGATGTGATTGTATAATCCCGCACTTGTAGGAGTTGATGCCTGGTGGTAGCAGTGAGGAGCCAGTCATCTAGATATGGAAACACCTGGAATCCTTGACATCTCAGGTGAGCTGTGACCACTGCCATACATTTGGTGAACACCTTGGGGGCTGCGGTGAGACCAAAGGGCAGAGCTCTGAACTGGTAATGACTGGCCCCCACCCGAAAGTGAAGAAAATCTCCTGGAGCGTCTGTCCATCTTGATATGGTAGCACACGTCCTGACGATCTATCGAGCACATCCAATTGTCCTGACCCAGAAAGGGTAGAATGGACTGTAGCGTGACCATCCGAAACTTTGTTCTTTGTACAGACTTGTTCAGTCTGCTGAGATCCAGAATCAGTTTCCAGTCCCCTGTCTTTTTTGGTACCAAAAGAACCTTGAGTAAGTTCCGGATCCGTGCTGGTCTGCGGGGACTACCTGAATGGCTCTTTTTTCTAGCAGTTTTGAAACTTCAATTACTTCTTGCTCCTTCAGATTGGGTGGAACATCTGGAAGGATTTTCTTTGACTGCAAGGGGGGGTTGATGGAAGGGAATTTTGTAACCTCCGGATATAATGGACCGTACCCATCTGTCTTTTGTTAAATTTTGTCAGGCTTTTGGGTACAGTGAAAGTCTTCCCCCGACTGCCTCCAGAGGTGAGCAGCCGGGCAACCCTTCAGGGATGCTGGAAGGGCTTATCGGAGAAAGATTCTCTGTTGCCCTGGTTCTGCGGACCCCCTCTGCCACGAGGGCGGTGTCTATTATTATTGTTTCCCCCTCTGCCTCTGGAGGAAAAATCACTACATGCGTCAGGCAAGGCTCCCTGAGATTTACGGAACCACATCTTCCCACTCTTCTGACCCTTAGGGTAAGGTCTAGAGGGAGTGGAAAAATGGACTCCCACAGCAGAGAGAGTCTTGTCTTCTTGCTCACACCTAGTCAACGTGTCGTTCACCTGTGGTCCAAAGAGAAAGGAGCCATCAAAGGGGGTATTGGTGAAGGACGCTCGAAAGGGTTCCGCAAAGTAACACAGCCGCATCCACGCATGCCTCCTAAGGGCTACACCCGTGCCCGCAGCTCTACTTGCTCCATCGGCTGCATAGGAAATGAGCCTCATGGAGGAGTTAACTATAGAATTAAGTGTCGCTAGCTGGGAAGCTACTTTGGCTTGTGCACTCTCGGCTGTAGGATCTTGAAGGGTATCTCCAAGCTCTTTAAGGAGATCCCTTTGAAGTAGAGTAAAATGACATGGATAGTTCAGTGACCTCAGAGAAGGTCGCTGAAGCAAACATTTGCTTTCCGTACCTGTCCATCGTCCTAGACTCCTTGTTAGGGGGATGAACAGATGAAGAGGTCTCTGCTAACTCTTTTCTGGTGGCTGCTGCTACCACCATGGCGTCAACGGGCACACCTTTAGAAAGGAATTGCTTATCCTGGGGAGCTGTAATAAATTTACCATGTCTCCTCGGAGTTGGTTCCACTGTGTCCGGAGTTGACCAAGCCTTTTGAGCCACTACAGACATACGTGGGTCGAAAGGTGGAGAAACCCAGGAGGTGGAAGGTCGGGAACCGAAAGCATCCAGGAATACAGACTCATCCTCGTTAGGGGCTAGGGGATTCCAGTTCCCCCTCTGCTAAGTATTTCCAGGATGTCCGAGAAAGAAACATCTTCAGAGGGGTATCTCGGGGAACCTTCCGATTCATCTAAGTCTGTATCAGAAGTGACAGACTCAGGGGAGTCTATGTGCTTCCTCTTGCACTTCTTTATCCGAGGGGGCTCCTCTGAGTGATCAGGGGAGGCCTCGGAAGAAGAGGAAACACCCAATGGGGTGTCCGGGAGCATCGGTTCCCTACGCTTGGGGTCTGGAGGAGGAGCAGAGGTTGGCACAGGCACTATGGGGGATGGAGCCGGTGGGGCTGGTAGTGGAGCTGACTCAGGGGACAGCACACTCTGCATGACCTCAAAGGCGTCCCTGCCTCGAGGCAGAGAAAGCTCCGGTTCCGAAGAAATAGGAATCTTTCTCCGCACCGAGGGGGACAGCTCCGAGGCCGATGTTGGAGCCGAGCTCAACTGCGCCGATGCTCCGAGAGGGAGAACGGGGTCGGACAAGGGTCCGATGCCACTCGCCCCCTCAGAGCCGACGAGGGAGACCCGGTGTCCAGATACCTTGCTGGAAGGTACCATCGAGGTAATCGGAGCCGACGTCAGAACCAAAGGAGATATGGTTATCGGAGCCGGCAGTTCCACTACTAGAACCCCAACGAACTCCGGCTCTGAGCTCAATGGAGTCGGAGGAGGAACAGAAAGGGAGGTGGATAGAGCCGATCAATGTTGAGGAGGACTAGACAACACTTTAGCTAGTGCCTGTGATTTTAGCAACCTACTCACTACTCTCTCCACATCATGATCAGACAGCCTAGGGGATCGAGAGGATTGTGAAGAACGGTGGCTACGTTCACTTTGCAATAATGGAGAGCCAGGAGCCGAATGAACTGACTCTAACGAGGGGGACCTCAGCCTTTTATGGCTCAGAGACGGCTCCGAAGCATCTGATGGAGCTGATGGAGGGGTTGTCTTGTCGGTGCCAGCCGGAAAAGACATACTCGGTAAATCCTGTACTGGGGTCAGCCCCGAAGGTGGAGCCGATGGTTTAGAGGATTTTGAGGATTTCACTGGCTGTGAAATCTTTGCCGGAGAATCCTGAGGTTTTAATAGACCCCTAAGGATCAATTTGTTTTTCCGTTCCTGCAGGACTCTTGGACTAAAGGCATGACAGATAGAACACGAGTCCTGCAGGTGAACAGTGCCTAAACAATAAACGCAGGTAGTGAGCCCTTCTGTCAGAGACATTTTCTGACAGCACGAGTCACACCTTTTAAATCCATATACTTTAGCCTCTTTAGACATATCAACCACCAGAAAAGAAACGTAGATAGAAACAAATTTCTACTCTAGTCAAAGTACAATAGACCATGTAAAAAATATATAAAACAAACTGCCTTTTTTTTTTTTTTTTTTAAAGATAACAAAAAAAGAGAGGAAAGGAGAGCCTCTAAGTTAAACTGCTTCCTTGGGGAGGAGTATGGGAGAGGAGAACTCTCTAACTTAAACGAGTTCTACTAAGTAGGACTAAAAGGTACTCAACAACAAACACCAGTAAATAAAACTAAGAAAACGGAATTATCTAATAGTTTTAAGAAGTATAAGGATATATTTCTACACAAAAATTTTGAAAATTTGAAAATACAAGCCTGAACCAGAAAACGACACACCTCGCAGCTGAAGCGGCAAACGAGATCTGGGTAGCTATCACTAGGCATCATGGGATAAGGGGTAGCCTCGAGCCAGTAAACCGCTCTCGAGCTATTGAAGATGGCAGAGTCGGGGCTCCGATCCCCAAACAGCAAGAATGAAGGCGAGATAGACAACTTAACATTGATAGTTACACCAAGCAGTAATAAATACAATTGAGTACTTTTAAGATGACGCAAAAGAAAAATAATGTAATAAAGTAGGAATAAACAAATACAGTGAAAGCAGATGAATAAAGTGCAATTTTTTTTTTTTATTTTTTTTTTTTGAGTGAGCAAATGAGGTGGGCCCGGGAGGAGTATCCAAATGTAAATTTACAAGAGGGGTGGGCAGTTTCAAAGCCACCAAGATTAACACCAAAACAAAAGCAGGGAAGGTGGGTGGGGAACTAGAGCCACTACTTCCAGTTACATAGTATTCAATGCAACACAAATAAATTAATTTAAATGCTGTATTATTTGAAAAAAGTGCAGATAAAGATTTACTTAAATTCACTTATACGTCCAGATGATTGCAGGTAGGTCTTAGCCAGCCGAAGCTCAGAGTTTAAGCAGAAAATAATACAAAATGTTTGTGTTTTTTTACTCCTAAGTCCTGGGAAAATGCTAGTCAAAATTCAGAACAGTTCTGGAGGCACACCAGGCTGTGATTTTGTTTGTTTGATGTCTACTGTCATGTAAAGTTGACTTAGCTGAATCGAGCCAAGCTGCAAATATGAGATTGTGCAAAAGCATTAAGCTAAATTCTGTGTCCGAGAAGGTCTTTCTGCTTGTCAATGTGTAGAGTTATACAGGTGTCTACAGAAGCCTTGAAGGGTATGTTTTACGTCCTGTCAGAAAAGTTAAGTCCTGAGGTAAAATTTTTTAAGTGAAGACCACAAAACATACTAGCTCCAGTGACAAAACACTTTTTGACAAGACAGTAACACTTTTCCTCACAAAAAAATAATGAATAAGGGAATCCCCACAAATATCCAGGAAGGTCTATCTATTGAAAAAGTTGACTGGCAATCCGAGTACTTCTGAAGTTTTGGTGCCCTAGCTACGTACTTTATACACCCTCCTTGAGTTGTACAGTGTCTACGGGACAGGGAAAATGCCCTACAGCTTTGGAAGATGGCGAACTGGTCCGATCCTTGGCAGTATATGACCCATATAGCTTAGGCTACTGCAACAGTGACCTAATGATAAACATCAAGTCCCCTCAGCCTTTTTAAAAGTGAAGACTCCATGGGCTCAAATAATATACCAAGTTGCCAGATTACAAGTACAAAATATGGCTTATCTGAACCTCTACTTAACCTCTTCAGTCTAAGCCTCTCTACTAGTTACATCCCTAAAGCCTAAAAAAACAGTCATTATAATAAGGGTTTACATATATATATATAAATATATATAAATATATATATTTATATATATATATATATATATATATATATATATATATATATACATATATATATCTGGGAGTCCCACCAACAGATTCTGGTGACTACAGATCTAATAGTCTCACTATCCTCATATGTAAAGTTACAGAAAATATCTCGGATCTCATTAGGCTGGAGGTAAAAATCTCCTAAACCTGGCCCCTTGTCAATTCAGCTTTACCAAAGGAAGGTCCTGCCTCTTTAACCTGATGAACTTCTTTGAACGGGTCACCAAAGCAGTGGATAATGGTCACGCAGTTCATACAGCATATCCAGATCTGGCTAAAGCCTTTATCACTGTTCCCCATGCAGGCAATACTGACAGACTTGTAAACCTGAATATAAACGCTTATGTTTCATATAGACAGCTAGCTGGTTGCCTGACAGAACCCATGTGTCACAGGTGTCGCTTGTGAAAGCAAAAAAGTTGCCTGTGGTGTACTACAGTGCTCAGTGTTAGGGTTTCTCATTCCTTTACGTAAACAAAACATTTTCACATGCTATACCAAGTGACATACCCCTACAGTCAGAGACTGCTGTAAGGGATCTAGGCACTTTTGTTGATAATTCCTTACAATTTGTAACCAGCATGTCTCTGCAGTAGGTCAGATGAGCCAGGCTGCAAGCTGATTTCCAAAGACATTTCCTCCAGATCCAAAGAAGTCTTAATTTCCCTTTGTTCGTATCTCATTAGGTTCATAGGTAGGTACTAGGCTATTGGCCCTAGGGCCTATATAAGCCTAGCCAAAAGGTACCCTGGCTTTCGCCACCCAAGAAAATTATTTTCCTGTGCCACTGTCGAGCAGAGCCACAGAAGTGACCTACAGGGTGAATTTCCTATCTCCCATCCAATCATCAAGATTTTTCTTGAAGAGTGCTAATGAGGAGCTTTGTTTGATATAGATAGGTAGTTTGTTCCAGAGTATGGGAAGTCCCTGGGACAGGAATCTATCCCTCCAGCATGTTCTGTTTATTGTGGTGACAAGGTTTATGCTCCTAGAGTGTGTAGCTCAGAGGGATTGGGATTTCTTTAAGTGGAGCATGTCCAAAAGCTCTGGGTTTGACATAGCTTTGTGTGTTAGGCAGAGATCGCCTCTGAGTAGGCGATATGTGACTGAGTAAAGCTGAAGTTTTTTGAGACTGCGTAGGGCATCTGTTTCAGGCCGGTTATCCTCTTTGTGAGGTATTTCTGCAGCCTTTCCAGTTGTTGCAGATGTCTTGTGAGGTACATACCAAACGGGGCGTTGTACTCTACAGAGGGTCTAATGAGTGACGAGTAGAGGGGAACAATGACCTCTTTTTTTCCTGGATGAGAAACCTTTTGTGATGAGCTGTGCCATGTAGAAGGATTTCCTGACTACAGTGGCAATGTAATTATCAAAGGAAAGACTACTGTCCACCTGTGTCCCAAGGTCTCTTATCACACTTTCGGTGTTAAGTAGACTACTGCCTATGTGGTAGTTCATGGGTACAGAGTTTTTACCAAAAGGGATGACAATGCACTTTTTGGCATTGAGCTTGAGGCCATGGCTTTGACACCAGGCATCTGTCTCAGCGAGGCCCTTTTGTAGGATGTCCACATCTTCTGGAGTTTTGATTATGGCTCCTAGTTTGCAGTCATCTGCGAACTTCGTTAGCCAAAGACCTTATGTGTTAGCCCGTACTTCAGAGCAGTAGATACCAAACAGAAGAGGACCCAGGACTGAATCCTGTGGTACTCCACTTGACACTGGTCTGAAGTTGGACTTGGAGTCTGCTACTTTCACAGTGTGGGTTCTGTCAATGAGCCAGTTGGCAACCCATCTTGTGACACATGGATTTATACCTAGTTTAGTGAGCTTATCTATAATTCCAGAATGGGGGATGGTGTCGAAAGCCTTGGCGAGATCTGGATAGGCTGTGTGAACCACCTTACCCTCATCTACGGCTTTGGTGACTGCTTCAAAGAAGTCTATCAGGTTTAAGAGACATGATCTGCCTGTTACAAACCCGAACTGGGTGGGGTCCCAAGTTTGGAGATTACCAATGTCATTGTTTATAAGTTCCATGATGATACGTTCCACAGCCTTGCAGACCAGGCTCGTCAGGCTAATGGGGCAGTAGTTTCCGGGGTCCATGGTAGCTCCCCCTTTGTGGAGTGGGATAACCGTCGCTGTGCGCTATTCAGTGGGCACATAGGTAAGGCTATGATTGAACATGGTACTTCAGTGGGGTGCCAGCTCATTCTGTAGTTTATGGAGAACGCAGCCCGGGATGTTGTCAGGTCCCATGGATGCTGTGTTCTTGGCTTTGGAGAGTGTGTCTTTTACCTGTGCAGTCGTGATTATAGGAACTTTGCATTCTTCCAGTATAGAGATGGGCCCTTTAGGGAATGAGATGGGGATAAAGTTAGCACTGAACCTGTCTGCCAGGATGTTGACAATATCAGTTGGTTCTGTATATTTAGTGCCATTGTGCTGTAACAGAGCAGATCTGAGTGTTGCCATTGAGATTCTTGACATAGCTATAGAATGCTTTGTGGTTGCCTTTAGAATTAGTGGTGATTTTGTTTTCGTATCTAGCTTTAGAGGATTTTATGAGGGATCACGGCTTCTGAGGCTGACCAGGGAGTTTCTCCAATCATGGGATTTTACTCTTTTTTGTAACAGTTTCTTTCTTCTGTTATAGAGTTTGTTTATGGCAGGAGACCACCAGATTGGCTTCCTTTTTTTGGAGGATAGCATCTTGGTTCTGTCAGGGATTGCACGATCCATGCACTCGTGTAAGTGCTTATAAAGTGCATTTGTGTAGGATTCAGCAGTCATACCTCTATTGTCCGTCAGCATGGGTGTCGTGAAGTTTGCCACTTCTGTGTTAAGAAGCGTGAAGTTGGCTTTGGAGAAATTATTTACGGTTGGTTTCCCTAATGGGGGGCAGGGGTGGGATGTGGACGTCTAGGGCAATTAGCTTGTGGTCGGATCTGACCAACGAGGAATTGCCCATGTTGGTAATAACCAGGTCTAGGATATTGCTGCCCCTGGTGGGGGTGTGGATAAGTCGATCCAAGGCATTGGAATTTATGAATTCCAGAAAACACAAGAGTTGGTACACGAGTAGTTTTCCCAGTAGGGGTAGTTGAAATTGCCCATTATTAGGGTGTTAGGTTGTACCCTAATATTTTCCAGTGTATCAAGAAATGAGGAGTGGGAATCCTGGGGCATGGTGGGGGATCTGTAGCAAGCTACAATTTGGATTGCAGTCTTGCCCAGAGTTAGCTGCACTTGGATAATCTCAGATGCATTATGCTGAGCAACTAGCCTGGAGGTGTGAATATCCTTAATGAATATGGACACGCCTCCGCCTTTAGTATTTCGGTCCACGTTAGGTGGCCGAAAGGTGTGGTATGAATTATAGCCTGGTAATGCAGGGGTACTCTCTGGAGCCTTGAACCAGGTCTCTGTCACTGCACAGATGTCAATGTTCTCCATTTTAAGGAGTGCCTCGAGTGAGTGTATTTTGAGGTTTAGACTTCTAGCATTGAGTAGCAAGACCCTCAGATTCTGCTTGCTTATACCCGTTACGGTGGTGAATTTGTCACTTGAACCTTGCCTAAAAAAGGCACTATAGGGGTGGCTAGAGCCTTAGCCAGTATCCGGAATCCCAGGGGTGACAGGTGCAGGCCATCTATGGCAAAGCATCGTGGTTTATCGATTATGTCATCCCAGGCAGACAGATACTGGATCCCCTTAGAATGATACCAGAAGATTAGCCAATTGTTGAAGTCAATCATTTTGTCCTTGTACTGTGGTATCATTCTGGGTGATGGCGGGATGCTACTCATGGCTTGGGTCATACCTGCCTGGGCTACAAGATCAGACAGCTCCTCCATGTCCCTTTTCATGTAGTCCAGGGAGGTACGTCTTCAGGACATTCACACCAACATGGACAATGACAGAGTCATATTTGTACTTGTTGTGGAGTGACCTGAGTGCATGTGTTATGTGGAGGATCCTGGCACCAGACAGTAACTTTCGCCTTGTTTAGCCTGGTGAGTGGAACATCAGTGTGCCTGACTATAGAGTCACCTAGAGTGTTGGGTACGTTGTTATGCCTTATGGGCTGTGGTTGAGTGGCACACTGAGATTGTAGGCTATGTGTCATTTGGGTTGTGTTGGGGGGTGGAGATTGCTTGTGTTTCTGCTTTGGAGGTCCCTGTTGCTTGGGCAAGTTTTTACTGAGAGCCTCCGTGAATGTAGGTGTGTGTTTTGTGTTTCTATGTGTGTGTTTTGGTGGTGTAGGTTTTGAGGGACTATGTGATGGGTGTGGTGTGGTGCAAGTGTTTACCTTCTCCTCTTGACTGTCTAGTCCAGTCTTGGGTGAAGAGAGCTTTGCTTCCAGTTTGGCTACATAAGTGCATCTCTCACAGGTTGTAGTGTTGAGTGACAGGAGGAGAGGGTTGTCTGTGTACATGAGGCAATTGCTGCATTGCTCCAAGATGCCCAGATTCATCAGGTAGACAGGAGAAAACACTGAGAGCTGACCCTTAGACAGGCCTGGATAGGTGCTTATTTGTTACGTACTAGAAATTGTTTTCCTCTAGACAAGTGAGGAAAGTTGAGTACTGTAGTAATTTGTAGCTTATTTAGTGCTTACAACGAGTTCTGAACAAGTGCTGAGCTCAAAGAAACAAATGAGTGCTGAAACTAAAAAACTGGCTAGTACAAAATTAAGCTAGAAGGCTTCCCTCCAACACAGAAAGGCTTGGGGGCTCAGAAGCCCACAAACAGTCCTGGACACAGCAAATTTGTATCCAGATTAGACTACCCACAGGAAAGGCAGGAAACGAGCTTAGAATTTTTTTTTTTTTTTTTTTTTTTTTTTTTAAGTGGAAAGAGAGAAAGGAGGCGCAGAAACTAAGTGGATTGGCCTTCTCAAAATGTTCTCCCTGTATTAGGTAGAATGAGGTAAAAACACTAGACTGGGAGGAGTGTCCCAGATCAAATTTACAGTAGGGGCAGACAACTGCAAAGCCACCAACTATAAGAACAGCATACCAATACGGAGGAGGGAGAGTGGAAAACAAACTGCAGAAATGTTTCTCAGCAGAAAAGCAACAGTGAGCCTTTAAATGAAAGCTTTAAACAGATAAAGGAACCTTTAGAGAAAGCTTTTAACCGCAAACAAGTTATCAGAATCAAACAACCCAAACAGATGCTTAATAAAAGTGGACAGTTTCCAGTTAATACCTAACACACAGTGAAACCAGCTAGAAAAGTATATAGTAGACAAAGTGCTATAAATAACTCGAAAAAAATAAGCAAAAAAAAAAAAAAAACAGGATACCTAATGTTATACGTTATAGATCCGAGTTTGCTCAGTGTCCTTCCTTCGATTAGCTCAGTGTGAAATGGCAGAAACACTCACAAACTTTAGGTAACAGAAAGTTGAAACCTTAGACAACTTTTAAAAAAAAGTTCAAAAGAACCAGTGAGGTGTTTACTCTAAGCTGTAGTCCAGGTGACCTCAGTCACCCAATGACCTTAAACAATCCTCTCTCACTGAAATGCCTAATGGCTTTGGCTAAACCAAGATGTCCCTGAACATGTGCTCAGACACAGCCTCCACAAACACTAGGCCCAAACTCAAGCCTGAATATGGATAATGCTACAAATATCCACACTACTTGGAAACAAACTGCAGAAATGTTTCTCACAGCAGAAAAGCAGCAGTGAGCCTTTAAATGAAAGTTTTAAACAGATAAGGGAGCCTCTAGATAAAGCTTTTAACTGCAAACAAGTTAGCAGAATCAAACAACCCAAACAGATGCTTAATAAAAGTGGACAATTTCCAGTTAATACCTCGCACACAGTGAAACTAGCTAGAAAAGTATACAGTAGACAAAGTGCTATAAATAACTTGAAAAAATAAGCAAAAAAAACAGGATACTTAATGTTATATATTATAGATCCAAGTTTGCTCTGTGTCCTTCCTTCATTTAGCTCAGTGTGAAATTGCAGAAACACTCACAAACTTAACTTCTTAGGTAACAGAAAGTTGAAACCTGAGACAACTTTAAAAAAAAAGCTCAAAAGAACCAATGAGGTGCTTACTCTAAGCTGTAGTCCAGGTGACCTCAGTCAGCCAATGACCTTAAACAGTCCCATTATTGAATATAATGCTACTTTTACTTTTGCCCAAACATAGCACTCACTCAAGAAATCAGAGATTCAAGACTAAAAAGATCAGAAGCCTCAAAAATCTTGGTTATCAGAACATCGACTGTCAACCCCCCCCCCCCATCAAATTCTTAAAGAGGTCACTGCGGAGCTCGCTTTCTTGCCTTTTGAGGCATGAAAGATCAACCCTCTCTGACCTCCAATTCCTTAAAACAGTAAACTGTTCAGCAAACTTGCAGTTAGAGAAACTAAGTCACATTCAGTGTATAAATAAAACTCACTGGTGTGACAGATTCATATCACAATGTATACTCACCACCCCTGGGTCAAACATCCATTACATGTGAAGCACAGTACCACCCTTGCCATCTTCATGATAAACACAAACAATTGGAAGGCCAGCCTCAATTTCTTCCCAGGTCTATCCTGTCTTGCCCTCCTTGAGGTTGGAAAGAACTTCTGAATACTGGTTATTGGCTATGTTTGCAATGGTTTGCAGACCTGCTGCCTAGTGCTTGCCTATGAACCTGAAGTCTGAATAGGCAGAAAGTACAGTTTTGTACCTACCATAAATGTAGATGTCCGAACTGGATAGCATCTGCAGTCATAACAAATGGGTTGTCCTGTCGTCAGGCAGCCCTTGATCGGCAGTTCCAAAGTCTGGGTCCGGCTTCGGCTGATGTCGCACTTCACCCGATGTCATCTCTGCTGGTCTTCAGGTATAAAGGCATCAGCCGACGCCATTTTCCTCAGTGTTTCTTGCCTCAGATGCCAGTTGCCCTCTTGGAAGGCTAAATTTTGGATAAATGCCAATGTTTCCAAAAAAGTAGAAGGCAAACACAAAAAATAAGCATGTATGTACATATATACAAACAAATACACCATAAGAGACTCCCCCCCCCCAGCTAGCTATTAGGAGGGTAAATACCCTAGGAGTACCACAGAGGGGAAGGAGGGAGGGTAATCCTGACTGCAGATGCTATCCAGTTCGGACATCTACATTTATGGTAGGTACAAAACTGTACTATGTCCTTCATGGATGCATCGCCTTGAAGAAGTCCGGGTGTAGCATCCATTCGAGAGCATCCGAGGTGGTTCTGCTTAACATGTCTGCTAGAGTGTTCTCTTTTCCCGGCACAAATATGGCCTGTAACTGGATGTTGTAGCTCAGAGCCAGATTCCAAAGATCCAAAGTCATTCTGCATAGGGGGTATGAATGAGTACCTCCCTGTTTGTTGATGTACCACATGACTGTGGTGTTGTCTGTCCTTATCATCAAATGGCCTTCTTTGAGGAATGGTCTGAATTTTTGGATTGCCAGTTTTACTGCCAGCATTTCTTTTTGGTTTATGTGCAGGTGCAGCTGGTCTCGAGTCCACAATCCTTGTATGCATTTGTCCAACATGTGCGCCCCCCATCCTAGGTCTGAGGCATCCGTTCTGATGGTTTGGCTTGCTCGAAAGTTGTGGAAGGGTAAGCCTGGGTTTGACTGGCATGCTTGAGCCCACCATAGGAACTCCTGTTTTAGGCATGGGATTAGTGGTATTTCTGTTTCTAAGCTGTGCCTGTGCTGAGACCATAAATTCTTTAGGTACCACTGTAGCTTTCTCATATGTAGTCTGGCATGTGGGACCAAGATTATGCATGATGCCATGAAGCCCAAGGCCTGCAGAACTTTTCTTGCTGTTAGTTTGTTCTGCTTTGTTAATGCCAAGAAGTAAAGAGGAGCTCTTTTGTTTTCTGCAGTTAGGAATGCCATTTGTTTTACTGTGTCCAATTCTGCGCCCAAGAATGTTCTTGTTTGGGATGGTATCAGCCTTGATTTTTGTAAATTGACTGTGTATCCCAGGGCTTGTAGCAAGTAAATGACCCTTTGTAAATCTGTTGTCAGCTTGCTTTTGTTGTCCGCTTGTAACAGGCAGTCGTCCAGGTATGGATAAATTTGGATTCCCTGTACTCTGCAGTGAGCGATTACTGATGCCAGGCATTTTGTGAATACTCTGGGCAGTAGATAAGCCAAAGGGCAATGCTGAGAATTGATAATGCTCTGATCCTGCAAGAAATCTGAGGTATCTTCTGCAATTTGGTCGAATGGGGCGGGCAGGTATGCCTCCTTGAGATCTAGAGTTACCAGCCAACACTCCTTGCCCAGCATGGGAAGAAGTTGCTGTAGGGTCAGCATTTTGAATTTTGGGACAATGATGTATGTGTTTAAGATGGACAGGTCGAGAATAGGTCTCCAACTTTTCTCTTTTCTTGGCACTAGGAAGAGTCTGGAGTAGAATCCTTTGCCCTGTTCTGATATTGGTACTCTTTCCACAGCTCTCATCTTTGTTAATTCCGCTATCTGCTGCAGAGCTTCTATTTTTTGATATGGAGGCAGGTTTGGCATTCCTCTTTTTACTGGTAAGGTGTGGAAGTGGAACCGGTAGCCTTGGTCTATGGTTTGCAAAATCCACTTGTCTTTTGTGATATAGTGCCAATTTTTCGAAAATAAGGCTAACTTTCCGCCTAATGGTGCTGCTATTTGCTCCCTGGTAGGCGGAGTCAGAGCCAAGTCACTGTGATTGTCCTGTTGCAGTGGCAGTGGTTGTGTCTGTGCCTCGGTTATTGCCTTGCCACCGTCGTCCTCTGTAGGTACCTCCTCTGGATTGATTTCTGCCTCTAGAGCGTCTATTCCTGCCCCTTTGTGATCTTGTGGAGTCAGGAAAGGACCAATTTTTGGCAGGCCAGTTCCTGCTAAACCTTGGGGGCTGAACCTGTAAGAAATCTTTAACTGTTTGTACAGATTTTGCCTTTTCTTCCATTTTCTTCATTACCTGCTGGGCAGGTGTACCAAATAGACTGGCCTTATCCATAGGAGCATGTAATAGCTTTGCTTTAACATGATCCGGTAAGACCTGTTCTTTCAACCATGCATGCCTTCTTATCACTGTGCCAGTCATGGCTGATCTAAATGAAGCCTCCAGTGCATCATAGCCACATTTTAAGGAATGGTTACTAACCTGTTGGATGTTATTCACCATTTCTAATACATATTTCTTATCTAAAGATTCATCAGAGGACAGTTTTTAGTTAACTGATCCAGCATAAACTCTTGGTATTGGATCATATGAAACTGACAGTTTAAAGCTCTAGCTGAGAGAGTAGCAGAGGTGTAAACTTTTTCCCCATCTCTCTAAGGACCTGGATTCCCTTTCAGAAGGAATAGGGTTTTTGCTGTGGTCGAGGCTACTGCCTTAGGCCCCTGGGATATAGTTTGGGGTCTGCAAGTGGGGCCTTGTATAGGTGGTGATGAGTGTCTGGCACCCTGTAAAATCTATCTGGTTTGGCAGGGGCTGGAGGTAAAGAATCAGGAGCAGTGCAGACATCATTAAATGCATCATCCACAACAGGCAGTACAGGAGGTATAGCTAAGGGCCTATGTTGTGGTAAGTGCAGAAAAGTCCTAAGCCTTTTCCTTGAATCTGAGAAATCTTGTCCCTGCCATTGGAATTGTTCTCTCATGCCATGTAAGGTTTCCCCAAAGGAAAATTCCTCTGGTGGAGAGGCAGCTGGAATGGATTCTTCAGCATCGGAATCTTCATAAGTAGAAAAAGGAGCCTCTGGCTGGTCTGTAATGTCTGAGTCATCCGCAGAATCATCAGAGAACACTGGCTCAGGGGGCTCTGCTCTAGGTCTCTTTTCTGGGGGCTGAGAGGCCCTGTCTGGGGGAGATTGGGATCCCCTAATTAAGGATATTAAATCTTCGGCCAGAGTAAGCATTTGTGAACTAGAAGTGGGCCTGTGTGAGGGGGTCTTAACAGGCACTGATTTAGCAGATTTGGCTGCTTTAGCCCTGGCAAAGGCCTTAATAGACATGGCTGCAGGAGGCCTAGCAGCACCACGTGCTGGGGTAGAGACATCCAAAGGAATGGTGTCTGATAAATCACTAGGAACCACAGTTGCAGGCAAAATTTCTGAGGCCGATTCAAGTAAGGTAGCAGGAGCCTCAGTAGTAGTCATGGATTCGGCTGAAGATTGACCAGTTTTCTCGGTTTCGGCCGAAACCGAGACACTCGCGGCTTGCTTAACCGTGGTTTCGGCCGAAACCGCGGACCGCGAGTGTCGGTCTTTTCTTTGCGTTTTTAACAATTTGGGTAGTCGGAGGATCCGGCGGCATAATGTACAAAATCTGAGCGAAAAACTGTTCAGCAAACTCCGACCGGCGCCTAAGCGTTAAGCCGGTTGAAGGAAGCACAGGCGAACAGGCTGCTACGTCGTGGTCTGGGCCTAAGCAAGGCAGACAGTAAGAGTGGAAATCTTTATGAGGTATTTGTTTCCCACAAGTTAAACAGTTATTGACTTTTTCTGACATCGGCTGAGGCAAGAAAGAGTCCCCAACGGGTACTTAGCTTTTAGAAGTCTTGAAGTAGTATTCGGTAGTAGTAATCTCTGGATCTGACCGACCGGCACTTGCAAACAGCTTCTGCTTGAGCGCACGGCAAGAAAGACTGAGGAAAATGGCGTCGGCTGATGCCTTTATACCCGAAGACCAGCAGAGATGACGTCGGGTGAAGTGCGACATCAGCCGAAGCCGGACCCAGACTTTGGAATCCGGCCGACCGAAGGGCTGCATGACGACAGGACAACCCATTTGTTATGACTGCAGATGCATCCATGAAGGACATCTTGAGCAGCACAGTCATGAGCCAAGGTTCAGACCCAATTTCCAACTGCAGTATATCTTCTTCATGTCTACTTGGGTTTGCTGTGATACACCAGTTTTCTTCCATCTTTCAAAAATATTACTTGCTAACTGCTCTAATCTATGCATTCTTACTTCATTCATTTTTGCCCCCATGGCCTAGGCTGTTGATAAGGGTCTGTGAAAGATGAATTCTCTTTTGCTGTTTAGCAAATCAGTTAGGAGACCTCAGTTAACTGACCATTTTAAGTAAAGCAATTAGTTAATAAAAAGAAAAATGCATCAATTCAGTACTTTTCAGATGGGCAGACTTGGGTGGTATTACACGGTACCAGAGAATTTCAACCAGGATTCCAAGGGAGCAATCTCCTCCACGTCCTACATCCACCACCTCTGTTAGCTTTAGCACCCAAATAGAGGACCCCTTTCAAATTGCACTGAAGTGCTCAGTAAGTTCTATTTACACCTTTATAAGGTCTTCAACTCAGACATCAAAAAAATCAAGATCAGAGGTCTGCAACCTGCAGTTTTGGATAAGCATGTGTGGCTCCTCTGGCTACCCCCTTGCACTGTTGTAGCAATTTACAAAAATTAGCACACCTAAGAACAGCACTTGATTAATCACATCACCAATGCTAAAAAAAGTTGTATATGCAAATAATCTGCTGATATCAATAAATATTTTATTATGGAATACATGTTTCTTGTTGTCAAAAACTGATATGCATCTCAGCTGTCCTATTCAAGTAATTAGCCAGAAGACTACAACTACTATAGCTCAGTTACTGAGTTAAAGGAATTAACAAAACTGAATAATTTTCTTTCAAGTTGCCACTGAATTGTCTAGAAATTAAATAAAAACGGACAGCCAATATTATTTTGAAGTAGCAAATCCCAGACAGGCAGATGAAGCTCAGTCTGAGCCACTGCACGTAATGCCTTAAATGATACTCCCTGCAATAAGTTGAAATCACAAATCAGTAAAGTTACTAAGCAACAATTTTTCACAACACAGATGCACTGTAGCCCAAAAAATATAGCTTTATGTATTATTTTCTAACCCTCTGTTGACTGGGTTAGTCTCACTAGGCCAGCAACCTGTTTTCAGGGTGGACCCAATGTTGTATTCATAATGCCTAGGAAAACCATGACCAGGACACTGACACTTTCCCCTCACTTTTTTGCCTATTTCTGGTGTGGATGAAGTTAGGAAGAATAGCATCATGCGTGAGTATGGAGAGTACAGTGTGGAAGACAGCAGTAGCAGTGCAAAGAAGGCTATACAAAATAATTCAGAAACTGGTTTAACAGTGGCATACAGCAGGAAATCCTGATTTTTCCATTTGCAGCTGGGTGGCCTGTCTGAAGAGACATTACAGAACATGGAATGCCAAGATAAGACAGGTTTTGTCGGCAGAAGCAATGGAGAAGATCGGTGATGATGTAACACCAGTGAGGCAACAGAATGATGAAGTGATACCAGAGAAGCAAACATGTCATTTCCAGAAGAATAGTATTTTAAACAATGTGGATTCCATTTTTTTTCCACAACTAGTGCAGCATATGCTGCAACAGCAACAGCACACAATACCCATTCAACTGAGCTAAAGGTAGGATGCCAATATCTGAAGCTGTTTGCAACAGTAAGGGAAAAAAATATGATTAGACATTTCATATGGGACAACACTGTTGTACCTCTTGGGATAAAGAATCTACGTTTACAGCCTTTATTCATTTACGCAAAGAAACATTTTACGATATTATTTTTGAGTATTTCATACTTATGGAAAAGTTATTAAATAGTTGTGACATAAAACTGATGTTTATCTGTGGAATGAATATGTTTTTGTTGCACAGAACTTGAATGCTAGAAAAGGAAGACACTGAATTTAAAACAATGCATGCTTCTGTAACTAATTTATAGAAGAGACAACAGAATGTACTGACTGGTCAGAAGGAAACTATGGTATCTACAAATGGAAGGAAAATACAAAGGACAGAAAGTACAGTTTTGTACCTACCATAAATGTAGATGTTCGAATGTTCACCCTGCTGCAGTCATCACACTTGGGGTTATCCTGCCGTCAGGTGGTCCCGCAGTCGGCCTGAATTCCAAAGTCTTGGTCCTGCGTCGGTTGCTGTCGCTTCTTCCCTGACGTCAGTGCGCCAGGGGTATGTAAGAGGCATCCAACGCCATTTTCTTCAGTTTTTCTTGCCCCAGATGTCAGGTGCCCCCAATAGGCAAGCAAAATATATATATATATATATATATATATATATATATATATATATATATATATATATATATACACACACAGCTAGATAAAAATAAAACAACACTTTTAGGCACAAGCAAATACACCACAGAGGTTGTATAAGATAAGTGGTACAGATAAGTTCAGCTTGTTCAGAGGGGATGGAGGGAAGGTAACCTGGACTGCAGCAAGGTGAACACTCGAACATCTACATTTATGGTAGGTACAAAACTGTACTATGTTCATCGTGTTACCCTGCTGCAGTCAACACACTTGGGTTGAATCCCAAAGCTAAGAATGGGAGGTGGAGTTAAACAGGGTTAGAAGAAGCTAGTACGCCCTGCAAAACTGCAGTGGCAAAACCAGCTCTAGTCTTAGAATATAGAAGTAAGTGATAGTGTTTGGTGAAGGTGTGCACTGAACTCCAAGTTGCAGCTTCCAGAATATCCTTGGTTGGCACTCCCCTGAGAAAGGCTGCTGATGTAGATGTAGTCCTGGTGGAGTGGGACCTAATGTTAGCAGGTACCGGTTTCCCATGATGCGTGTAGCAGAAACGTATGCAATGCCCTATCCATTTAGAAATGGTCTGTTTTGAGATAGCTTTTCCTTGTGGTCCTGTAGCATAGGCTACAAAGAGCTGGTCAGATTTTCTGAAAGCCTTAGTTTTATCCAAGTAGTAACGTAATTGCCTGTGAATGTCCAAAGAGTGCAGGAGTCCTTCTCCTTTGTTCTGGGGATTTGGGAAAAAGGTGGGCAAATGAATGGTTTGGTTTAGGGCCACACTGGATACCACCTTTGGCATAAAGGAAAGGTTAGTTTGTAGAGAGACTCTGTCTTGATGAAAAATGAGGAAAGGCTCCACTGCCATTAGTGCCTGTAGCTCCGAGACTCTTCTAGCTGAGGTTATTGCTAGTAGCAGGGCAGTTTTCCATGAAAGAAATTTTAAATCAGCTGAAAAAGCTGGTTCAAAGGGCGGCAGTGTAAGCTTTTCCAGAACAAAGTTGAGATCCCAAGTAGGTGTTGGTGCTCTCCTTGGCGGTCTTATGTTCTTAGCCCCTCTGAGGTACTGTCTTAGGAGTGGATGTGAGAATAAAGGAGGATCCATGTTGTAATGAGCTGAAATTGCTGAGGCGTGGATCTTAATAGATGAAAAGGAAAGTCCTTTGTGCAACATCTCAGTTAAATATTGTAGAATCTGAGGAATGTTTGGATCAAGGGGATTTTGGCCTTTAGCCTGGTTCCAGGCACAAAATCTTTTCCATTTGTCTGAATAGGTTTTCCTGGTGCTGGGCCTCCTGGCCTCCAGAACGACATCCATAACAGCTTTGGATAGAGATGTTGGCTGGTTGTTTAGGTAATTTCCCATACAGCCAGGTTTGAAGTCTTGAGCTGGCTGTGTAGAATCTGATTGTCTCGCTGGGTGAGCAGGTGAGGAATTTGTTGTAAAATCCATGGTGGGCCATGGGCCATGTTCCTTAGAATTGGATACCAATGCTGGCGTGGCCAGTCTGGTGCAATGAGTATCATTTGTGGTCTCTCTAATCTGACTTTCAGCAGTACCTTTGCTAGAAGAGGCAGTGGAGGAAAGGCATACACTGTTAATGTTTTCCAACTGAATGAGAGGGCGTCCACTTTCCAAGCTTGTGGATGGAATGTCCTTGTGCAAAATGTTTGAAGTTGGTAGTTTTGGGGGCTTGCAAACAGATCTATGTTTGGGCATCCCCATTTTTGAGCTATCATTGCAAATACTTGTGGATCTAGTTTCCACTCTTGTGGATCCATGATGTTTCTGCTTAGGTAGTCTGCCAATGTGTTTTTCTTTCCTGGCAGGAATTGTGCTTGTAATTGAACCTGGTAAGACAGTGCAGTGTTCCACAAGGTCATTGCTTGCCTGCACAGAGGGTAGGAATATGTGCCCCCTTGCTTGTTTATGTACCACATTACTGTGGTACTGTCCGTCTTTATTATCAATTGTCCTGGGTGTAAGAGGTCCTTGAAAGCTGTTAAGGCATTCTGTACTGCTAGCATTTCTTTTTGATTGATATGCAGATGCCTATGATCAGTAGTCCATTTGCCCCGAATGCACTGTCCTGCCATGTGTGCTCCCCAGGCATAGTCCGATGCATCTGTTGTCATAGTTTGCCTGGCTGTGGGTAAGGTGAAAGGCTGACCCTTGTTGAGGTGACATGCCTGTGCCCACCATAGAAACTCCTGTTGAAGGCAGGGAATGTGTGGTATCATTGTTTCCAAGCTGTGGCTGTGCTGAGTCCATACGCTTTCCAGGTACCATTGTAATTTCCTCATATGCAGTTTTGCAAATGGTATTAGTAGTATGCAAGATGCCATGAATCCCAAGGCCTGCAGAATTTTTCTTGCAGGGAGTTGGGTATTTGTTGCCATTATTTTGAAATATTGAGTCAGCTGTTGTTGCTTGTCTGGTGTGAGATAAGCCATCTGGGCCGTTGTATTCAAGCTGGCACCCAGGAATATTATGTTTTGTGAGGGCACTAGTTTTGATTTCTTTTCGTTTACTGTGTACCCTAGGCAACTTAGAAGGTGTTTGACAAATGCCAGATGCTTTAAAAGAATGTCCTTGCTTTCTGCTTGAATAAGGCAGTCGTCCAGGTATGGGTATATTTGAATTCCTCTTTGTCTGCAGTATGCAATTACTGGTGCCAGGCATTTTGTGAAGACCCTGGGCGCAGCAGATAAGCCAAAGGGCAGTGCAGAGAATTGATAATGCGTTGAACCTGCAATGAAGCGGCGGTATCTTCTGCAATTTTGTCTGATAGGGACATGCAGGTATGCCTCCTTGAGGTCCAACGTTACTAGCCAAGCATTCTTGCCCAGCATGGGAAGAAGCTGCTGTAGTGTTAGCATCTTGAATTTTGGTACTTGCAGATACGTGTTCAGAATTGAAAGATCCAGAATGGGTCTCCATGTTTTGTCCTTTCTTGAGACTAGAAAGAGTCTTGAGTAAAATCCTTGTCCTTGCTCCTGTGTAGGTACCTGTTGAATGGCTCTCATGTCCATGAGAGCTGTAATTTGTTTTTGTGCCTCTGCCCATTGATTTGGTGGCAGGTTTGGCATTCCTTTTATCCTTGGTAAGGTATGAAAGTGGAATCTGTATCCTTGAGAGACAATGTTTAGGACCCATTTGTCTTTTGTGATTATGTGCCAGTTGTCTGCAAAGAATGCTAATTTTCCTCCCAAGGGAGCTGCCAGGAGAGATTTGCTTGGTAGTTTGAGGACTGAGTCATTGTGTTTGTCTTCTGCTAGCTTGGGGCCTGTCTTCTCCTCCTTTCTGGGTAGCAGTACCCCATTGGCGAGGTTTGTAAGGGCCTTGTGACTGACCTCTGCCCCTTGGGCGTCTGTATTTGCCTCTCTGTGATCTGTCAGAAGCTGTAAAGGACCAGTTTTTCGTTGGCCAATTTCTGCTGAAACGAGGGGGTTGTACCTGCAACAAATCCTTGACCGTCTGCATAGACTTTGCCTTATCCTCCATTTTCTTTAAAACCTCTTCTGCTTTGACACCAAATAATACATCCTGCTGTAAAGGTGCATCCAATAATTTTGCTTTAACATGATCAGGAAGGGTTTGTTCTTTTAACCAAGCATGTCTACGTATGACAGAGCCAGTAACAGCTGATCTACAGGATGTTTCCAATGAATCAAATCCACATTGTAAAGTATGTTTGCCCACCTGTTCAGCTGCATGCAACAGATCCTGCATTTCCCTGAATTCAGACTGTTCAGAATGTGTGCTCATTTTATGTTTTAATTGAGACATTAGGAATTGCTGATATTTCAGCATGTGAAACTGACAATTTAATGCTCTCATAGTCAGAGTTGCTGAGGTGTTTATTTTCTTTCCCCATCTATCTAGGGATCTGGAATCCCTTTCAGAGGGCACAGGATTTCTAGCCACAGAAGCTTTAGCTCCCTTAGGACCCTGGGAAATTGTTTCTGGGTCAGCCACAGGGCTTGTATAAAGGAATTTGTGTGAGTCAGGTACTCTGTAGTATCTGTCTGTTTTGGCTGGAGCAGGAGGTAGAGAGTCTGGATTTAGACTAGACTCCAAATAAACATCATCCACAATATCTAAAACTGGAGGGATAGCAAGAGGTCTGTGCTGGGGTAGTAAAAAGAACTCTCGGAGCCTTTTCTTAGAATCAGAGTAGTCCTGGCCTTCCCAGTGGAAATGTTCCCTCATGGTATGTAAAGTTTCCCCAAAGGAGTAGTCTTCAGGGGGAGATGCTGAGGGAAAAGAATTTTCAGCATCAGAGTCTTCATAAGGTGGAAAAGTGTAATCCTGTTCCTCAGAAGAATCTGAGGAAACTGAAACCTGGTCAGAGGAAGCGTAATCCTCCTCTTGTCTTGGTCTTTTATCAGGAGGGGGATGGGAACCCCTGATTAGGGTAATCAAATCTTCAGCCATCTTAAGCATCTGTTTCTTAGGCATGGGGCCTTGAACTGTAGACTGATGTACAGTCTTCTTTGGTTTTAAAGGAGTTTTAAGCTTAGCATAAGATTTAATGGTGAGTGTAGTCGGTCTGAAGACACCTTCTGCAACCGAAGGTGTTTCCACTGCACCGGGGTCTACTTCTGCTCCGGTGTCGGAAGGGCCTAGTGCAGATGGCTGCGTCGGCCTAGTAAACTCCGCTTGAGAATCCGCAGCTGTCTGGGGTTCCAGTTCTGCGGTCGTCAGGGGCTGTGTAGGCGCCTCACTGAAAACCGGAGAACCGGCGACAGGCCCAGCCGAGGCCTCGGAGTCTGGCTTGTTCCTAGGCTGCCTGTCCTTATCCTTGCGTTTTTTATGCATGCCGGTCGTTGGCTGCTCCGACGGCATGATATAATTAAATTTCCTACCAAAGTAGTGTCGTGCCGGCGTTTGATAGTTCGTTTATTAAACCTAGCACAAAACCGACAACCTGTGACATCGTGGTCTGGGCCTAGGCAAGGAATACAATAGGAATGGAAGTCCTTATGAGGTATTTGCTTCCCACAAGAAATGCAATTGTTAACTTTTTCTGACATCGGACTGAGGCAAGAAAAGGTTCCCCAACGGGGTACATAGCTTTATTGAAGACATCGGACTGAAATTCGAATCAAAAATCTCAGGTGTCGGCCAACCGGCACTTGCGAACTGCTTCTGCTTCGGGCACCGCGCGGCAAGAAAGACTGGAGAAAATGGTGTTGGATGCCTCTTATATACCGCTGACACACTGACGTCAGGGAAGAAGCGACAGCAACCGACGCCGGTCCAAGACTTTGGAATTCAGGCCGAATGCAGGACCGCCTGATGGCAGGATAACCCCAAGTGTGATGACTGCAGCAGGGTAACACGATGAACATCTTCACTTTTTTGCCTAAATAAAATCTTATTCTTGTAGCATTTGAGTTGCTTATTCTGTTTCTTATAACATTTAGGTGTTTCAGATACAGAATAACTGTTTTATGCTGCTGTTACATAAAATATAGGAAATAATTTTGCCCTAAAATCTCAGGACATTTGCCATTTTTACAGTTTTTTTTGCAGGACACAACTGCCCAAAGAGGGACTGTCCCTCGCAAAGTGGGACAGGTGGTAACCCTACACATGTCAGAAAAAGGACATTTGGGGATGAATTTGATTTAAAACAATGTTGCTTCTGAAGCAATAATAAACAGAGTTGAAAATACTAATGAAATTGTGAAGGTAAATGTGGTGATGGGAAAAGAAAATAACATTTCAGACAGTGACAGATGGTAGTGTAAGAGGTAGGGGAAAAGAATCAGCATATGGTCTTTATCGGTAATATGTTTAATACACTGCAAACTGAAGGAAGCAAAACACAAAATGATGCTGAGTGGAGTACTGTGAAAAACTGGAATTCAACTGGTGAACAGGTAACACAGTATGAAAAATGAAGACAGTTAAAATCCTTGAAGGACAAAGGAAAATGATTAAGCAGAAACATCAGTTAATGTTAACAGTCTAATAAATATTATGACAGAAGATTAGTGGTTTAATAATGATGTGAAAAATTACAGGCTGATGGAGCATGTTCACTGAAAAGTACAGTTGTGTAAAACCACACCATAACAGTAGATGTCCTTCTCTTCACTGCTGCAGTATTCTTTGCCTAAGGGATCTCCTGCCAAGGATAACCCAGTGTCTGACCAGTATACCAAAGTCTTTAGTTCTTATAGGTATCGTACATCACAAGTATGCTCACCACGCAAATTGTAGGCTATAAAGATGACGTACGGATGCGCACACACAGAAATGAAAAAAACCCAGGAGGAACAGAATGTCCTTAGGTACAGGAGAACTTGTGCATCCAGAAGAGAAAAGGAATGAGAGCCCCTCGAGCAGAACAGCATTAAAAGTAAGAGGCAAGAGCTACACTACAGGGGCTAAAAGTGAGGCAGTGAATACTGCAACAGTGAACAGAACATCATCTACTGTTACGGTAAAATTTTACACAACTGTATTATGTCCTTCCATATCACTGCTGCAGTATTCTTCACCTAAGTGAGAATACAAGAGCTCAAGAAGACTGGGAAGAGGAAGGCACAGAAGCACCCTCTACAAACCGATGGAGAACATCCCTGGTAAAGCCTGCCCTGGCCTTGTAAATAACATTCAACCTGCAATGCTTAGTGAAAGTATGAAGGGAGGAGCAAGTAGAAGCCTCAAGGATGGAAACGGTATCCAAACACTTGAAAAAAGCACCAGAGGAAGCAGCTGCCCTAGAAGAATGCACCATAACCGATGAGGAAAGACATTTTCCATGAAAATAACAAAGAAATGGCATTAGAAATCCAGTAGGATATTGTTTGCTTAGAAACAGCAAAACCCAAAGTCATAAGAAGAAAGGAAGAAAAAAAAGGCTGCTCAGATTTGTAAATAACTTTAGTTTTATCCAAATAATATCTAAGCTGTCTATGCAAATCCAAGGTGTGAAGAAACTTCTCATTGGCAGACTGTGGAGAAGGAAAAAAGGCAGATTAAAAGACTGATTAAGGGACAACTCACTGACTGCCTTGGGCATAAAAGACAAATTAGTATGAAGGGTCATCCTGGCTTTTTGGAATACTAAGAAAGGAGGAACAGCCATGAGAGCCCAAAGTTCAGATACTCTCTTGGGTGAAGTGAAAGCCAAAAGGACAGTCTTTAAAGTACAATGCTGTAAAGAAGAAGCTGGAGTAAATTTTTTCAGTACAAAACTGGGATCCCAGGAAAACGGAACAGGCTTCCTGGGAGACCTGATATGAAGGACACCTTAAGGTGTACCTCTGAAGTTTGCTCATATAAAGCTTGGCGAGAGGCATCACGGGAATGGTGGAAACCATGAATTTGAGAACACTGAGAAATTCCTTGGTCATGACAGACACCAGAGGAAGAAGGGACTGGAAAACAGCAAGCATAGACAGCCTTGGGGCTAATAAGAAATGCCAGCACAGTAAAGTACAGTTGTGTACACTTACCATAAATGTAGATGTTCAAGTGTATTCACTGTTGCAGTCATCACACTTGGGTTATCTGCCTGCAGGTAGCCCTCAGTCGGCCCGAATACCAGAGACTTAGCATTTCTGTATCGGATGCTGCTGCTCCAGGACTGACGTCAGGTCGCCAGGGGTATAAAAACAGGCAGCCAACGCCATTACATCAGTTTTTCTTGCCCCAAATGTCAGGAGCCCCCCAAATAGGGTGCTAAGTTATGGTGGGGAAAAAGTACAGTTGTGTACACTTACCATAAATATAGATGTTCGAGTGTATTCACTGTTGCAGTCATTACATTTGGGTAATCTGCTGGCAAGTTGCCCTTAGTCGGCCTGAATAACAAAGTCTTGGGTCCTGCATCGGTTGCTGTCTCCTCTTCCATGACGTCAGGTCGTCAGGGGTATAAAACATGCAGCCGACGCCATTTTATTCAGTTTTTCTTACCCCAGATGTCAGGTGCCCCCCCCCAAATGGAGAGCAAAAAAATATATATATAAATAAAACTAAACAGCAATATATATAAATGCCCTTTTAGCAACATAAACTTTACTTTCATCTAATAGCAAATACACCACAAAGGCTGTAGAATATATTGAAGGAAAGAGAAGTTATAGAAAAGGGGGATGCCAGGTGGGTAACCTGGACTGCAACAATGAATACACTCGAACATCTACATTTATGGCAAGTGTACACAACTGTACTATGTTCTTCGTGTTTCACTGTTGCAGTCACTACATTTGGGTAGAATCCCAAAGCTATGGACAGGAGGATGGAACTAAATAGCATTAGGGGTGGCTAAAAGGCCCTGCAGAACTGCAGTGGCAAAGCCTGTCCTGGATTTGGAGAAGAGAGGCAAATGATAATGCTTTGTGAAGGTATGCACAGAGCTCCAAGTAGCAGCTTCTAGAATGCCTTTGGTTGGAACTCCTCTGAGAAAGGCAGCTGAGGTAGAGGCAGCCTTGGTGGAATGTGACCCGATTCCCTTGGGCACAGGTTTACCATGGTGCAAATAGCAGAAACAAATGCAGTGGCTTATCCACTTAGAAATATTCTGCTTTGATATAGCCTTCCCCTCTGATCCTGAAGCAAATGCCACCAATAGTTGCTCAGACTTTCTTAAAGACTTGGTCCAGTTTAAGTAGAATCTTAGTTGTCTGTGTACGTCCAGTGAATGCAGAATCCACTCCCCCTTATTCTGCGGATTTGGGTAAAATGTTGGCAGGTGAATAGTTTGGTTAAGAGCCACACTGGATACCACCTTAGGCATAAAGGAAGGATTGGTCCTGAAGGACACACTGTCTGGGTAAAATGTAATTAAAGGCTCCACAGCCATGACCGCCTGTAGTTCTGAAACTCTTCTTGCTGAAGTGATTGCCAAAAGGAAAGCTGTTTTCCAAGATAAAAATTTTATATCTGCAGTAGCTGCTGGTTCAAAAGGAGACAGGGTGAGTTTTTCCAGCACAAAATTGAGGTCCCATGCAGGAGTTGGTGATCTTCTGGGAGGCCTTAAATTTTTGGCTCCTCTAAGATACGTTTAGCAGAGGATGAGAAAAGATGGGAGGCTCTGTGTTGTAATGAGCAAGATGGCAGAGGCACGGATTTTTATTGAAGAAAAAGATAGGCCCTTGTCAAGCATCTCAGTCAAGTATTGTAAAATCTGAGGAATATTTGGTTTTGCTGTGTCTGTTCCTTGTGCTTGGTTCCAAGCACAGAATCTCTTCCATTTGTCAGCATAAGATTGTCTAGTACTAGGCCTTCTAGCTTCCAAAATGACATCCATCACAAATTTACTGAGAGGTGCTGTTTGAATAATTAAATGATCGGCCATGCTGCAAGGTTCAGAGTTTGGAGCTGGGTGTGCAGAATTCGATTGTTCTGCTGAGACAGTAGGCGATGTATTTGAGGCAAGTACCAAGGAGGGAGTTGAGACATATTCCTTAGGATTGGGTGCTGGTGAGGCCAGTCCAGAGCAATTAGGATAATTTTTGGTTTTTCCTGTCTGACCTCTAGTAAGACCTTGGAGAGAAGAGGCAGAGGGGGAAAGGCATAGACTGAAAAGTTTTTCCAACTGAAGGATAGGGCATCCACTTTCCATGCTTGTCTGTGATAAGTCCTTGTGCAGAATTTGTCCAGTTGATCATTTTGGGGAGAGGCAAAAAGATCTATGTCTGGGCTCCCCTATTTCTGTTACCATGCTGAAGATTTGTGGTTTCCACTCGTGCGGGTCCATAAGATTTCTGCTTAGGTCGTCTGCCAAAGTATTTGGTTTCCTGGCAGGAACTGAGCTTGAAGATGTACTTGGTAAGTCAAGGCTGTGTTCCACAATGCCATGGCTAGTCTGCAAAGGGGGTAGGAATGTGTACCCCCTGCTTGTTTATGTACCACATAACCATGGTGTTGTCCGTCTTTATCAGTAGTTGTCCTGGATGAAGTAAATCCTTGATGGCTGTCAGAGCATTCTGAACCGCTAGCATCTCTTTCTGGTTGATATGCAGATGCATTTGTTTTGGGCTCCATATGCCCTGAATGCATCTTCCCGCCAGGTGGGCCCCCCAAGCATAGTCTGATGCGTCTGTATTTAGGGTTTGGGTGGCAGGGGGTAGAGTGAATGACAGTCCCTTGTTTTCTTGACATGTCTCTGCCCACCAAAGAAACTCCTGTTGTAGGAAGGGAATGAGAGGAATCATTGTTTCCAGACTGACAATGTTGACTCCATAAACTTTTTAGGTACCATTGAAGTTTCCTCATATGCAGTCTTGCATATGGAATTAGCAGAATGCAGGATGCCATGAACCCCAAAGCCTGCAGAATTTGTCTCGCAGATAACAGGGTTTTTGTTGCCATCTGTTTGAAGTATGTTGTCAGTTGCCTTTGTTTGTCTGGTGTAAGGTAAGCCATCTAGGCAGTTGCATTCAAACTTGCACCCAGGAATGTAATTATTTCAGAGGGTACCAGTTGGGATTTCTTTATGTTTATTGTGTACCCTAGGCATGTTAGAAGCCTTTTTACAAACGCTAGATGTTGAAGAAGAATGTCCTTGTTTTCTGCTTGAATGAGACAGTCGTCCAAGTAAGGATAAATTTGTATGCTTCTTTGTCTGCAAAATGCAATTACTGGTGCCAGGCACTTTGTAAAGACCCTGGGCGCAGTAGATAAGCCAAAGGGCAGTGCAGAGAATTGGTAATGCAAAAAACCTGCCTTGAAGTGGAGGTATCTTCTGCACGATTCCCTTATTGGGATATGCAGGTATGACAAGTCTAGAGTCACTAACTAAGCGTTCCTGCCCAGCATAGGCAGTAGCTGTTGTAAAGTCAGCATTTTGAATTTTGTAATGTCCAGGTAAGTGTTCAAAATCGATAAGTCCAGTATTGGACGCCATGCATTGTCTTTTCCGGGTACCAGGAACAGTCTTTAATAAAAACCTTGTCCTTTTTCTTGTTCTGGTACTGGCTGAATTGCCCCCATCTCCATGAGGGACGTAACTTGTTTCTGAGCCTCTGCCCATTGATTTTGTGGCAGATCTGGCCAACCGTTTGGAATTGGCAAAGTATGGAAATGAAATCTGTACCCCAGGGATACTATGTTTAATACCCACTTGTCCTGGGTAATTAAATGCCAATTCTGAACATGAAGTGCTAATTTTCCCCCCAAGGGGGCTGCCAAGAGATAAGTGCTTAGTGAAGGTAGAGGGAAGTCACTGAGACTGCTTACTGTAGGGTTGTGCTTTGTTTCCTCCAGATTTGGAGGTGGAGGCACCCCACTGCTTTGACCTGTAAGAACCCTGCGATTGGTATCTAGAGCCTTTTGAGCACCTGGATTTGCATAGAGAGGCTCTGTTGGGCACAGAAAAGAACCAATTTTTAGTAGGCCAGTAGGCCTGAACCTGGGTGGCTGTACTTGTAAGAAATCTTTTACAGTTTACATAGATTTAGCTTTGTCTTCCATTTTCTTTAAAACCTCTTCTGCCTTATTACCAAACAGAGTATCATGCTGTAAAGGGGCATCCAACAATTTAGCTTTAACATGATCAGGCAGATTTTGCTCCTTGAGCCAGGCATGCCTTCTAATCACAGATCCAGTAACTGCGGCCCTGCAAGAGGCCTCCAAGGAATCAAAACCACATTGCAAAGTATGCTTTCCAACCTGTTCTGCTGCATGCAACAATTCCTGTAATTCTTTATTTTCCACACAATCAGAAATTAACATAATTTTCTGTTTCAATAAGCCCATAACATGCTGTTGATATTTAAGCATATGAAACTGGCAGTTTAAGGCCCTAATTGCCAAGGTTGCAGACGTATAAACCTTCTTTCCCCATCTATCCAGCGCCCTGGAATCTCTATCAGAGGGGGTAGGATTTTTGGCTGTAGAGGCCTTTACACCTTTGGGACCCTATACTAACCATTTTGATCATCTGTTTTTTAGGCATAGGGGCCTGAGCACGTGGCTCATGCGACAGTTTTTTAGACTTAGAAACTGTTTTTGATCTTGTTTTTGAAGTTGGTGTCGGTTTTATGTAAAAATGTTGAGGTCTGAAAACACCCTCAGAAGCCAGTGCTTGCTCAGCGGCTCCGAACCCATCCAAGGGAGAGACCATCCACAGGTTCAATACTCTGAGAATCTCGTGGCATACTGGACTCCGCTTGGGTCTCGGTAGAGGCGTGTGACTCAAAAGTAACGGGTATCAGAGGCTGCGAAAGTGCCTCACTGAGTACCAGCGAACCGGCGACTGGCTTAGGAGAAGCTTCGTCGTCGGTTTTGGACCTCGACGGCCTCTCTCTCTGTCTTTTTCTTTGCGTTTTTTGTGACCTCCGGTAGTCGGATTGCTAACCAATGACATTTCAGGGTAATTAAATCTGGATACAAAATATTTTGAAACAAAAATATACAGACGCTTAATACTGCGTTGGTTAAATCTAGCACAAAACCGACAGCAAGGCATGTTATGGTCTGGGCCTAGGCAAGGAATACAGTACAAATAAAAATCCTTATGAGGTATTTGCTTCCCACAAGTAATGCAATTATTAACTTTTACTGACATCAGTAAGAGCAAGAAAAAGTTTCCCCAATGGGGTACTTCGCTTTAGTTGAAGACTTCGGTTCTGAAACTCGAATGCAAAAATTTCAGGAGTCGGCCGACCGGCACTTGCGAACTGCTTCTGCTTCGGGCACCGCACGGCAAGAAAGACTGAATAAAATGGCGTCTTGAGCATGTTTTATACCCCTGATGACCTGACGTCATGGAAGTGGAGACAGCAACAGATGCAGGACCCAAGACTTTGTTATTCAGGCCGCCTGAGGGCAACCTGCCAGCAGATTACCCAAATGTAATGACTGCAACAGTGAAACACGAAGAACATCACCCACCAGTAAAAAGTAAATACCAATACCAATGCCCCTGAAAGGGGTAAGTAATAGCCATAGAGAGGAGAGAGAGAAAAAACGTGGCTGGAAGGAGGGAAACCAGGACTGCAACAGTGAATACACTCGAACATCTACATTTATGGTAAGTGTAGACAACTGTACTATGTTCTTCGTGTTTTACTGTTGCAGTCATCACACTTTGGTGGATTCCCAAAGCTGAAGAACGGTGGAGGCAGTCAAGAAGAGTTAGGGCTGGCTAGTATGCCTTGCAGGACTGCTGTTGCAAAACCTGCCCTGGATTTGGAAAAGATAGGCAGGTGGTAATGCTTGGTGAAGGTGTGTACAGAACTCCAGGTAGCAGCTTCTAGGAATGTCCCTGGTAGGGACTCCCCTGAGAAATGCTGCAGAGGTAGATGTTGCCCTAGGGGAATGTGTTCTGACCACCTGAGGGGCTAGTTAACTATGGTACTTGTAGCAGAAATAGATGCAGGGTGCTATCCATTTGGAAATTGTTTGTTTTGAAATGGCCTTGCCCTCTGCCCCTGTTGCCAAGCTGACCAGTAACTGGTCAGATTTTCTGAAGGGCTTAGTCCTATCAAGGTAGAATCTGAGCTGTCTATGCACTTCCAAGGAGCGCAGGATCCTTTCCCCTTTATTTTGAGGATTAGGGAAGAAAGTTGGCAAATGGACGGATTGGTTGAGAGCCACACTGGATACCACTTTAGGCATAAAGGAAGGGTTAGTCCTGAGGGGAAACCCGTCAGCATGGAAAATAATGAAGGGTTCCACAGCCATAAGTGCTTTCAGCTCAGACACTCTTCTAGCTGAAGTGATCGCCAGAAACAAGGCTGTTTTCTAAGAGAGGAATTTTAACTCTGCTGACGCAGCAGGTTCAAAGGGGGAAGCGTGAGCTTTTCCAGTACAAAGTTAAGATCCCAAGCAGAAAACAAGGCTGTTTTCTAAGAGAGGAATTTTAACTCTGCTGACGCAGCAGGTTCAAAGGGGGAAGCGTGAGCTTTTCCAGTACAAAGTTAAGATCCCAAGCAGGGGTGGGTGCTCTCCTTGGTGGCCTTAAGTTGTTTGCCCCTCTCAGGAACTGTTTGATAAGAGGGTGCGAGAAGAGAGGTGGCTCAGTGTTGTAATGAGCCGAAATGGCTGAGGCATGTGTCTTAATGGAGGAGAAGGACAGGCCTTTGTGGAGTAAATCTGCTAAGTAATCCAGGATTAGAGGCAGGGAGGGAAGAGCTGTGTCCTCTCCTTTAGACTGAATCCAGGAGCAGAACCTTTTCCACTTATCTTGTACTGGGTCTTCTGGCTTCAAGAATGACGTCCATCACCTGCTTGCTTAGGGTTGCTGGGGGAGAAATCAAGGAATAAGCCAGGCTGCAAGATTTAGGGTTTGCAGTTGTGGATGCAAAATCTGTCCCTCATGCTGAGAGACCAGGGTTGGGTTCTGGTGTAGGTACCAGGGTAGCACCAGTGACAGGCTGCGCAGGAGTGGGTACCAGTGCTGGCGTGGCCAGTCTGGGGCAAGAAGAATTGTCCTTGGTCTGCCCTGTCTTACCTTGAGTAATACTTTTGAGAGAAGGGGCAGCAGGGGAAGGCATAAATTGAGAGTTTTATAAACTGAAAAGACAGAGCATCCACTTTCCAGGCCCTGCTGTGAGGATTCCTGGTGCAGAATTTGCTAAGCTGGTGGTTGTAGGGGAGACAAAGAGATCCACCTCTGGGGTCCCCCATTTCTGAATCAGAAGGTTGAAGGTGCTGAGCTCCAACTGTCGCTCGTGTGGGTCTAGGAGATTTCTGCTCAAGTCGTTTGCCAGTGAGTTTTGTTTGCCTGGCAGGAAGTGAGCTTGCAGATGCACTTGCATGTCCAAGGCCATGTGCCACAGGGCCATGGCAAACCTGCACAGTGGGTAGGAGTGGGTTCCCCCCTGCTTGTTGATGTACCACACAACTGTGGTGTTGTCTGTTTTTATTAGCAGTTGTCCTGGAAAGAGAAGGGATCTGAAAGCTGTCAGAGCATTCTGCACAGGTAGCATCACTTTTTGGTTGATGTGCAGATGAATTTGACCTGGGCTCCAGTGGCCCTGAATGCATCTGCCATCCATGTGTGCTCCCCAGGCATAGTCTGATGTGTTGTGGTTAGGGTCTGGGCGGCATGGGGTTGAGAAAAGGGCAGTCCCTTGTTGTGGTAGCATGCTTCTGCCCACCAAAGTAACTCTGTCCTTCGACAGGGTATGATAGGAATGACTGTTTCCAGGTCTTGAGAATGTTGGCATCAAAGACTTTTTAAGTACCACTGAAGTTTCCTCATATGCAGTGCTGCATATAGAATTAGCAGTATACATGAGGCCATGAACCTTAGGGCTTGCAGTATTTTTCTTGAGGATAGCTGGGTTCTGGTGGCCATTTGTTTGAAGTAGGCTGTCAGATATACTTGTTTTTCTGAAGTGAGGAATGTCACCTGGGATGTTGTGTCCAAGCTTGCTCTCAGGAATGCAATTTCTTGACTGGGTACCAATTTTGATTTTTTTTCGTTGATGGTGTACCCCAAGGAAGTGAGAAGGTGTTTCACAAATATCAGGTGCTGCAACATTTCCTGACTGTCCACCTGAATCAGGCAGTCGTCCAAGTACGGGTAAATTTGGATATTTCTCTGCCTGCAGTATGCAATGGCTGGAGCTGGGCATTTTGTGAAAGCTCTGGGCATAGTAGATAAGCCAAAGGGAAGTGCAGAGAACTGATAATGCACTGATCCTACCCTGAAACGTAGATACTTCCTGCATGACTCCCTTATGGGGATGTGCAGATAGGCTTCTTTTATGTCTAGGGTGACTAACCAACCATCCTTGGCTAGCATAGGAAGAAGCTGTTGCAGGGTAAGCATTCTGAATTTTGGTACCACCAGGAAGGTGTTGAGAATTGAAAGATCCAGGATTGGGTGCCAAAAGCCCTCTTTCCTGGGTACCAGGAAGAGTCTGGAGTAGAATCCTTGACCCCTCTGTTCTACTGGAAGTGGCTGAATAGCTCTGATATTGAGCAGGGAATCTACTTGGTTTTGAGCCTCTGCCCACTGGTTTGGAGGAAGGTCTGGAAACCTGATTGGGGTTGGTAGTGAATGGAAATAAAATTTGTACCCCTGGGACACAATGTTGAGGACCCACTGGTCCTGTGTGATGGACATCCAGTCTTTTGCATGAAGGGCAAGTTTTCCTCCTAGGGGCACAAGCAATTGGGCAGGGCTGGGAAGTGGAGTAAGGAAGTCATTGTGAGTTTTTTCCATAAGGAGGTGGCTTACCACTCCCTGCTTTAGGACTGGGGGCACTCCCATTGCTTAGATCTCCGCATACTCTGAGACTGTAGTCTGGGTGGTCTGTTTCCCCTGGGTCTGGTTTGAAAAGGCCTGGAGGGGGCTGGAAGGGACCAGTGTTTGGAAGGGCAATGCCTACTGAATCTAGGGGGTTGAATTCTTTAACAGTCTGCATAGACTTAGCTTTTTCGTCCATCTTTTTAAGAACCTCTTCTGCTTTGGTGCCAAACCAACTGTCCTTGTTCAAAGGAGCATCTAGTAACTTTGATTTGACATGGTCTGGCAAGGTCTGCTACTTGAGCCAAGCATGTCTTCTCAGTACAGAACCAGTGACTGCTGCCCAGCAAGATGCTCCTAGAGTGTCAAAGCCACACTGCAAAGTATGCTTGTTGACTTGGCTTGCAGAGTGCATAAGCTCCTGCAATTCTTTATTTTCTGCACAGTCTGTAAAGGTGGCCACTTTTTGTTTAATAAGTTCCATAATATGTTGCTGGTACTTCAGCATGTGAAACTGACAATTCAATGCCCCAATAGCAAGAGTTGCAGAGGTATATACCTTCTTACCTCCATCTGTCCAAAGCTCTGGAATCCCTGTCCGAAGGGGTGGGATTCTTGGCTGTAGTTACCTTGATACCTTTAGGCCCCTGGGAAATGACCTATGGGTCAGCAGTAGGATTCTTGAAGAAATTTGTGTGTCAGCTACTCCGTAGTACCAGTCTGGTTTTCTAGGGGCAGGAGGTAAAGTGTCAGGAGTACAACTGGATTCCTTAAAAATCAACAACATCATCCAGGACAGGGGGTATTGCTAAAGGCCTGTGCTGAGGCAACTCTAGGAATTCTCCGAGTCTCTTTTTGGACTGAGGACAGTCTTGGCATTCCCAGTGGAAATGCTCTCTTAAGGTATGCAAGGTTTCACCAAAAGAAAAATCCTCTGGAGGGGAGGCAGAGGGAATGGATTCCTCTGCATTTGAATCCTCATAAGCAGATAAGGGCATGTCTTCATAATCAGCAATGTCACAGTCATCGGACTCCTGATCTATAGAAGCTGTAGGGGGCTGATCTCTTTCTCTTAGCAGGGGAAGGCTGACTTCCCTTAATCAGCATAATAAGGTCTTCGGTCATTCTAAGCATTTGTTTTTGTGGCATGGGAGCAGGTGCGTGCACTTTGGTCGTCGGTTTTCTAGGTGTAGTGCGTACTCTGGGCCTAAGAAACTCGGTAGTTTTGGTTAAAAAAAGAAGTCGTCGGTTTGAGTCAAACATCGGTTGAGTGAAGAACTGCCTCAGAAGCCGGTGCCTGCACAACGGCTCCGGACTCATCCAAAGTAGAGAAATCCGGAGGTTCCATAGTCAAAGACTAGTCTCGCAAAATTACTGGACTCTGAATGGGTCTCGGTAGATGCCTGCAAATCCACTGAAGCGGGCATCAGGGGCTGCAAAAGCGTGTCACTGAGTACCGGTGGTCTGGCGACTTGCTTAATGGAAGCATCGTCAGCAGCTTTGGACCTATGCAGTCTGTCTTAATCCTTACATATTTTCAGAATATCGTTAGTCGGATGGCTTACCGAAGCCATTTCAGAATACGGTGATCAAGAGCGAAAGATTTTAGTGACAAAGAGAGCCCGATGACGAATTGTTCGGGCATTTAAGGCACAAAACCAACAGCGAGGTACGTCGTGATCTGGGCCTAAACAGGTGACGCAGTAAGAATGAAAATCTCTGTGAGGTATTTGCTTTCCACAGGCATGACAATTGTTAACTTTTTCTGACATCGGTTAGAGCAAGAAAAAAAGGATACCCAATGGGGTACTTAGCTTTAGAAGACTTAAGGATTACTCGATTCATAAATGAAAATTCGGGTAGCAGCCAACCGGCAGTTGCGAACTGCTTCTGCTTCAGGCTCCTCGGCAAGAAAGACTGATGTAAAGTCATCGGCTGCCTGTTTTTATACCCCTGACGACCTCACATCAGTCCTGGAGCGACAGCATCCGATGCAGAAATACTAAGTCTCTGATATTCGGGACGACTGAGGGCTACCTACAGGTAGATAACCCAAGTGTGATGACTGTAGCAGTGAAACACTAAGAATATCTGTCTGAAGTCTGTAATTAAGGAATATATGATCCTGAGAAAGCATCAGAACTGATTTCTGGAAGTTTATGGTAAACCCCAGACTCTGCAACAGGGAAGTAATAAGCTTGAAATCCTGAAGCAGACTGTTGAGGGAAGAAACTTGAATAAGCAGATAGTCTAGACAGGGAAAAATTTGAATTCCTCAAATCCTACAAAGGCAATGATAGCAATGAGGCATTTAGGGAATACCCTTGGGGCAGTAAAGAGACCAAAGGGCAAAGCGGAGAAAGTACAGTTTTGTACCTACCATAAATGTAGATGTCCGAACAGGATAGCATCTGCAGTCATAACAAATGGGTTGTCCTGTCATCAGGCAGCCCTTCAGTCGGCCGGATTCCAAAGTCTGGGTCCGGCTTCGGCTGATGTTGCACTTCACCCGTCGTCATCTCTGCTGGTCTTCGGGTATAAAGACATCAGCCGACGCCATTTTCCTCAGTGTTTCTTGCCCCAGATGCCAACTGCCCTCTTGGAAAGCTAAATTTTGGATAAATGCCAATGTTTCCAAAATAGTAGAAGGCAAACACAAAAAATAAGCATGTATGTACACATATACAAACAAATACACCATAAGAGACTCCCCCCCAGCTAGCTATTAGGAGGGTAAATACCCTAGGAGTACCACAGAGGGGAAGGAGGGTGGGTAATCCTGACTGCAGATGCTATCCTGTTCGGACATCTACATTTATGGTAGGTACAAAACTGTACTATGTCCTTCAAGGATGCATCTGCAGTCATAACAAATGGGTAGAATACCATAGCCAAACTAGGGAGGAGGAAGAAGAATTATGGTGTAGTTAGGATCCCTTGCAGTACAGCAGTGGCAAACCCTGCTCGGGATCTAGAGTATAGAGGTAAATTGTAATGCTTGGCAAATGTATGCACGGAGGTCCAAGTAGCCGCCTCAATAATGTCCTTGGTTGCCACTCCTCGTAAGAAAGCTGTGGTAGTGGCTGTAGCCCTTGTAGAATGAGGTCTTATGTTCTGTGGAATTGGTTTTCCATGGTAAGAGTAACAGAATCTTATGCAATTTCCTATCCATTTGGAGATTGTCTGTTTGGAAATTGCTTTTCCTTCCCTTCCTGTTGCATAGGCTACTAAAAGCTGGTCAGTTTTTCTATTACCTTTGGTTCTGTCCAGGTAGTAGCGTAACTGTCTATGTACATCCAAGGTATGCAGCAGTCTTTCCCCCCTGTTCTGTGGATTGGGAAAGAAGGTAGGTAGGTGGATTGCCTGGTTTAAGGACACTCTGGATACCACCTTAGGCATAAATGTAGGATTAGTTCTCATGGACACCCTATCTTGATGGAAGATTAGGAAGGGTTGTACTGCCATTAAGGCCTGTAGTTCCGAAACCCTCCTTGCTGAATTAATTGCCAGTAGGAAAGCAGTTTTCCATGATAGATGTTGAAGATCTGCTGTTGCTGCTGTTTCAAATGGAGGGAGTGTCAATTTTTCTAGCACAAAGTTCAAGTCCCATGCTGGTAATGGTGGTTTCCTAGGAGGTTTTACATTCTTGATCCCTCTGAGGAACTGCCTGAGTAGAGGATGCGAAAAGACAGGTGTATCGAAGCTGTATTCTGCTGAAATAGCTGATGCATGTATCTTGATGGAGGAATAGGACAGGCCTGTATGTAGAAGCTCTGCCAAGTACTCCAGGATGTTAGCAATGTCTATGTTCGACACATCTTTTCCTCTTTCAGTGCTCCAAATGACAAACCTTTTCCATTTTCCTGCATAGTTCCTTCTTGTTGAAGGTCTGCGGGCTTCAAGGATAATGTCTTTAACCCTTTGGGATAGGTCTGGGTTAGTTGCTGCTATGTGATGTTCCAGGCAGTCAGTTGCAAGGTTTTTAGGTTTGGGTGCATGATGTTGTAGTTGTTCTGAGTTAACATCAAAGGCATCAGGGGTATTGACCACATTCTTCCCTGAGACATGCTCCTCAGCAATGGATACCAGTGTTGTCTTGGCCAACTCGGAGCTATCAGGATTATCCTTGGACGTTCCTCTTTGATTTTCAGTAGTACCTTGTGCATCAAAGGAAGAGGTGGAAATGCATATGCTGTCAGGCCTTTCCAACTGAAGGATAGAGAGTCCACCTTCCATGCAAGTGGGTGATATGTCCTTGTGCAGAATTTTTTGAGCTGGTGATTGAGTGGGGATGCGAATAGGTCTATTTGTGGCATTCCCCATTTCTTTGTGATGGCCTTGAAGATGTCCGGATGTAGCATCCATTCGTGAGCATCCGAGGTGGTTCTGCTTAACATGTCTGCTAGGATGTTTTCTTTTCCGGCACAAATATTGCCTGTAACTGGATGTTGTAGCTCAGAGCCATATTCCAAAGGTCCAGAGTCATTCTGCATAGGGGTATGAATGAGTGCCTCCCTGTTTGTTGATGTACCACATGACTGTGGTGTTGTCTGTCCTTATCATTAAATGGCCTTCTTTGAGGAATGGTCTAAATTTCTGGATTGCTAGTTTTACTGCCAGCATTTCTTTTTGGTTTATGTGCAGGTGCAGCTGGTCTGGAGTCCACAATCCTTGTATGCATTTGTCCAACATGTGCGCCCCAGCCTAGGTCTGAGGCGTCCGTTGTGATGGTTTGGCTTGCTTGAAAGTTGTGGAAGGGCAAGCCTGGGTTTGACTGGCATGCTTGAGCCCACCATAGGAACTCCTGTTTCAGGCATGGGATTAGTGGGATTTCGGTTTCTAAGCTGTGCCTGTGTTGAGACCATAAATTCTTTAGGTACCACTGTAGTTTTCTCATATGCAGTCTGGCATGTGGGACCAGGATTATGCATGATGCCATGAAGCCCAAGGCCTGCAGTACTTTTCTTGCTGTTAGTTTGTTGTGTTTTGTTAATGCCAAGAAGTAAAGAGGGAGTTGTTCTTGTTTTTCTGCAGTTAGGAATGCCATTTGTTTTACTGTGTCCAATTCCGCACCCAAGAATGTTCTTGTTTGGGATGGTATCAGTCTTGACTTTTTTAAATTGACTGTGTATCCCAGGGCTTGCAGTAAGCAAATGACTCTTTGTAAATCTGTTGTCAGCTTTTGTTGTCCGCTTGTAACAGGCAGTCGTCCAGGTATGGATAAATTTGAATTCCCTGTAGCCTGCAGTGAGCGATTACTGATGCCAGGCATTTTGTGAATACTCTGGGCGCAGTAGATAAGCCAAAGGGCAATGATGAGAATTGATAATGCTCTGATCCTGCAAGAAATCTGAGGTATCTTCTGCAATTTGGTCGTATGGGGACGTGCAGGTATGCCTCCTTGAGATCTAGAGTTACCAGCCAACACTCCTTGCCCAGCATGGGAAGAAGTTGCTGTAGGGTCAGCATTTTGAATTTTGGGACAATGATGTATGTGTTTAAGACGGACAGGTCGAGAATAGGTCTCCAACTTTTCTCTTTTCTTGGTACTAGGAAGAGTCTGGAGTAGAATCCTTTGCCCTGTTCTGTTATTGGTACTCTTTCCACAGCTCTCATCTTTGTTAATTGAGCTATCTGCTTTAGAGCTTCTGTTTTTGATTTGGAGGTAGGTTTGGCATTCCTCTTTTTACTGGTAAGGTGTGGAAGTGGAACCTGTAGCCTTGGTCTATGGTTTGCAAAATCCACTTGTCTTTTGTGATACAGTGCCAATTTTTGAAAATAAGGCTAACTTTCCGCCTAAAGGTGCTGCTATTTGCTCCCTGGTAGGCGGTGTCAGAGCCAAGTCACTGTGTTTGTCCTGTTGCAGTGGCAGTGGTTGTGTCTGTGCCTCGGTTATTGCCTTGCCACTGTCAGTCCTCTGTAGGCACCTCCTCTGGATTGATTTCTGCCTCTAGAGCGTCTATTCCTGCCTCTTTGAGATTTTGAGGAGTCTGGAAAGGACCAATTTTTGGCAGGCCAGTTCCTGCTAAACCTTGGGGCTGAACCTGTAAGAAATCCTTAACTGTTTGTACAGATTTTGCCTTCTCTTCCATTTTCTTCATTACTTGCTGAGCAGGTGTACCAAATAAACTGGCCTTATCCATAGGAGCATCTAACAGCTTTGCTTTTAACATGATCCGGCAAGACCTGTTCTTTCAACCATGCATGCCTTCTTATCACTGTGCCAGTCATGGCTGATCTAAATGAAGCCTCCAGTGCATCATAGCCACATTTTAAAGAATAGTTACTAACCTGCTGAATGTTATTCACCATTTCTAAAACATATTTCTTATCTAAGGAGTCATCAGAGGACAGCTTCTTAGTTAACTGATCAAGCATAAACTCTTGGTATTGGATCATATGAAACTGACAGTTTAGAGCTCTAGCTGAGAGAGTAGCAGAGGTGTAAACTTTTCCCATCTCTAAGGACCTGGATTCCCTTTCAGAAGGAATAGGGTTTTTGCTGAAGTCGAGGCCACTGCCTTAGGCCCCTGGGATATAGTCTCAGGATCTGCAAGTGGGGCCTTGTATAGGTGGTGATGAGTGTCTGGCACCCTGTAAAATCTATCTGGTTTGGCAGGGGCTGGAGGTAAAGTATCAGGAGCAGTGCAAACATCATTAAATGCATCATCCACAACAGGCAGTACTGGAGGTATAGCTAAGGGCCTATGCTGTGGTAAGTGCAGAAAAGTCCTAAGCCTTTTCTTGAATCTGAGAAATCTTGTCCCTGCCATTGGAATTGTTCTCTCATGGCATGTAAGCTTTCGCCAAAGAAAAATTCCTCTGGTGGAGAGGCAGATGGAATGGATTGTTGAGCATCGGAATCTTGATAAGTAGAAAAAGGAGCCTCTGGCTGATCTGTATGTCTGAGTCATCCGAAGAATCATCAGAGGACACTGGCTCGGGGGGCTCTGCTCTAGGTCTCTTTTCTGGGGGCTGAGAGGCCCTGTCTGGGGGAGATTGGGATCCTCTAATTAAGGATATTAAATCCTCTGCCAGAGTAAGCATTTGTGAACTAGAAGAGGGCCTGTGTGAGGGGCTTAACAGGCACTGATTTAACAGTTTTGGCTGCTTTAGCCCTGGCAAAGGCCTTAATAGACATGGCTGCAGGAGGCCTAGCAGCACCACGTGCTGGGGTAGAGACATCCAAAGGGATGGTGTCTGATAAATCACTAGGAACCACAGTAGTAGGCAAAACTTCAGAGGCCGATTCAACTAAGGTAGCAGGAGCCTCAGTAGTAGTCATGGATTCGGCTGAAGGTTGACCGGTTTTCTCGGTTTCGGCCGAAACCGAGACACTCACGGCTTGCTTAACCGTGGTTTCGGCGAAACCGCGGACCGCGAGTGTCGGGCTTTTCTTTGCGTTTAACAATTTGGGTAGTCGGAGGATCCGGCGGCATAATGTACGCAAAATCTGAGCCGAAAAACTGTTCAGCAAACTCCGACCGACGCCTAAGCGTTCGTCGGTTGAAGGACGCACAGGCTGAACAGGCTGCTACGTCGTGGTCTGGGCCTAAGCAAGGCAGGCAGTAAGAGTGGAAATCTTTATGAGGTATTTGTTTCCCACAAGTTAAACAGTTATTGACTTTTCTGACATCGGCTGAGGCAAGAAAGAGTCCCCAACGGGGTACTTAGCTTTTTAGAAGTCTTCGAAGTAGTATTCGGTAGTAGTAATCTCTGGATCTGACCGACCGGCACTTGTGAACAGCTTCTGCTTGGCAGCGGCAAGAAAGACTGAGGAAAATGGCGTCGGCTGATGCCTTTATTCCCGAAGACCAGCAGAGATGACTTTGGGTGAAGTGTGACATCAGCCGAAGCCGGACCCAGACTTTGGAATCCGGCCGACCGAAGGGCTGCCTGACGACAGGACAACCCATTTGTTATGACTGCAGATGCATCCTTGAAGGACATCAGAAAATGTAAGGAAGGGACACAGAAATGTAAAATATACTTGAAGAGGGGGATGGATGGGGCTGTGAAGGTAAGCATCCCTGAGATACCAGACAGGCCTGGAGTAGAAGAAGAGCAAATAATGTAAGCAGAGATAACATATGAAAGGAAGGAATTTTGAAAAAAGTGTTCAGCCGGGAAAGATCCAAAACTGGTCTCCATATGCCCTCTATTTTTGGAAACAGAAACATTCTGGAAAAAATCTCTTCCCTACCAGGCAGAAGAAATGGCTTGAATAATACCCTGGAGCCAAAACAGAGTGAAGAACATCTGGAAAATGAGAGCTGCTCCTGAGGAGATTGAGGAATGCCTGAAAAGGAAGGAAGGGACTTCCAAAGCATGAACTATCCCTGATGGCTAAATGAAGATAATGCAAGAGTCTGAAGTGATTTGTAGCCAATTTACAAGAGACAGGGAAATACGGGGGGGGGGGGGGGGGGCAACAGAACTTGGCAGAGGGAAGGAGGAAGCAAATTGTGAAACAGATCCTAGCTTGTCCTGAAAAGCAGGTTTCTAGGTGGCAGGAGTCTGAGTAGCCTTAGCAGGAGGAACCTGCCTAGAACCCTTCTTGCCCTACAGGGGGGAGTGAGACTGCCTACAAACAAAGGCAGATTTGTTGGATTAATTCCTCTGAAATTTGGAAATGGGGGGGGGCAAAAATATGTCAACCTCTGCAAGGTTTTGCCCTTGTCCTGGAGATCCAAAAAGATTTTTATTATCTAAAGGAGCACCCAAAAGTTTGGCCTTAATGTCATCAGGCAAAGCCTGAAGACAAAGCCAAGAATAATGCCTCATAACTGAGCCAAAAGTAGCAGCCCTGGAAGAGGCATCAGATGCATCATAGCTGCATTTGACTGAGTGGTGGACAACTTGAGAAGCAGAGCTCAGCAGTGAAAGGTCCACATCCTTCATCTCAAGGTCAGAAACCATCTTAGAAACCAGAGAAAAGAAAGCTGATGGCCCTGAAGGATAAAGTGGCAGCAGTGTAAACTTTCTTGCCCGGCCTTTCCACAGCCCTACTATCCTTTTCAAAAGGGAACAGCTTGGTGGAGGGCAACTTAGATGGCTTGTTAGAGGAAGCTGACACTACATTGGGCAAGCAGAAGGGCATTTATAAAGAAATTTCCACTCGGGCACTTTATAGAATTTATCTGGTTTCTTAGGTGCAGAAGTCTGAGAGTCAGGGGCTACAGACGCTGGTGAAAAGGTATCAAGAAGAGGAGCCAGAAAACGAGGAACAGCAGATGGTTTGGGAGGCTCCAGCTGCAGGAGCTCATAATATCTTTTTTGAATTTCAGAAACTTGAACAAGCCCATTTAAAATAATCCATCAAACAGGCAAAGGTGTCCCCAAAGGAGAGGTCCTCCAAGGACAATCTAGACTGGAGTACTCCTCCTTCTCTGAACCATAGTCCAAGGGGAAAGAAATTTTGGAAGAATAAAGCCAGAGTCTTCCCTGAGTCCAGATCCTCATATGAAGAATCTAATTCCCTAGGCCTCTTGAGTGGAGTGGAAGATAAGAGAGGAGCAGGAACAGAGACCCCTTTAGGAGGCTTAAAGCCATCAAAGAATTAAATAAACTCTGAGTGAAATCCTGCCATTCATGTTGGAGATACTTAAAAAAGGGCAGATGTGCTTTGTTTTTTGTTTCTTTTTCTGCGGGATATCCACTCGAAAGACCCTCGGAGGGTCAGATCCCTGCCATGACTCTATAATGGTATTTTGAACCTCTTCCCTTACTAAGATCTGAGGAATCTCGGTCCCTCAGATATAATCACCAGAGGTTCCCTCTCAACATCAGGTATACATAATCCTCAGAGGACATGCGAGAAGTGGGATCAATGCCAACCTCTGATGAGGTTGAGGCAGAGGAATCCAAAGCAATCACTGTACAATACTCCTGCCTTTCACAGTCTGAAGAGAGACATCTGGGGAGGATGGAGAGCAGCCAGATCAGACCCAACTTTTTTTGGCCTTCTTCTTGGCAGTCAAATGGCCCTCAAGACAGGAAGATTTTGCTATAGCACCCTGAGCTAACAACTTAAGATGCTGCTTCTCCAGGTATATTGACAAGGAAGAGACACAACTACACAAGGTCTTGGGAACAAATGCCTGGCAGATACAGCACTGTGTACAATCGTGGGAAACATCCAAACAAAAAAGACACTAGTCATGATGGTCTTTATGTGGAATCTGTCTCCCATACTGACATTTTCCCTTTCTGGATGACATGAACACAACAGCTACAAAAAAATAGAAGAAAGAGAAGAAACTCCAATGGAGCACTTATCTGAAAACATTACTCAGTAACCAGCACAGCAGGGTGTTCAGACCAATGTACAACAATGCCATTCGAAATGGCAGCAAAGAAGTTTCAAGTATGTGGGTCCATACACCACCTTATGCCCTACATCATGCGTGGGCAGCATGCATGTGTGTGACATACAATGCCTGTAAGAACTAAAGGTTTTGGTATGCTGGCCGATGTTGGGCTAACTCTTGTCAGGAGATCCATTAGGTAAAGAAAACTGCAACAGTGATACGGAAGGACATCGTCAGATTTTTGAACATCAATAAAAGAAAACAGAAAAGTTGTGGGGAAGGGAAATTATTTGGGATTTTTTATTACAAATCTGAAAGTCAAGTGATTTTTTTTCAAACATCTGTAAGATGGGGGGGGGGGTCTGGACTACATAACAATAAAGGAGATTAATAACAATACATGCTTTCACAGATATCGGTAGTCCGGACAAACAGAAAAGTAAATCCACTTTAATGCATAAAATATGCCTCCAAGAACTGAGCGCTTTCACCATTACCCAATGGCTTCTTCAGAGTTAATGAGAGGCTAAAAAATTCCAACTTTTATACTCTGACGACAAGCTTAGGGTAGAGATTTTGGAGTTCAACTGGCAGACTAGACTCAATGCCACTAGTCTCCCTGGTCTTAATGACAGTGCATCTATCTTTCCCTTGTTGAAACAAAGAAGTTATTTAATCTGAAGTTGGATTGACAACTTTTGTCCATGTAACTTCTTCAAGTGCAATTATTTTGTGTGCAATATTACATAACATACATTCATATAGATATATATATATATATATATATATATTTATATATATATATTTTTTTAACAGGTTGTATTAGTTAGGCTTGGAACATATATAGATGTACATATTTATTTATTATACTTTGCATTATTTATAGTTTTTTATAGTATTTAGAAGCTGACTGGGAGCCTGCAGGTGTAATTATATTTATTTATATAAATGCACAGATATATGTTTTAATAACATTTGTTCAACTATATGTTTAACATTTTCTGTATATAATGTTTTGTGGATTAATTAAGGTTTTTAGTTGATTGGTTGAAGTGTGGTGATGTCAGAATATAAAAGTTGGAATTTTTTAGCCTCTCATTAACTCTGAAGATGCCATTAGGTAATGGTGAAAGCGCTTAGTTCTTGGAGGCGTACTTTATGCATTAAAGCGGATTTACTTTTCTGTTTGTCCGGACTTCACTTTATTAGTTTGAACCTTTGTTGGGCACGTTTGTTTTTCTGCTTTTGTGACCTTGTTGTTGCGTCTTTCGGCTTTTCCCGGCTAGGGGTTGCCACAGCGGAACTCCGGTCCGCTAATGATTGGCAGTAGATTTTTACGTGCCGAGTTGCCAGCACTGACGCACAACCTTCAACAAAGGTATGCCCATTCACGTATGTCTCCACACAGAAGACGCTCTAGCTGAGAATCGAACAGGACAACGTCTTACTGTGAGGCGACAACGCTACTGCATCACCACCACCGCAGTTGAGCATTATTTATTGCTTTAGATGGAGGCAGCCATTAGTGAGCTTACCTCCTCTTTACAGAGATTGACAGCATTTCTAACCGAACGAGAGGTTAGAGGGACACCACTTGAGGCTTTGACAGACTCCCAAGTAGAACTGTTCATGCTCCACACACCACCAGGGTTACAGAGTTAACAACACCAATTCAGAAGCAAATGTGTTGCAGACGGAACGGAGGGACATTAAACAGTGGCTTCAATTACTCCAATTCAATTTCTCGGACATGAATGAGGAGAGAAGGGAAACACAGACTTTGGCAAAACAGATTGATCAGTTTGGGGATTTGTGTCGGAAATACAGAGGCCTACAGATGGACACCGCCTTCCTTATGACGTCAGTAACCTTAAAGCAGATACCGAAGGGCCTTAGGGTCTGGAAGTTACCAATGGGTATTAAGGGCGGACTGATGGCCTTTAAAGAACTTACTGACCTATTCAACAAAACAGGTTTGGAAATGTGTGACATTATTATTAAAAACAAGAAAAATAAATTGGCAACTTTAGAAAAAGAAATAGTGGCTTTAAATGAGAATATAGTGAAAGACTTGTTTTTCAGCAGGCCACTAAATATCGCACAGTGCTTAATGATGTGGAAAATTTTGTTAATAAAAACATCAAAATTAAGAGTAAAAAACTCTTAACAGATTCTGATGACTATAAGAACAACAAGGCATACCCGCAAGGGTTCGTTTTGGTTGATTGTACTAATGACAATAAGAGGGGTGGAGATCGTATTGGTGGGGATGTTTATGTGAATCATGCTGAGAATAGCAACAGCAATGTGAACTTTAATGATCGACAAGGCGATCAGCGTTTCTTACCCAAAAGTCCTCACTTGAGGAGATCAGAACGGCTAATGAACAAGAGAGGGGGCGGGCAAGCCTATCAATCGTATGTGGGACAACATCAACAACAGCGGAATACTTTCCAACACAAGAAATGTCAATGGTTGAACAAAAGGGGACAATGAGCACACAATTTGCTGACTGTTTTGATATGGTTGACATTTTTCAACAAGATATTAGTAACAGTTGTTTGCCACAAGCTGTTAACGCAGATGCTTCTGAATTTTGTGTTGTTTACCAAAAGGATGGTTTCTCAATATACAACTATAGTGCATTGGTAATAAATGATGTACATCATAACTTGTTATGTAAAGGATTTACTTTTGTCCCTGCGTTTTACTTGGATTTTGTGGATTTCTATGTTTGTGTAAAAATGTTTAGGAGACAGTTAAATTTATCACTGTTTTTTAGTGAACAGAACAATGTTATGGCTAGTCTGCAGAGAGGGTACGAGTGGGTTCCCTCCACTTGTTTATGTACCACAAAACTGTGGTGTTGTCTGCCTTTACCAATAATTGTCCTGGAAGAATGTGATCTTTGAAGGCTGTCAGGGAATTCTGTACAGCTAACATTTCCTTTTGGTTGATATGCAGGTGCATCTGACTCGGGTTCCATTTGCCCTGAATGCACCACCCTACCAAGTGAGCCCCCCCCCCCCCCATGCATAGTCTGATGCGTCTGTAGTCAGGGTTTGGGCGGCAAGGGGTAGACTGAAAGGGAGACCCTTGTTGAGGTGGCAGGCCTCTGCCCACCAAAGGAACTCTGTCTTTATACAAGGAATGATAGGAATCATTGATTCCAGGTCCTGAGAATGTTGTCACCATAGGCTTTTTAGATATCATTGTAGTCTCCTCATATGCAGTCTTGCATATGGAATTAGTAGAATGCAAGAGGCCATGAACCCCAGGGCTTGCAGGATTTTCCTTGCAGATAGCTGGGTCTTTGTGGCCAGTAGTTTGAAGTAGGCTGTCGAATTTACTTCTCTGGCGTGAGGTAAGCCATCTGGGAAGTTGTGTTCAAGCTTGCTCCCAGGAATACAATTTGTTGGCAGATGAGATTTCTTTTCGTTTATGGTGTACCCAGCGAGTTTAGAAGTTTCTTTACAAATGTCAGATGTTTTAATAGCATGTCCTGGCTTTCTGCCTGAATCAGACAATCGTCCAGGTATGGGTATATTTGAATATTTCTCCACCTGCAAAATGCAATGACTGGAGCTAGACACTTTGTGAATACCCTGGGCGCAGTAGATAAGCCAAATGGAAGTGCAGAGAACTGATAGTGCATGGAGCCTGCTCTGAAGTGTAGGTATTTTCGGCAAGATTCCCTTATTGGAATGTGCAGGTAAGCTTCCTTTAAGTCCAAGGTTGCCAACCAGGCATCTTTGCCTAGCACAGGAAGCAGCTGTTGAAGTGTTAGCATTTTGAATTTTGGGATTACCAAAAAGGTGTTTAGAATAGAGAGGTCCAGGATAGGATGCCAGGAGCTGTCTTTTCTGGGTACCAGGAAAAGTCTTGAGTAAAAACCTTGTCCCCATTCTTCTGCTGGGACAGGTTGAATAGCCCTGATACTTAGAAGGGAGACAACCTGCTGTTGAGCCTCTGCCCACTGATTTGGGAGTAGGTCTGGCCTACCGTTTGAGGTTGGTAAGTTATGGAAGTGGAATCTGTATCCTTGGAAGACTACATTTAAAACCCATTTGTCCTGGGTAATGATTCCCAGTTTTTTTCATGCAGGGTGATCTTTTCCCCCCTAAGGGAGCAGGCAGTTAAGCAGGGCTTGGAAGGGTTAAGGGTAAGTCATTGTGACATTTTTGCATAGGGGGGTGTCTTACTACTTCCAGCTTTGGAAGTGGGAGCCCCCCACTGCTTAGGCTTGTGTGTACCTTGAGACTGTAGCCTAGGTGGTCTGCTGTTCCTGGATTTGGGCTGAGGAGGCCTGGGAGAGACTGGAAAGGACCAATTCTTAGAAGGCCAATGCCTACTAAATCTGGGAGGCTGTACTTGCAGGAAATCTTTAACAGTTTGCATAAATGTAGCTTTTTCCTCCATCTTTTTAAGGACGACTTCTGCTTGGTTGCCAAACAGGCAGTCCTGGTTTAAGGGAGCATTCAGTAATTTAGCTTTAACATGATCTGGCAAGTTTTGCACCTTAAGCAAGCATGTCTTCTAAGTACAGACACAGTGACAGCAGCCCTGCAAGATGCTTCTAAAGAATCAAAACCACATTGCAAAGTATGTTTACCAACTTGTTCAGAAGAATGCATTAAATCTTGTAATTCTTTATGTTCAGCACAGTCAGGAATCAACATCATTCTCTGTTTAAGATGTCCCATAATATGTTGTTGATACTTTAACATATGAAACTGGCAGTTTAAAGCCCTAATGGCCAAAGTAACAGAAGTGTATACCTTCTTACCCCATCTATCCAAAGCCCTTGAATCTCTATCACAGGGAGTAGTTTTTTAGCAGTAGTAGCCTTAATGCATTTTGGTCCTTGGGAAATGGTCTCTGGATCCACAGTAGGATTTTTGAAGAGAAACTTGTGAAAGTCAGGTACTCTGTAATACCAGTCAGGTTTTCTGGGAGATGGAGGTAAAGAGTCTGGGGTCAGGCTAGATTCCAAGAAGGCATCATCTACAATGTCCAGAACAGGAGGGATAGCTAAAGGCCTGTGTTGACGGAGGAGTACGAATTCCCTAAGCCTTTTTTTGGAGTCAGAGTAATCCTGGCTTTCCCAGCGGAAATGCTCCCTGAGAGAGTGCAAGGTTTCACCAAAAGAAAAATTTCTGCAGGGGAAGCAGAGGGAATGGAATCCTCTGCATCAGAATTCTCACAGGCAGATAAGGGCAAATCCTGGTAACCAGAAGAAACAGAAACGTCACAATCCTGATCAGAAAAATCAGAAGGAAAATCAGTTCTAGGTCTCTTAGAGGGGGAAGGCTGACTTCCCCTAATTAAAGTAACAAGGTCTTCAGCCATTCTTATCATTTGTTTTTTAGGCATATGGGCCTGACCATGCGGTTTGGACGTCGGTTTTCTAGGCGTGGGTTGAGTTTTAGGTCTTAAAGAAGAAGATGGCGTCTGTTTGAAATGCAAGTCTGTAGGCCTGAATGCACCCTCAGAAGCCGGTGCCTGCACAGCAGCTCCGGACCCATCCAAGGTAGAGACATCCACAGGTTCTATAGTCGAAGAAGCATCTCGCGGCATACCGGACTCCAAAGGGGTCTCAACAGAGGCCAGCGAATCTGAAGTAGCAGGTATCAGGGGCTGCGAAAGCGCCTCACTGAGTACCGGTGAACTGGCGACTAGCTTAACGGTAGCATCATCAGCACTTTTGGACCTATGCGGTCTGTCTCTGTCTTTATCTTTCCGTTTTTCCACAGGTAATACAATTGTTAACTTTTACTGAGCAAGAAAACGACCCCCAACGGGGTACTTAGCTTTTTTTGAAGACTTCGGTTCTGAAACTCAAAAATGAAAATTTCAGGAGTCGGCCGACCGGCACTTGCGAACTGCATCTGCTTCGGGCACCACGTGGCAAGAAAGACTGACGTAATGGTGTCGGGTGCATGTTTTATACCCCTGATGTCATGGAAGGAGGGACAGCATCCAACGCAGGAATCCAAGACTCTGGTATTCAGGCTGGCTGAGGGTTACCTGCAGGCAGATAACCCAAATGTAATGACTGCAACAGTGAAACACGAAGAACATCTAGAAAATGTGTCTTTTCTTACTATCGATGTAGTAAATCTTTTCTCTGTGATTCCACATATTGAGGGAATAGATTATTTCAGCGAAAGTTTGCTGAAAAGCAATAAGTTAAGTGAGGGGAAGATTAACCTCCTGGTTGCATTAATGGAGCTAGTTTTAAGTAACAACTTTTTGAGCTTTGAAGGTGAGATTTTTCACCAGGTCTCAGGGGTGGCTATGGGAGCGAAGTGTGCCCCGGGGTTTGCCAACCTGGTCTTATTGCACTGGGAAGAATCTTTTATATGTGAGTCTACATTTAGAGATAAAATTCTTTTGTACAATCGTTTTTTAGACGATATATTAATTTTGTGGAAAGGAAGTGAATTTGAGGCCGAGGAATTTTTGAAATATTTAAATTCAACTACTAGTTTCTTTAAATTTACTAGTAATTGGAATGGTGAAAAAATGGACTTTCTGGATATACGTTTGATCAAAACACCAGAAGGACTTCAGAGCAGTATTTTCAGAAAGAAAACGTATAGAAATTCTTTATTACATTACCAGAGTTGCCACCCATATCACCAATGCAGAAGCACTGTTAAAGGCCAAATGGTCAGACTGTCTCATTTGATTAGTAACTTTTGAGGAATAATTATATACCCTGATAGGGATGTTTTTAGCTAGAGGATATCCCCTGAAGTTAATGTTGAGAGTACGGAATGAAGTTTCCATGAAGAAAAATACCCAGTTCCCCCCATCTTATGGGGTGGAAAAGTGGGTATAAGAGAGGACAAAGGTCCATCTAAAGGTGACTCTATAGTATTGAGATTTAATTATCAAACACCTTTTATTGTGGAAACATTAAGAAGGGTTTGGGAGTCTAGTTTTGATACTAATACCAAAGAAAAACTAGGAGAGGCCCCAATAGTACTGTTTTGCAGGGGCAGGAATATTAAGAACATTCTTGAGCAGCCACCCCCAAAATACACCCAATCAAAAATGCATAAATGTGGGACAGGCAGGTTCTGTAGATACATCAATGAAGGACCTTATGTGGTAGTAGTTGGCTTCAATAGGTCGATTCCTTGCCCGGGTAGTGGTGTTGCAATACTAGCATGTTGGTATATTTGGCTACCTGCACAACCTGCCCGGGTTTTTACGTAGGCAAGACCATAAGAAAGTTTAAAGAAAGAATATCTGAACATCTTAGAGCCATCAAAAACAAGGATACAACTAATGTTTTATATGTACATAGCACAGTATGTCCCAATTTTAAAAAGTTTACTTTTTTTGCACTTGACCGAGTAGTTTCAAGTGAAAGAGGGGGAGACTACAAGCTTAGGGTAGAGATTTTGGAGTTCAATTGGCAGATTAGACTCAGTGCCATTAGTCTCCCTGGTCTTAATGACAGTGCATCTATCTTTCCCTTGTTGAAACAAAGAAGTTATTTAATCTGAAGTTGGATTGACAACTTTTGTCTGTGTAACTTCTTCAAGTGCAATTATTTTATGTGCAATATTACATAACGTACATTCATATATATATATATATATATATATATATATATATATACTTTTTTTTAACAGGGTGTATTAGGCTTGGAACATATATATATATATATATATATATATATATATATATATATGTACGTATTTATTATACTTTGCATTATTTATAATTTTTTATAGTATTTAGAAGCTGACTGGGAGCCTGCAGGTCTAGTTGTTATGTTTATTTATAAGTATACACAGATATATATTGTTTTTAATAACATTTGTTCAACTGTATTTTTTTTTAACATTTTCTATATATAATGTTCTGTGGATTAATTAATTAATTGATTTTTTAGTTGATTGGTTGAAGTGTGGTGATGTCAGAGAAAAAAAATTGGAATTGTTTAGCCTCTCATTAACTCTGAAGAAGCCATTAGGTAATGGTGAAAGCACTTAGTTCTTGGAGGTATATTTTATGCATTAAAGCGGATTTACTTTTCTGTTTGTCCTGACTTCACTTTGTTATTAGTTTTTACCCTTGTTGGGCACGTTTGTTTTATTGTTAATGTAATGAAAATAACAGAAATGTATCAATCGCAAAGAAGAGAGATCATATATATGAAAGGGCAAACGTGTGAAGAAAGATTATGTTCAATTTTCAAATACTTTGAAAGAAAACTGATGGTGGTTGGTTGTAAGAAGAATTTTCAGCTCATTGGGCCATATGGCTATAACACGTTAATAAAGGAGGGTTAGACAAGGAAAGGCTACAGAGAGGTTAATAGAACTAACACTGATGAAGTTTTATAACAAGAGGCTTTACATTTGTGAAAAGATAATACAGCAATATTATCATTTTATAGACTCTAAGCAAACTGGTACAATAATTATAAACAAAAGTACAATATATTTCAATCATACAGAGAAGAACTGTATTACTGAGAGAAAAAAATTGTTCTATAGAAATTTTACGAACAAATATGCAATTTAATCTGAGCTCTCTCATTGTGACAGAAATGTTATTTTTTTATTTATCCTTTGTTGACCGGTTAGCCCAACTAGGCTAGAAGCATCTTTTCAGGGGAGACTTGAGGCATTATTTATACTACTAAGGAAATTTGGTCAGAGCATCGGGGAACTTCTCTTACTTTTTGGAGCTACTAGATGGTGAGATAAGGCTCCTACAGCAGCAAGGAAGAAGCCCAAGGGAAGTGGCAGCAAAGGGGGAGAGTTTGAGAAAGAAAGTGAGAATTTGGAGAAAAATTTGTTTCACCGAATATGACACTGTGATGATTAACATGAAAACTATAATTGCAGGGACATTAAATTGTGATTCAAGGGAAAAATGTAAAAAGAAAGGGAAAGATTAAAAAATACAGGACATGACAAAATGTGGTAAATCAGCTGTGTGGAACAAAAATCAATGGACTTACAGAAGCTGAGCACTTAGATATGAAGTTATTTTGTATAAATCAGAAGGCCTGAGTTAGTAGATGGTGATACAGTTATGACAGGCTTTTCATACCATTTAGCAATATGGATAGAGGTAGCGTAAGAAAGGGAGTATACTAAACTAGGAAAGGGAACAAAAAGAATAAATGAGAAATTATGGGCTGAAATTGGAGAGTGGGAAGTACTGCAGTTATGGAAGGATCATATAACCACAAGAAACTTCTAAAAAAACTGGTCTGAATGGTGTATTGAATTAAAAAAAAAAAAAAAACGCATAAAAAGTGTCTTTTCAATGGCAGGTTGATTTAAGAAAGGAAGAGAAAGTGAAGTACGGAAAACGTATAGAAATATATTAGAGAACCTAAAGAGTACAAGAGAGTATTAGGATATGGAGAAAAAAATATATAAAAGAAATAAAGAAAAAATTAAGACATTACTGTTGATGCAGAAATTTTATTTACAATGGAGATCTGCATATTTGGATAAAAATAATAAAGATATTAGTATAATGAAGGAAATAAAAAATGTAAAAGGAAAAGTACATTAAAAAAAGGCACAAGAGCATATTATGAGTATTGTAGTACAGCATGTGGAAAATGCGTTTTAGAGTTAAAAAAAAAAAAAAAAAAAGGAAAACGAGAGAATGGAAATTAAAAAAAAACAATGAGTTGAGGAAGAATTTGAAAAGTAAATAATTTTTAGTGAACTGGATGAAGCACTTAGGAAAGTAAATGTTGACTCAGTATCAGGTCCAGATGGTATAGGGTATGGAATGTACAAGAAATTAATAGATTGGCCAAAACAGCATTTTGCAAACGTACTGAATGAATGGTTGAAGGATTTGTTTACGAAGAGATATATAGTGGGATATTACAATTTATATGGAAGAAAGACGAGAATGAAATACAAAGAGAGACTCATCATGGTAAATAACACAGATTTTTAATTTTTTAAGAGAATAATACTAAGGAGAATGGAAGGAAGGATGAGGGATATTATGGCAGAATGTTGTTATGGTATAAAATGGAAGGAATATCAAAAATTGATATTGGTTGTGAAATAAATTGTGGATGACATTATAAGCAAAATGGAGGATGTGAAACTTATGGTAAGCGATATTAGCAAAACATCTGACACAGTTGGATACTATGCTTTGTAGGATGTTACAGAGAAGTCTGGAATGCGTGATTAGGGGACAGTGTATGTCAGCATATGATAATAACAGAGCGAGACTGTTAGCGAATGGGTGGCTGAGTAAAGAAATATGTATGAAGTGTGCTATAAGACACGGATGTCCCACGAGGGGAACATTGTTTGTATTGCTGCTAATGAATGAGAGAAATAGCTTATAAAATGAAAGATATGTGACACAGAAGGAGGTGATGACTCCAGTAGTTCTGACATATGCAGAAGATATAGCTGTAGTTGCTAGGAACAAAATAAGGATGACAGATGTGCTGGTTTGACCGAAATGATGTTTAAAGGACATAGGAATAACACTGAAAAAAGATACAAGTATGGGTTTGGGTGATGTGTGAAAATTAGGGGCAGGATGTATTTTTCAAGGAATGAAGTATCTTTGCTAGGGGTACAATATGAGGAAAGCAATGTAGTCATGGGAGGGTTTGATCTAAGAAATAACAGAAATAGGTCTTCCGTGGAGGACATAAAGATTACCACTCAGTAAAAAAGTTTACCTGGTGAATTCTGTACAAATGGGAAAATATATCAGATATGTATGTGTATGATCTCAGAAAAACATGAAAAGAAAATTGTGCAACTGGTGTTTTCTTTCATATGAGGTTCAAGATTAAACCCAGTGAAAAGGTGTGTGGTGAATTCGACTGAAGATGGAGGATCAGTGTTACGAAATCCAGTTGTTTATTGTGCTGCTTTAAATCTGTATAGAGTATTAAAGTGGGTGAAGGAAGAGAATGAGAAACTAACAGTGAAATGTAAAGTACAAAAAGTTTTGGGTGAGGAGAATAAGCAAAAAAGAAAATGAATATGTAAATGAAGGAATTAAAAATTATCAACAAAAAATACTAACATGGAAAATAAAAACTGATGAATTGATGATAGAAAAATATGGTATAATGATATGATGAAACATTATTATTATGTAAATCCATGGGAAATGTTACCAGAAGTGATTAAAGCCATTAAAGTAAGGAAAGAGTGTTGTACCAAGACAGAGTGTCAGGATTTTCTATAGAGACTGGTCATAAATAAGTTACCAGTAAAGGGCAATATGCCATAAAAGTTGAAAGTGTGTGTGTCTATTTTGTAGGGAGGAAGAGAATGTGCTGTTTTTTGAAATGAAAAAAGAGAAACTCTAGAAAAAGTTGTGTGAAGAAATTTTTTTTGAGAATGTTAATGGCAAACAATAAAGACATGAATACGATTATGTATAGATATTATAAGAACAAGAAAGAAAGAATACGTGAGAAGGGTAGATAGAATTTATTTATGTAATGTGGTTTATTTAGATTGAAAGACTAAAAAGAAGTGATGTACTCACCATAACGTTCCATGTGAGTTGTTCCATCTCGCCTTCATTCTTCACTGATGGGTTCGGAGCCAATCCTCGGCTCCTACACGGCCGTTTAGCAAAGCTCAAAGTTTACCGGTAGCGTGAGACTCAGCTCCTTATCCCATGATGCACTGCTGGAATTACCTCAGATCTTGTTTGCTGCTTATACCATATCCTAGTAAAAGGACTACTCTCCCCAGAGAGGAAGAAGCATAGAGAACCAGGATGAAGTCAGCCTCCAGGTCAACTATTAGCTAGGAGGGGGATGGAGGGAGGGACGTGAGAATGAAGGCGAGATGGAACAACTCACATGGAACATTATGGTGAGTACACAACTTCTTTATGTGAAGTTGTTCAATCTCGACGTTCATTCTTCACTGATGGGTAGCGTCCCTAGCACCCTAGATCCCGGGTGGCTCACGGGAGTACACTATTCAGGACTGTAGAACCAAAAGAAGCCCTGTCCCTGGAAGGCTTATCCGCTTTGTAATGAGTGATAAAAGTATGAGGCTTACACCATGTGGCTGCAGCACAGATGTTATCAAAGGGTAACTTAGCCTGAAAGGATGAAGAGGTAGAGACTGCTCTGGTTGAATGAGCCTTCACCTTATGAAACAAAGGCATATTAGCAGATGAATAAGTGTAAGTGATACAATCAGATAGCTACTTAGAAAGGGTTGTTTTAGCCACTGGTCTACCTTTTCTGGCTTCAGAGAAGGATACAAAAAGCTGGTCTGATTTTCTAATGTCTTTTGTTCTATCTAGATATCATCTAAGTTGTCTGTGAACATCAAATTTGTGCAGCATGTATTCTAATTTGTTGGTATGGTTGGGGAAAAAACGGGCAACTCAATGACTTGATTGATGTTAAACTCAAAACATACTTTAGGCACAAAGGAAGGGTGTGTCCTAAGAGATACTCTGTCAGCATGAAAAATCATATAAGGGGGGTTTGATAGATAATGCCTGAAGCTCTGACACTCTGTGGGCAGAAGTAATTGCCACTAAAAAGATAGTTTTCCATGATAGAAATTTGAGTTCACAAGATGATGCTGGTTTAAATGGGGGAAGAATGATACCAGATATCATGAAATTCAAATTTCAGGGAGAATAAGGAGTCTTTACTGGAGGCCTCATGTGAAGGGTACGTTTGAGAAAGGTCATAGACAACTGGTGAGCCATAATATTTAGTCCGTCAATACCTAGATGAAAATTAGATATAGCAGCTAACTGTACCCGGACAGTAGCAGCTGCTGCTCCTTTGTTAAAAATCTTAGTCAAGAATTCAAGAATGGATGACAACGGAGCTTGGTAAGGATCAATGTTCTGGTTTGAAGCCCAAATAGAAAATCTCTTCCACTTACTACAGTACAATCTTCTGATGGAAGGTTTATGGGAAGCCAATAAGATTTGACTTGTGTCATAAGAAAGATTATGAAGCCTGGCTATGCGGGGAACTGGAGCAGCCAAGCAGTTAGCTTCAGTGACTGCAAGGAAGGATGGAGGTCCCCTGATGGGTGTGTCAGAAGGTCTGGAACTGGGTCCAAGATCCATGGATCCTCCAAAAGATGATGGTAAAGAAATGGGAACCAAATCTGCAGAGGCCAATGAGGGGCTATAAAAATGACAGTCCGAACCAATGACTTTGTCTTCTGTAAAAATCTGGGTATCAGCAGAATTGGGGGAAAAGCATAGAGAAGACCAGGGGGGCAATTGTGGATGAGTGCATCCCTCGGGGGTTCTCCATGAGGATGTATCAGGGCAAAGTAGCTTTTGCATTTGGTGTTGATGTGACTGGCAAAAAGATCGCAGCAAAGCTGGCCCCATCTGCGGAAAATCCTGTCCGCAATCTCTTGTTTGAGAGACCACTCATGGGGCAACAAAATTGCCCTGCTCAGCTTGTCCGCTATCACACTGGATCTCCCCGGGATGTTCTTTGCTAACAGAAATCACTGGGATGACACAGCCCACTGCCACACACTGAGGGCTTCTCAGCAAAGGGGGTAAGATTTGGTCCCGCCCTGTTTCTTCAAGTACCAGACCACTGACATGTTGCCTGTCTGTATTGCAATTGTCCCTAGAGGAAGAGAGTCCTGAAAGTACTGCAACGCCAGAAGTACTGCTCTTATCTCCAGAACATCGATATGCAGATGTGACTCTTGATCCATCCATGTGCCTTGGGCAGTCTTTCCCTGAAAATACCCCCCCCCACCCTATCAGGGAAGCGTTCGTGGTCACAGTGGCTACTGGGGGTGGTAGTACAAAGGGGCGTCCTATTGTGACATGAAGAGACATCAACCACCACTGAAGATCCCTCTTGCAAGAATTTGTAATCAGAATCATATGGTCCATTGGCAATTCCTGGTAAGACCATTGGGTGAACAGAAGCCATTTAAGAATCCACATATGCATCCTTGCTAATGGAATAGCTAAAATTGCTGCCATCAAACCTAGTACTTTCAAGACCTCTGCCACTGGAGCTCTGTTCTTTGACACCAACGAAGTGATGTGCTGTTGAAGAAGTGAGACCCTTTCGACTGGAAGACGTAGAGTGGTGTTTGAAGTATCTAACTCTGCCCCTATAAAGACGATATGCTGCGATGGCGACAAGGCAGACTTTTCGAAGTTGACCGTAATGCCTAAGTGGTTGCAGAGTGAATTCTGTTGGCTGAATCAGTTTATGCCTGGTGGTGGAGGTAAGGAGCCAATCGTCCTGATATGGAAAAACCTGGTATCTTAAACGCCTCAGGTGAGCCGTGACAACTGCTATATATTTGGTAAACACTCTGGGGGCTGTAGTGAGACCAAAGGGCAGGGCTCAAAACTAATAGTGATTGGCTCCCAGCCAGAAATATGTGGTAGTACGCATCCTTGAGATCGATAGAGCACATCCAATTGTCTTTCCATAAAAAGGGAAGTATGGACTGAAGCGTGACCATTTGGAACTTCTCTTTCTTCACAAACTGGTTGAGTCTGCTGAGGTCCAATATGGGTCTCCAGTCCCCTGTTTTCTTTGGAACCAAAATTAATCTCAAGTAATTTCCGAATCTTGTTTAGTCTGCTGGATGACTCTTTTTGCTAGCAACTTGTGGACTTCTATAGTTGTTTGTTCCCTGTAACTGGGTGGAACGTCCGGGATTCTCTTGACGGAAAGAGGAGGAGAGGAGAACGGTATGAAATACCCTCTGGAAATGATGCTTTGTACCCAGCTGTTTGTTATGTCTAGCCAGGCTTCTGGGTACAAAGATAAGCGACTGCCTCCAGAACAGGACAGTCGGGCCTCCTCTCAGGAGCGCTGGTAGGGCTGACCAGAAAAGTGATCTCTGTCACCCTGGTGTTGCGGACCCCCTCTGCCACAAGGGTGGCATCTTCCATTATTACCCCTTTCCTCTGCCCCTGGAGGGGGGTTCTCCACGTGTGTCCTGAAAGGCTCCTTGGGCTTTTCGGAACCACATCTTTCCTCCCTTTTGGCCTTTGGGGTAAGGCCGAGTAGGGGTGGAAAAATGGACTCCGACGGCAGACAGAGTCTTTCCCTCCTGTTCACACCTGGTCAACGTTTCCTTTACCTTGGGCCCAAACATGGATGCACCATCAAAAGGGGTATTTACGAATGAAGACTTGAAGGGCTCCGTAAAGAAACAGAGGCACATCCAGGCATGCCTACGAAGAGTAATCCCTGAACCTGCAGCCCTACTCGAACCATCTGCTGCATATATGAAACACATGGATGAGTTCACAGTGGAATTAAGGGTAGCAAGCTGGGCAGAAACTCTGTCAGAGATGCCTGCAGCAACAGCACCCTGAAGAGCATCTCCCAGCTCCTTAAGGAGATCTCTTTGCAGTCTGGTGAAATGGGTCAGATAGTTCAGTGATCGAAGAGTGAAAGTCACTGAACTGAACATGCGTTTCCTATATCTATCCATGATCCTAGAATCTCTGTTAGGAGGATGGATAGATGCAGAAGTCTCAGACAATTCCTTCTTGATGGCTGCCGCCACCACCATGGCATCAACAGGGACTCCTTTAGACAAGAAAGTTTTATCTGCTGGGGCAGAGAAAACCTTATTTGGCCTCAGAGGGACAGACTCCATGGATTTCGGTGACTCCCATGCCCTATGAGAGACCAATTGCATAAGCTCATCATAGGGTGGAGACACCCAGCAGGTGGAAGGTTGAGACCCAAAAGCCTTCAGGAGAACAGACTAATCCTCAGTAGGGGTTTTGGACAGCCAATCACCCCTCTGTCGAAGGATCTCGAGGATCTCCGCAAAGGAGATGTCCTCAGAGGGGGATCGAGGGTACCCTTCTGACTAATCCAAGTCAGTGTCAGATGTCAATGACTCCTGTGGGGAGTCCAAGTGCCTCTTCTTGCGCACTCTCTTTCTGGGGACTTCCTCAGTGGGAGCCTCTGTGGAAGTCTCAGTAGAGCAGGGGGCGCCCAGTGGGGCTACCTGAGGCTCTGGGTCTCTATGCTTGGGGTGGCCAATAGAAGCAGAAGCGGACACAGGCACTTTAGGGGAAGAAGAGGCCAGACCTGGAGATGAGCAAGTCTTAGGAGACAATACTCATCTCATGGCTTTGAAGGCGTCACGGCTCCAATGAGAAGGAGTTGACGGACTCGAAGGAACAGTGATCCCCTCCCGCACCAATGTCGTGGGCTCCAAGCCCAAGGTAGGAGCCGAGCTCACCCGAGCAGAGGCCTCAGGAGGAAGAGTCGGCACCAACAGGTCAGTGCGACTATCCTCTCCAGACCCGACCGGAGAGTGCCGGCTCCTAGAGTCCCCAGTCGGTGCCAAGGATGCCAGAGTAGATGGAGCCAATGACAGTGGAACAGGTGTCGACTCCAAAGGTTCTACAACCATTAGGTCGGCCTCCTCTGGCTCAGAAAAACCGGTACGGCTCAGAGGAGGAGAAGTCAATTCCGGGGTAGTGGTCTACGGTTCAGATGCCTGGGTCGGAACAGACAGCAATTTAGCTAGTCCTGGTGTCCTTAAGAGCTTCTGTACCAGATGGTCCACGTCCGAATCAGAAAGGCTAACAGAGGACCTGAAGGAATGCACCGATGGTGCCGACTGGAGTAATGGAGGAGGAGTTTCAGAGACTGGTTCCAAGGCAGTGTCCCGGGTCTGAAAGGAAAAGACTGCCTGCTCCGAAGGCTGTTGAGCCGAAGTCACAGCAAGTTCCACTTTCTTAGACTTTTATGACTTGGAGTCTGAGGAGGATTTAGAGGACTTTGATGACTTGCTGGCTCCATCCTGGTCAGTCAAAGCTTACACAAAAGAGTGTTTAAAAAGACCCCGATCCATGAGCTTTCTCTTCCTCTCAGCAAGCACCCTGGTGGAAAAGGAGTGGCAGACACTGCAGGACTCCTGAAGGTGCACCTCACCCAAACAACAGACACATTAAATGTGTCCGTCTGTGACAGACATTTTCTGTCCGCAGTCTGGACATTTTTTAAAACCAGACTTGAAGTGTCTGTCTTTATCTTCTGACATAATTTAATCAACAGCAAATTCTATCAACTGTAAACAACTATAACAACTAAGCAACTATTGCAGAAAAAGCACACACAATATCAAACAATGCCCAAGAGGCCATACTATATATATATATATATATATATATATATATATATATATATATATATATATATACACACAAGGAGAACTACCTGTAATTTAGCTGTTAATACCTAACTACAGAACTACGCTAACACTGCACTACTAAAGGCCAAAAGCCCACACTAGCAAAAGAAAGGCCACGAATAAAAACGAGGCCAAAAGAAATAGTAATCTATGGGTAAGGGAAACACTAAGCAAAAATCTAATTATAATATGTATAAGAAAAATGTAAGGAAAACTTGCTAATTCGTTGAATAAAGTCTCGAGCAGAGCTGGAAACCAAGAGATTAGTGCCGTGGCAAACTAGATCTGGGGTAATTCCAGCAGTGCATCATGGGATAAGGGGTTGGGTCTCGAGCTACTGGCAAACTTTGAGCTTTGCTAAACGGCCGTATCAGAGCCGAGGATCGGCTCCGAACCCATCAATGAAGAATGAATGGAGAGATTGAACAACTTCACATTGAATTTTTTGTTTACTGGGAAACAGATTTTGGCAGATATATTGCAAAAAATTAAACTACAGTTCTGAAGAAGAGGAGGTAAATTAAGGAAGAATAAGAAGAGTTATGTACTCCCATAACTTGGAATCGGGGATATCCAGTGTCATTATTCATCACAGATGGGTGTAGGATCTGACATCGGATCTGAGCCAGCACTAAACAGACTGCTCCGAAGCTCAAGCTCCTTCCCTTCCCAAGATCCCTTGTTACCCACAACCCTCAGATCAAGTTTGCTGGACAGAAAAAAAGGTCAATGAAGACTGCATATCAAATGGAAAAGGATACCAAGGAAAACATTCCTCCATAACTTCCCAATCACCAGAAGGAGGGGAAAGGAGGGTGGGAATGTGATGAATAAGGACACTGGATAGCCCAGATTCCAAGTTATGGTAAGTACATAATTCTTAATCTGGTGCTATCCATGTCATTATTGATCACGGACAGGTCAGAGTCACCAGCTACCAACAACCCTGGGAGGCCTCAAGGAAGGACATGCCGGAGCAAAAAAGAATCAAAGGAAGCCCTGCCTCTAGACACCAAGTCCAACTTATAATGTGTCACAAAGGTATGGGGATTAGACCAAGTGGCAGCAGCACAAATATCATCTACAGAAAGCTTTGCCAAGAAGCAGAAGATGTGGCCACCGACCTAGTGGAGTGAGCTTTGACTGGTCTAGATAGCACCATGTGATTGCTCTCATAAATATAAGCAATGCAGCCAACGATCCAATGAGAAATAGAAACCTTGGAAATTGCCTGACCTTTCTTGGCCTGTGAGAAAGCCAGAAAAAGCTGTTCGGATTTTCAAAAATGTTCTATTTTCTTCAAGTAAGAACGTAACTGCCTATGTACGTCCAGACAATGCAGTTTATATTCCCCTTTATTTGACACATTTTGAAAAAAGACAGGAAGCTGAATCAACTGGTTAAGATTAGCCTCTGAGGCCACCTTAGGAATGAAGGAAGGATTGGTCCTGAGAGACATCCTATCCTTATGGAAAGAGCCTGCAATTCAGAGACTCTCTTGGCCGAGATAATGGCCACCAAAAAGGCCATCTTCCAGGACAGGAACTTGAGACTGCAGGTAGCCGCAGGCTCAAAATGCTGCAGTGTCAAGGACTGCAGCACCACAGTGAAGTCCCAAGGAGGGGAAGGATCTTTGCTAGGAGGTCTGAGCAAAAAGAAAACCTTTTGAGGAAAGACCTGCACAGCCTAGAACAGAAAGTGGGATTTTCATTTAAATGGAAGTTGGGTACAGCAGCCAACTGAAGTTTGATTGGGGAGAAACTAGACCCTTGTTGAAAAAGAGAGGCCAGGAACAACAAAATGTTTGAAATAGAAGCCGAAAAGGATCTAAATTACATTACTGAGCCCAAACAGTACACCTCTTCCATTTGCTGGAATACACCTTCTTAGTAGAAGGCTTTTGAGAAGCCAAAATAATGTTCTCAACTGGGGAAGGAAGCCTGGACTGAACAATAATCACTGGAACTGGTGGTACCAAGCAGTCAGCAATAGAGACTTGAGGTCGGGAAGAGGAAGCCCCCAAGGATGGGAAATGAAATCCAGATCTGGGTCTAATATCCAAGGCAAATATTTCAGATGACATCAAGGAGGGAAAACCACACCTGACGAGGCCAGAATGGGGCAATGAGCTTTCTGCAAGACTTTGGGAATGAGGGGAGTTGGGGAAGGCGTACAGAAGACAGCCAATCGTGAACCAGAGAGTCCCTGGGTGACTCCCCCATTCGGGGATCAGGGCAAACTATTTGCTGCATTTGTGATTGACCAGAGAGGCAAAGAGATTGCAGCAAGGGACACCCCAACGGTTAAATATCTGATACCCCACTGACGGACACAGGGACCACTCGTGAGGACTCAGGATAGACCTGCTGAGTTTGTCAACTAACCTGTTGGAACTGCCGGGAATATGCATTGCAAGAAGAAAGCGCCTGGAAGAAATCGCCCATTCCCACACTCTCATGGCCTCTCTGCACAGGGGATAAGATCATATTTCCTCTTGTTTGTTGATATACCAGACCACTGCCATGTCGTCTGTCTGAACTGCAATGGTCCCAAGAGGGAAACAGTCTTGGAAGGCTTGCAATGTTAGAAGCACTACGCTCATCTCCAGGACGTTAATGTGCAATTTGGTCTCTAAGGGGGACCACATGCCTCCACCAAGAGGGAAGCATCTGTGGTCACTGTGGCTTGAGGTTGGGGAAGACAGAAGGGTCTGTCTAGACTGTCATCTCAGGCTTGGAGCCACCAAGCAAGGTGACATCCGCAGACTTGAGAAATCCTGATGGTCATGGACATGGGATGAAGGTGGGGTGACCACTGCACCTCAAGGGTCCACTGTAGCACTTGCATATATGTGGCAACAGGGACTAACTGAATCACCACCACCATTGAGCCTAGGGCTTGCAAGATAAAATGCACTCAGGGACACTCCACATCCAGAAGACAACGGATCTGTTCCTGAATCATCTCGACTCTGTGCGGGGGAAGTGCTGCAGTCTCTGACACCATGTGTAGAAGAACCCCGATAAATTCCAGGCTGTGACATGGAATAAGATGAGGTTTGGGCAGGCTGACCGTGATGTCTAGGTCCTGAATGAAACTAAGTGTATAATTCGTGGCCAGAGTGAGTCGATGCCTTGTGGGTGCCGTGAGGAGCCAATCGTCCAGGTATGGAAAGACCTGGAACATTGCAGCTGGAGATGGGCTGCTACCAGTGCCATACATTTGGTAAAAATCTGGAGGGCTGAGGTGAGTCCGAAGGGCAGGGCTCCGAACTGGTAGTAATTGGTCCCTAGCCAGAAGCGCAGGCATCTCCTGGAGCATCTGTTGATTTTTATGTGACAGCATGCATCTTTGAGATCCACTGAGCACATCCAATCATCCTTGTGCAGAAACGGCAGAATGGACTGAACAGTTCCCATCCTCAACTTCGACTTTTTGACTGACAAGTTTAGAACATTGACGTCCAGAATGGGACATAGGTCCCCAGCTTTCTTGGGCACCAAAAAGAAGTGAGAGTAAGTTCCGGACCCTCAACGTCCTGTTGGGACCACTTGGATGGCTGGAAGGGGATTTTGAACCTCGAAAAAGGCTAACTCACTTTGGCAGGGTGGAATGTCTGGGAGAGACTTGAGTAGGAAGGGGCTGAAATCAAGTGTATGAAGTATCCCATGGAACGATGTTTATTACCCAATGATCAGTGGTAATATGTGTCCAGGCTAGTCAGTGTAGCGAGAGATGACCCTCAACTGACTCCAGGGCAGGACAGCAGGGCAGGACCTTCAGGAGCACTGAGGGGGGCTTCTTCGAGAAGGGCTTATGAGAGCCCTGGTTCTGTGGACCTCCTCTGCCTCTGGGGAGGCGTCTGCTATCAAACCCCCCTTCCCGGCCGGAAGAGGAGGATTCCTGAGGGGTATCCTGGAAGGAAGACTGAGACCTGCGGAACCACAGTTTCTTACTGTCCCTCTGATTCTTGGAAAAGGATCGTTGGGGAGTAGAAAATTTGATACTGACTGCAGAGTCTTTCCCTCCAGCTCACTACGGGTTACAGTTTCTTTGACAGAGGGACCAAACATTGCTGACCCGTTGAAAGGAGCATTAGCAAATGATGCCTTGACTTTTTCCACAAACCCACAAAGCAAAGTCAGGCATGACGCCTAACAGCAATGCCTGTACTTGCCACTCGAGAGGTGGCCTCCACTGCATTAGAGATCAACCTCATCAAGGCGTTAGCTATGGAAGTCAGAGTAGATAGCTTCAGAGAGACTAATTTGACACTCTCTGGAGGCAGCAACTTGGAAAGGGAAGTGGAGAGTTCTGATACCATGTCCCTTTGCAGCCTGGTAAAGTGTGCCATGTAGTTTGTTGCCCTCAGTCCGAATGTAGCTGAGGCAAACATGCGCTTCTCAAAATGGTCAATCGCCTGAAAATAGAAGTTATGTCCTTACCATAACGTTCCATGTGGAGTGTTCATCTCGCCTTTTGTTCTTACACATGGGTTCGGAGCCGATCCTCGGCTCCGTCGCCGCTGCAAGCTCTGCATCGAGAAGAAGCTCGAGACAATCTAATACCCACAATCCCCCTCTGCCTTTACCTCAGATCTAGTTTGCAAGCAAACCAGAAGTCAGAGAGAGCACACTCATGCTTACATCACATATGCACAGAACCAAGAGTCTATATATATATATATATATATATATATATATATATATATACACATATACAGATATATATACATGTCAACTATATACACAACAACTGCAAAGCAGAAGCAGAATGCCCCAGGCCAGGCACCAAAACTGAACGTTCTTCCTGAGGGCAGGAGGGTGGGAATGTAAGAACAAAAGGCGAGATGAACACTCCACATGGAACGTTATGGTAAGGACATAACTTCTATATGTGATAGTGTTCAATCTTGCCGTTTGTTCTTACACATGGGTAGCGTCCCTAGCTCCTTGTTCCTGAGAAACTCACGGGAGGACGTTCTTGAGCACAGTGGAACCAAAGGTTGCTCTGTCCCTAGAAACCCTGTCTACCTTATAATGAGAAATGAATGTATGTGGCTTAGACCAAGTAGCAGCCGCACAAATAGCGTCTAGTGGTAGGCGAGCTGCATGAGCCAGGGATGTAGACACTGACCTTGTTGAATGTCCTTTGGGTTTGTGCAAAAGAGTTTGATTTGAAGAATCATAGACATAGATGATACAATCCGTTAACCACTTAGAAAGAGTTCTTTTGGTAACCGCTACTCCTTTCCTGTTATCAGCAAAGGCTACAAAAAGTTGATCAGTTTTTCTGTGATCTTTTGTTCTATCCAAGTAAAACCTTAGCTGTCTGTGAACATCTAATTTGTGCAACATATACTCCATTTTATTGGAGTGATTCTTGAAGAAAGTGGGTAATTCAATGGACTGACTAATATTATTAATAGAACAAACTTTAGGAAGGAAGGATGAATTAGTGCGTAGAGAAACTCTGTCAGAGTGAAAGATCAAATAGGGGTGCTTAATGGAGAGAGCTTGAAGTTCAGATACTCGCCTAGCGGATGTAATGGCTACCAAAAAGAGAGTCTTCCATGACAAAAATTTCAATGGGCAAGAGGAAGCTGGTTCAAAGGGGGGCAACATTAACTTAGATAACAATAAGTTTAGACTCCAAGGTGACGTAGGAGATCTAATTGGTGGTCTAATATGAAAAGCCCCTTTTAAAAAGGCTTTACAAAGTCTGTGGGCCATAACAGGAGCCCCACATTCTTCCACATGGAAATTAGAAATGGCAGCCAATTGAACTCTTAATGTGGCAGGAGAAGCACCCTGATGGAACAAGTCTGTTAAAAACTCTAATATTTTATTCAAAGGAGCTACAACAGGATCCACCTGCTGTGAAATCGCCCAGAATACAAATCGCTTCCATTTACTAGTATATGTTTTAGTAGTGGAAGCTTTATGAGAAGCCACTAATATATTCTGAACTGCAGGCGAAAGAAGATCAGACCTGGCTAAGTTGGGAATTGGATCAGCCAAGCTGCTAGATGGAGGGACAAAAGCGCGGGGTGAGGAGCCCCTGACGAGTGAGTCAATAGATCTGGCTCTGGGTCCAGGATCCAGGGTCCCCGAATACAGTGTGTCATCAGGAAGGGGAACCAAATTTGACGAGGCCAGAATGGGGCAATGAGGATTATTGTCCTGTGTAGGTTTCCGGCTTTCTGGAGAAACTTTGATATCAGGGGGAAGGGAGGAAAAGCGTACAGGAGTCCCGGGGGCCAATCGTGAATCAGAGCGTCCCTGGGGACTTCCCCTGGAGGGGGTAATAGGGCAAAGTAGCTCCTGCATTTGGCGTTCATTGGAGACGCAAACAGATCGCAGGATGGCTGGCCCCACGTGTGAAAAATCTTTTTCGCAACTGACTGTTTTAGGGACCACTCATGCGGTAACAGAATTGCTCTGCTCAGCCTGTCGGCTATGACGTTGGATGACCCCGGGATGTGCGTTGCTATCAGAAAGCGACCCGTGGACTCCGCCCACTGCCAAATTCTCATGGCCTCTCTGCATAGCTGATAGGACTTGGTTCCCCCTTGCTTGTTTATGTACCAGACTACCGACATGTTGTCCGTCTGAACTGCAATAGTTCCCAGAGGAAGAAGGGGAGCAAAGTGTTGCAACGCTAGAAACACTGCCCTCAACTCTAGAACATTGATGTGCAGATTGTACTCTAAATTGGTCCATTCGCCTTGGACTGTCTGGCCCTGAAAGATGCCCCCCCACCCTATCAGGGAAGCGTCCGTGGTCACCGTAACTGTAGGCGTGGGTAGCACAAATGGTCTCCCCTTGGAAAGGTTGCACGTTTGGAGCCACCAGTTTAGGTGTGTTTTGCATGTGTTCGTTATGAGAATCTCGTGTGTTAGAGGTAGTTGTTGGAACGACCATTGTGCAAATAGTAGCCATTGTAGGACTCTCATGTGCAGTCTTCCCAAGGGTATTGCAATAAGAGAAGCTGACATGAGTCCCAAAACCTTCAGTACCAGTTTTGCTGGGGATTTCCTGGACAAGAGAAGAAGATGTATGTGAGTCTGAAGTGAAAGTATCCTTTCTGGAGGAAGTCTTAGAATTAACTGATGTGTATTTAATTCCGCTCCTATGAATAAGATACTTTGTGATGGCTGTAGTAAGGATTTTCCAAAGTTTACGGAAATTCCTAGGTGAATACACAGTTGAAGAGTATAGTCTCTGGCCTGTACTAGTTGACGCTGGGTGGTGGCAGAGAGGAGCCAGTCGTCCAGATACGGAAACACCTGGAATCCTTGGCGTCTCAAGTGAGATGCTACCACTGCCATGCATTTGGTGAAGACCCTGGGGGCTGAGGTCAGACCAAAGGGCACGGCTCGAAATTGAAAGTGACTGGCACCCAGCCGGAAGCGCAAATGATCTCTGGATGCCCTGGCCATTTTGATGTGGTAGTATGTATCCTTCAGATCTATTGAGCACATCCAGTCGTCCTTCTGTAAGAATGGAAGGATCGATTGAAGCGTGACCATTCGGAACTTTTCTTTCTTGACGAGGGTATTGAGGTCGCTTAGGTCCAGAATGGGCCTCCAGTCCCCTGTTTTCTTTGGAACTAAAAAGAACCTTGAGTAAGTCCCGAATCCTTTCTGGTCCGCTGGGACTGGTTGGATGACTCTTTTCTAGCAGCTTTGAAATTTCTATAGCTGCTGGCTCTCGCAGATGGGGCGGTACATCTGGGAGTCTTTTCTTTGGAATGGGATGGGATAGAAAAGGTATGTTGTAACCTCTGGTAACCACGCTTTTTACCCACTTGTCTGTAGTTATGTTTTGCCAGGCCTGAGGGTATAAAGCTGCGACCCCCGACTGCCTCCAGAGCAGGACAGTCGGGCCTCCTCTCAGGAGTGCTGGAAAGGTTTACCAGGGAGTGTATCCCTGTCACCTTGATTCTGCGGACCCTCTGCCGCCAGGGCGGCGTCTTCCACCTCTGCCCCTCCTCTGCCTCTAGAAGGGCATCACCCTGTGTGCCTGGGAAAGATCCTTGGGGTTTTCGAAACCACATTTTTCCACCACGTTGCCCTTTGGGGTACGGTCTGGTTGGGGTGTAAAAACGGACTCCAACAGCAGACAGAGTCTTTCCCTCCTGCTCACACCGGGTAAGGGTCTCCTTTACTTTGGGGCCAAAGAGAGTGGCACCGTCAAATGGGGCGTTAGTAAAGGAAGACTTGAAGGCTTCCGCAAATGAACATAAGCACATCCAGGATTGTCTGCGAAGAGCAATCGCTGAAGTTGCTGCCCTACTCGAACCTTCGCCGGCGTAAGAGATCAGCCTCATGGACGAGTTCACAATGGATGTAAGGGTATTAAGTTGCGCTGTCACTTTCTCTGAGACAGCAGCATCCGTAGTACCCTGGAGGGTATCTCCCAACTCTTTGACTAGATCCCTCTGTAATCGTGTAAAGTGGGTCAAATAGTTCAGGGATCGCATGGAAAAAGCCGCTGAACTAAAAATGCGCTTCCCATACCTGTCCATAGTCCTAGAATCTTTATTAGGGGGATGGACAGATGAGGAAGATTCAGACATCTCCTTTTTCGTGGCCGCTGCCACCACCATAGCGTCCACTGGAACTCCTTTTGTTAAGTAAGTCTTGTCCTGGGGTGCAGTGATATATTTATTGGGTTTCCTTGAGACTGGTTCCACTGTGTCAGGAGCCTCCCACGCCCTTCGAGCAATAAGTTCCATTAATTCATCGAAGGGCGGAGTGACCCAGGAGGAAGAAGGGCGAGCACCGAATGCCTTCAGCAAGACTGACTCATCCTCAGAAGGGGGGAGGGACTGCCAGTCACCTCTGTTTCAGGATCTCCAATATGTCAGAAAAAGAGACATCTTCTGAAGGTGACTTAGGGGACCCTTCTGACTCATCTAAGTCAGTATCGGATGTCAAGGATTCTTGTGGAGAATCCAAGTGTCTCCTCTTACACAATCTTTTCCTAGGGACTTCTTCGTGGGGAGCATCCGAAGAAGCCTCCGAGGAAGAGGGGGCACCCTCCAGGGGTGGCTGAGACACCGGTGCTCGACGCTTGGATGTGGCCGTGGGTGCAGAGGAGGATAACGACCCTTTATGGGGAGGAGAGGTTGCTTCTACTGATGTGGTTGTCTGGGTAGACAACACCTTCCTCATCAGATCGAAAGCCCCCGGGGCCCGAGTCGAAGAATCTCCCGGTTCCGAAGAAATGGGAAGAATCCCCGAAACAGGCACCGAAGGCATCGACCCCGAGGACGGAGCCGAATCGATCAGCGCCGCGGCCCCGAGGGGAAGGGTCGGAACCGAAACGTCGGTTCGACTCTCGGCCCCGGAACTAAGGACAGATCGACGGCTCCGAGACTCCGGTACCAGGTCCGACGGAGTCGAGGTGAGAGGAACAGATCGAGAGAAGGACGGTTCTGGACCCGAGGGCTCCACAATCAGAAGATCAACCTCTTCCGGCTCCAAAGACTCGACAGGTCTCGGAGGAGGAATGGATGGAGACAATGGGAGGCCTTCAAGTTTCGACACCAACTGGGTGGAAACTGAAATAAGTTTGGATAGGGCCGAATGCTCCAATAACTTCTGCACCACACGATCCACATCGACATCTGAGAGCTTAGAAGAAGAACGGGTCGAAGGAACCGAAGACGGAGCCGACCTCAATAGAGTCGAGGGAGGGAGCTCCATCACCGGTTCCAAAACTCGAGGCTCAGGAACCGATACCAGTTGAACACTCGGCCCCGAAGTCTGTGGAACCGGTGATCTAACTTTACTCGAAGAGCTCGGAGCCGATGACTTGGGCTCCGACGTCTTCGATTCCTTCGAGGATTTGGATGCCTGGTCTGAAGCATCCAGAGCCTCCTGAAAAGAAGGTTTTAATAACCCTCTGTCCATGAGTTTCCTGCGCCTATCTGTCATGACCCTCCCACTAAAAGAGTGACAAATTGAACAGTCCTCTTGTAAGTGGAGAGGGCCAAGGCAGTAGACACAGGAACTATGGTTGTCAGTAACTGACATTTTTTGGCCACACTGGCAATGCTTAAAGCCTGATTTAATTTTCTCAGACATTTTCCAGGAAAGAGAAAAGTCAAGTCCAGTATAAGAGTCAAGTCCAATAGTAAAAGGTCAAATCCGATGAATATGTCAGTCCGGTTGTCAAATTTAAACAGGGGTGGTAGGCCCCGAAAAACTCTAACCAATTAAATAAATTTAACGGTACCGAGAAATTCTACCTACACACACACATACACTAAGTATACCAAACGGTACTTTCAGAACAAACTTTCCCTAAAATATAACAAAAATAAAGTTATATCTTATCTCAAGATGCTCGAGCTAGCTCCCAGCGATGCAAACGCAGCAGCGGCAAACTAGATCTGAGGTAAAGGCAGAGGGGGATTGTGGGTATTAGATTGTCTCGAGCTTCTTCTCGATGCAGAGCTTGCAAGCGGCCGACACGGAGCCGAGGATCGGCTCCGAACCCATGTGTAAGAACAAACGGCGAGATTGAACACCATCACATCTCCCTGTTTGGGGAATGGACCATGGAGCTCTGTTCAGTGAGCTCCCTTTTGGTAGTTGTGGCCGCCAAATTGGCATCATTGGGAATACCTTTCTCTAAAAAGTTTATCTTTAGGGGAACTCAAATATTTATCAGCTTTCTTAGGAACAGGTTCTATTGTGTCCTGCTCCTTCCCCGCCCTGCTAGAAATGAGCTGGACAAGCTCATCAGCAGGGGGAGGCACCCAGGTGGAAGATGGGCCTATCCCGAAGGACGTCAGGAATACTGATTCCTCTGAAGACAGGGTGGGGAAGACCAACCCACCTCTCTCAAGGATTTAGAGGATGTACCGAAAAGACACCTCTTCCGATGGAAGTCTGGGGAGGAACCTGTCTCCCTCCTCAAAATCCGTGTCCTCAGTGAGGGAGTCTCGAGGGGAGAGCAAGTGCCTCCTCTTGCACGTCCTCTTCAGGGGAAGCTCCTCCACGGTGGGCTCCGGGAAGGACTTGGAAGAGGAAGGGACCCGGATGCATGCTTGCCTGAAGGTGCTCACAAGATGGCTGACCCTCGTATGATGATGAGGTCTCGCTGCCAAACATCGAACAAGGCTGGGGAGGATCTACAGCTGAGAGAGAGGCAGCTGCACATTCAGAGACAGTCCTCTCTATCTCCCAGAAAGCCGATGGACTGGAAGAACCCCCCCCACTGGCCAAAGACAACTAGGATGGAAGGGAGACCCCAACGCAGCAACAACATCCACAGACAATATCGGCCCCGAGCTGTCTAAAGCGGAGGCCCACAAAGGGAGGAAACAGTCCAAAAACTCCAGCCTGGATCCTCCTCCCCGGTGACCCCCACTGACCCTGCTGGGTTAATACATCACCAGCTCCGAGAGCAACGGAGCTGAACCCGCCAGGGAACCACACAATGTGGGAAAAAGGAAGCAATACTGGACCCCACTGGCCTCTCCCTAGGAATGTCCTGATTCTGGGTAACCGAACCCGGATGGGTCAGTCGAGGAGAGGGGAGTTCTGTGGATGGCAAAGGTCTCCTGTGCAAATGGGTCAGGGGATAGCAACAATCCCAGCTCAATTTGGGCCTTGAGAAAGCTCCTTATCATCCTTATCCATATCTGAGGGGAGCAGACTCCTGGTGGAACAGGAAGATGGGGAGGAATGGCCCAACCTAGCTGATGGCCTACTGTCGCGTGAAGGACTCCTGCTAGACAGTCTCAGATAAGATTCTCCTGAGAGTAAAGGGAGAATTTTCAATAATGATCGGATCCGAGGATATGGTCAGATCCGAAGACTTGGGTATAACCATGGCTGGATCCGGCTGAGGGGTCTGATCTGACAGTGGTCTAGGTCGGGTCGGATCCAAGGACTCTGATCTGACAGGGGAGCCAGAGCACTCGAGCCAAAGAGCCAAGATCTGAAGCTACAGAGGCTGGATTTAGATCCAGGGAACTACAATCTGACAGCCTTGGTTTTTTGGCGGGAGAATCCCAAGATGAAGAAGACTTCCTCTTAGGATCTGAAGGAGGCTCAGAAGGGGAACCCAAGACCAGGGGACCCCCCTTTTGCAAGCCCCTTTAGCAAGAGCTTATTACTGCACTCTAGGAGAGCCCTGGAGTTGAATCCGGTGCAAATGTCACATTCAACCTCCAGATGTGGCTCTCCTATGCAGTAAACACACTCCCCAAGTGTGTCAGCATGACTGCATGAGGAGCAACTTTGAAACCCATGGGTTTCTCAGCACACCACACACCGGGGGGTGGGGGGGGGGGTGGCGGAGGAACAAGGTAAAGAAACAAAAGGGAAGAAGGAACCTAAGACCAGTAGGACATGGGCAGGAACCTGGGAAGAACCTAGCAGAAACTACCCAAAAAGGCTACCAGGAGGGGAGGAAACTTAGATATAAAATAAGGAGGTAAGAAATTAAAAGGAGAAGAAAATAGAGACCCCAAAAGGTAGAAAAAAGCACTTCTCTGAAAGGGTGAACAGGAGCTTCAGGAAGCACGTTCATTTTCAAATCACGTCAAACAAGATCTGAAGGTTGTGGGCAGCAAGGGATCTTGGGAAGGGGAGGAGCATGAGCTCAGGAGCTGTCTTATTAGTGCCAGCTCAGACTTGAGGTTGGATCTTGCACCCATCCGTGATCAATAATTTCACAGATAGCACCGGATCAATGAGGATGTTAAGAAAATGATAAACAGTAAAACAAAAAAAAATGTGTATATGTGCCTGCAAATATGTAAACAATGTTTTTTATGTTGTGTTAAATAAAGTACCCCTGCTCTCTTTCATGGGTGCTGTCGGACCTTTTATTTCCACCAAAGTTAAAACCAATCCAGGCAGATGGGCCTCACATTAACATCTCATCTAAAGGATGGTACATTCAAGAGTATAGCACATCCCTCTTATGCTGCACTGCAGTGTCAGCAATCAATCTATCTGGTGTGAGATTAGAACACACAGCCATGTGTACCAAAGGTGAGCGTGCAATCCTGTTGCGCAACTGACACTGCAACATCTATACAGAAAATAAACAAGAAAAAATATTTATTAAGAAGATAGAAGTATTAATGGATGCAAGGAAGGAAAAAAGACATACCATCCACCCCCTTTTTTTTTTGGGGGGGGGGGTAATGCTGAAATGGAAAAGTATTAAAGAGTAAAACAAAATTATGAAGAAAGTAGAAAGACATTTAATGTATGTTCAAGGAGAAATAAATTATGAAGAAAGTAGAAAGACATTTAATGTATGTTCAAGGAGAAATAAATTATAGATGTACATAGAGTTTAAAGTACGAAATTGCTAAAGGGGAAAACTGAAGAATTGGATATGGTACCGAACAAATTAAAGTATGATAAAATTCCTGGGAGAGAGAGAGAGTGGATTATAAATTTTTCAAAGACATGGAGAGAAACAAAATGATTTTTCTAAAAATACTGAATGAATGAGAAAAGCAAGGGAGTTCATCCTGGAGCGGTTATGGAAGATCATGGAGGCATATGGAATAAGCATAACTAGGTTAAGTGGATACAACAAATAAAAAGGAGTCAGACAAGGCTGTTATATGAGCAGTTTATCACAGATTATGAATGCTGCAGCAACAGATATACATAGAAAATGAGACTAAGTATACATATATAAATGGGTTCCCTACGTTAGACCGACAGCACGGAAGATCGACACGCAAAACACCGACGCCAGAAGAATGACAAAGCAGACCGACAAGTCGTAATCCCGACAGCGAAAACACTGACAGGGGTAACTTGTGGGCACAACCCGGTAAGTGTACTTAGGGTTAGGGTGCTGGTAAGGTAAGTGTGCGATAGTGAGGGACTTAGGGTTAGGGTGCGGGTAAGGTTAGTGTGCGACAGTGAGGGACTTAGGGTTAGGGTGTGGGTAAGTTAAGTGTGCGATAGTTAGGGACCTTAGGGTTAGGGAGCGGATAAGGTGAGTGTGCGATAGTTACGGACCTTAGGGTTAGGGAGCGGGTAAGATGAGTGTGCAATAGTTATGGACCTTAGGGTTAGGGAGCGGGTAAGATGAGTGTGCAATAGTTACGGACCTTAGGATTAGGGTTTGGGTTAAGGTTAGTGCATATATAGTTTTGTGTAAGGTGTAGTGTAGGTTTTTAGGTTGTTGGTGTGCTTGTGTTGAGTGTGTGTTTTGTGTAACAGTGAACGTTTTGCTTTGTTAAGTGTCGGGATTGTGGTGTGTCAGGCATGTGAACCTTCGTGTTTTTGTTTCGTTCTTCTGGCATCGGTGTTTTGAGTGTCAATCTTCTGAGCTGTCGGTCTAACGTAGGGAACCCATATAAACATAAGTACACACATCCTTTCACTGTAATATGCAGATCATGAAGTATTAATTGCTAGAAGTACAGGGTGGATTAGTGAGGTAGTACAGGACACTGAAAGACAGCTGGGCCAGGTGGAACTAAAAATAAAAAAAAAAGTATGGATTTTGGAGAGATTATCATGAAACTGGGTCTTATTTTATGAGAAGTGAATTGGGGATTTTTGGGAACAACTTTGGGGACAGTAGGTGAATACTTCAAAAGATATACAAGAATTCATTAGGTTATACAAATTTTCAAGATGACATTTAAGAAGAAAGTTCATTTGAGTAATACAGTTATTTTAGGAAACAGTAGTTAACTGTTTTCTCTGATTTGGAGATTAAAGTAAAATCCTGTTAAAGGATAAACACTTTACAATAAAACACAAAAAGTGGTTTAGGGCTAATTAGTCCTATGATTCATTTACTATCTCTATATTTGCTTTTTGATAGAACATCTGTGAAAGTTTGAAAAAGAAAACTCAGCAACTACATTTCTGACAAAGCAGTATAAACAGTTATGGAAAATATAAGGTACATCCAAAAAACTAAGACACAGAATAATAAGTAACAATGTTCTACAACACACTGAGAACATCCATAACAATATCATACATTCCAATCCCAAGTGTGTGCCCACTGTATTAGCAGACAATTTGAGGCTCATTGGTACATACATATCAGAATAATGACCACCAGGGTCTTTATAAGCCTTTTTGTGCAATCCAACCCAAATGTGTCCCTATGTACTATGGGCATTTCTTAAGAGGTGGTATGTTTGTTTGGACAGTACTAGAGTGTGGGGGGGAGGGTTATGTTAGTTTAGGCATTACTGTCTGCCTCTTTCTATCAGAGACATGGGGCCAGACCCAGGTGAATTTCCGATTTCCCATCTACTGGTCAAGGTTACCCTTAAATAGGGTTAGGAATGGACTCTGCTTCACAGTTCTAACTTTGCCCCACCTACCCACACTGTTGCATCCACTACCCCTGAAAAAGTAGTTTTCCTTGCAATCACCTTGAAACAAAGCTTTGAACCTCTATCAAAGGCTAAAAACAATGTTTCTATGGGACCAGATAACACACTGCATTCTCATCACTGCCAAGTATGCACTTTCTGAGGCTCTGCTTTAACTGTTCAACCTCAACCTATACACAGACTTTGTCCCTGAAGCCTAGAGAACAGCCACTGTGCCTTCTCTACAGATCATAGTAATTATGGGCTCATCAGCATCATCACCTTTACATGCAACCCATGGAACATATGTTGGAACTCATTTATGCAGATATAGGCAACATAAATGATCTAGACCCCACTTGGTTTGGTTTTGTGAAGGGTAAGTCATGTCTCTAGATCCTGGTAAACTTCTTTGAAAAAGTTAGAAACTATGGACTGTGGTCACACTGGCAAGCTGCATATCTTGACCTGGCCAAGGCTTCTGACACTATCCCTCATACAGGCATTACTGAAAAATTTGACAAACTTAATGTAACCCCCTAAACTGTCTGCTGGACTGCAAAATGGCAACAATTTCAACAGATCCCAAGTAGTGAAAGTTGATGATATCCTCTCTAAGTGTAAAACTGTAACTAGTGAGGTACAGGAATCAGTGCTGGGCCCTCTCCTGTTTGCCGCTTATTTTGCAGACTTCCAAGCTAATATTCCTGAATAATGGTTGACCAAGTTTGCTGAGGGGTGAAAACTCATCCAAGAATACAAAACTGCTACAAAATGTGCTAGAATATGCACACACCTGATCTAATGAAAACGATCTCAAACTAAATGCAAAAAAAGTGCACCATAGTAGCATTCATAAAAAAAGTTGTTCCCAACTCATACGTTATAAGTGATACTCCTCTTCAAACAAACAGACAGGATTATAAGAAACCTGGGTAGTTATGTGGACAACAATCCCAAATTTGACCACTGTGTTTCCACAGCAGACTTAACACTGAATACTGTGCCCTCTTTGATGTGTACAAATCCAGCCATTCCACTCAACTAGAACAGTCCCAATGATTTTAATTCAAAAAATTAAAAGGCCTTAAATACTTCAACTATCTCAACAGACTAACCCTCCTTACACCCAGTACCCTTCTGGCTACTCCGAGGTGACCAGTGCCTATCTTTTTAAGCCATAAAAGATCCAATCTTATTCGACCGCCTACCTTTTTTTGCAAAACCAGTCTACAAACACTCATACTAGAGATCTAAATTTACACCAACAAATAAACAAGGCTCTTTGGAGGGAAAGCTTCCAAACGCACTACATATCCAGTCTAAGAAACAAGTTACCACTTCAGGTCAAACACAGTACTACTTTGTCTGCCTTTACAGCTAGCCTTGATAATTGGATGGGTAGATATAAATTTACACCATTGTTACCATGTATGGCCATGCTTGATTTGGGAAGAACTTAAGTACTCAGGAAGGGTGGCAAAACTTATCTACATAAACGTGTATACGGTGAGGCCTCCTATAGTCACTGTGACAACTTCCCTTGTATTGTTCCCACGCTCCTAAAAATATTATGAATGACAAATTACATTGCAAAGCATAAATCAAAATAGAAACTCATGGTATGATGGAATTATGAGTAACTATTATATGGATCTTTAGAAAAATATGACAAATTACAAAATATTTTACTAAAAAAGAAAAGATTTGAGAAGACAGAAGAGTGCCAAGACATTTTTTGGAGGTAATTAATAAACAAATTACTAGTACATGGAGCAAAAGCAGATGTCAAACTGAAGAAATGGTGGTGCATGCATCAACAAAATGTTAAGAGAATAAAGAGGGCATGTGAAAAAGTGCAGAATGCTAAAAAACGAAAGCCATGTACCTACCATAATAAGAGACCCGGTGTTGTGCATCTCAGTTTGGTTCAACCTGTGGGTTACTGGATCTGATACCAGCCAATTCCTTCAGACTTCAAACTCATCGGGCTCTGCCTCCCTTACCACAATCCTCCAACTCCTCACCCTGCTCCTCAGATTGAGTTTGCCCCATGTAAGTCACCTCCAAAGTAAGAATAAAATTCCCTAACCAAGGAAGACACAGGACTCCACAGATAAGGAAAGGACGACCTCCACTGTCTAGTCATCTCAGATAGGGATGCTCACCATAACAAACCAAGGCAGGGACAGCAGGTGGGGGGGGGGGTTTGACTAGGTGGAGACAGACAAAATGGATCTTTCATAGCCGATGTCTATTCTGGCTTCAACCTGTGGGACTGTCTCCAGCCACGAAAAAATCTTCGGGAGGAATTAAGGATATTCCGCAACAAAATGGAGCCAAAGGAAGCTCTGGATCTTGACTGAATATCCAGCCTATAATGCAAAACAAAAATATGATGACCCTTCAAAGTCACAGCTGCGCAAACTTCATCCATTGATGCTCTAGAAAAGAAAGCTGTAGAAACAGCAATAGCCCTGGCAGAATGACCCTTAGGTTTGTGAGGAAGGGTCTTAGCTTTTGAAGAATATGCAAACAAAATACAGTCTGATAGCCACTTGAATAAAGTCACTTTAAACAGCCTGATTTTGAAAAGGAGACAAATAACGGACTGGATTTTCTAAAAGACTAGGTACGGTCCAAATAAAATCTTAACTGTCTATGCATATCCAAACAATACAGAAGTTATTTGTCTCTGCTGGAGAAACCCGGGAAAAAACTGGGAGATGTATAGAACTGTTAAGATTTCTCTCAGAAGCCACTTTAGGCAAAAAGGAAGGGTTTGTTCAGAGAGAGACACTGTCTTTGTGGAACACCAAGTAAGGAGAAGAATCAAGAGCTTGTAACTCTGAAATCCTCCTTGCTGAAGTAACAGGCACCAAACACAAGATCTTCCAAGACAACAGTTTCAAGTCAGAAACAGCTGAAGGTTCAAAGGACCTGTAAAATAAATGGCAAATCCCAGGGAGGGAGTGGATCCCTGTTTCTTTCTGAAATTGGTGCGCCTTGTTGCTGTAGCATAGACCAGATTCAGGCCTGCTGAATAGTACAGTTTTGTACCTACCATAAATGTAGATGTCCGAACAGGATAGCATCTGCAGTCCTTACAAATGGGTTGTCCTGTCGTCAGGCAGCCCTTCGGTCGGCCGGATTCCAAAGTCTGGGTCTGGCCTCGGCTGGTGTCGCACTTCACCCGACGTCATCTCTGCTGGTCTTCGGGTATAAAGGCATCAGCCGACGCCATTTTCCTCAGTGTTTCTTGCCCCAGATGCCAGTTGCCCTCTTGGATAGCTAAATTTTTGGGTAAATGCCAATGTTTCCAAAAAGTAGAAGGCAAACACAAAAATAAGCATGTATGTACATATATACAAACAAATACACCATAAGAGATCCCCCCCTAGCTAGCTATTAGGTGGGCAAATACCCTAGGAGTACCACAGAGGGAAGGAGGGTGGGTAATCCTGACTGCAGATGCTATCCTGTTCGGACATCTACATTTATGGTAGGTACAAAACTGTATTATGTCCTTCAAGGATGCATCTGCAGTCCTAAATGGGTAGAATACCATAGCCAAACTAGGGAGGAGGAAGAAGAATTATGGTGTAGTTAGGATCCCTTGCAAAACAGCAGTGGCAAACCCTGCTCGGGATCTAGAGTATAGAGGTAAGTTATAATGCTTGGCAAATGTATGCACGGAGGTCCAAGTAGCCGCCTCAATAATGTCCTTGGTAGCCACTCCTCGTAAGAAAGCTGTGGTAGTGGCTGTAGCCCTTGTAGAATGAGGCCTTATGTTCTGTGGAATTTGCTTTCCATGGTAGAAGTAACAGAATCTTATGCAATTTCCTATCCACTTGGAGATTGTCTGTTTGGAAATTGCTTTTCCTTCCCTTCCTGTTGCATAAGCTACTAGAAGCTGGTCAGTATTTCTATTGCCCTTGGTTCTGTCCAGGTAGTAGCGCAACTGTCTGTGTACATCCAAGGTATGCAGCAGTCTTTCCCCCCTGTTCTGTGGATTGGGAAAGAAGGTAGGTAGGTGGATAGCCTGGTTTAGAGACACTCTGGATACCACCTTAGGCATAAATGTAGGATTAGTTCTCATGGACACTCTATCTTGATGGAAGATTAGGAAGGGTTGTACTGCCATTAAAGCCTGTAGTTCTGAAACTCTTCTTGCTGAAGTAATTGCCAGTAGGAAAGCAGTTTTCCAGGATAGGTGTTGAAGATCTGCTGTTGCTGCTGGTTCGAATGGAGGGAGTGTCAATTTTTCTAGCACAAAGTTCAAGTCCCATGCTGGTAATGGTGGTTTCCTAGGAGGTTTTACATTCTTAATTCCTCTCAGGAACTGCCTGAGTAGAGGATGTGAGAAGACAGGGGGATCGAAGCTGTATTCTGCAGAAACAGCTGATGCATGTATCTTGATGGAGGAATAGGACAGGCCTGTATGGAGAAGCTCTGCCAAATACTCCAGGATGTTGGCAATATCTACCTTTGACACATCTTTCCTCTTTCAGTACTCCAAATGACAAACCTTTTCCATTTCCCTGCATAGTTCCTTCTTGTTGAAGGTCTGCGGGCCTCAAGGATAATGTCTTTAACCCTTTGGGATAAATCTGGGTTAGTTGTTCTTATGTAATGTTCCAGGCAGTCAGTTGCAGAGTTTTCAGGTTTGGATGCAGGATGTTGTAGTCGCTCTGAGTTAACATCAAAGGAATCAGGGTAGTGTCCACGTTTCCCCGAGACATGCTCCTCAGCAATGGATACCAATGTTGTCTTGGCCAATTTGGAGCTATCAGAATTATCCTTGGGCGTTCCTCTTTGATTTTCAGTAGTACCTTGTGCATCAAAGGAAGGGTGGAAATGCATATGCTGTCAGGCCTTTCCAACTGAAGGATAGAGAGTCCACCTTCCAAGCAAGTGGGTGGTATGTCCTTGTGCAGAATTTCTTGAGCTGGTGATTGAGTGGGGATGCGAATAGGTCTATTTGTGGCATTCCCCATTTCTTTGTGATGGCCTTGAAGATGTCCGGGTGTAGCATCCATTCGTGAGCATCCGAGGTAGTTCTGCTTAACATGTCTGCTAGGATGTTTTCTTTTCCCGGTACAAATATTGCCTGTAACTGAATGTTGTAGCTGAGAGCCATAATCCATAGGTCCAGAGCCATTCGGCATAGGGGGTATGAATGAGTGCCTCCCTGTTTGTTGATGTACCACATGACTGTGGTGTTGTCTGTCCTTATCATCAATTGGCCTTCTTTGAGGAATGGTCTGAAATTCTGGATTGCTAGTTTTACTGCCAGCATTTCTTTTTGATTTATGTGCAGGTGCAGCTGATCTGGAGTCCATAAGCCTTGAATGCACTTGTCCAGCATGTGGGCCCCCCAACCGAGGTCTGAGGCGTCCGTTGTGATGGTTTGGCTTGTTTGAATGTTGTGGAAGGACAAACCTGGGTTTGACTGGCATGCCTGAGCCCACCAGAGGAACTCTTGTTTCAGGCATGGGATTAGTGGTATTTCGGTTTCCAAGCTGTGCCTGTGTTGAGACCATAAATTCTTTAGGTACCACTGTAGCTTTCTCATATGCAGTCTGGCATGGGGGACCAGGATTATGCAGGATGCCATGAAGCCCAAGGCCTGCAGTACTTTCCTTGCTGTTAGTTTGTTCTGCTTTGTTAATGCCAAGAAGTAAAGAGGAAGTTGTTCTTGTTTTTCTGCAGTTAGGAATGCCATCTGTTTTACTGTGTCCAATTCTGCACCCAAGAATGTTCTTGTTTGGGATGGTATCAGTCTTGACTTTTTAAATTGACTGTGTATCCCAGGGCTTGTAGTAAGCAAATGACTCTTTGTAAGTCTTGTGTCAGCTTGCTTTTGTTGTCCGCTTGTATCAGGCAGTCGTCCAGGTATGGATAAATTTGGATTCCCTGTAGCCTGCAATGAGCGATTACTGATGCCAGGCATTTCGTGAACACTCTGGGCGCAGTAGATAAGCCAAAGGGCAATGCTGAGAATTGATAATGCTCTGATCCTGCAAGAAATCTGAGGTATCTTCTGCAATTTGGTCGTATGGGGACGTGCAGGTATGCCTCCTTGAGATCTAGAGTTACCAGCCAATACTCCTTGCCCAGCATGGGAAGAAGTTGCTGTAGGGTCAGAATTTTGGAACAATGATGAATGTGTTTAAGGCGGACAGGTCAAGAATAGGTCTCCAACTTTTCTCTTTTCTTGGTACTAGGAAGAGTCTGGAGTAAAATCCCTTGCCCTGTTCTGTAGGTGGTACCCTTTCCACAGCTCTCATCTTTGTTAATTGAGCTATTTGTTTTAGAGCTTCTGTCTTTTGATTTGGTGGTAGGTTTGGCATTCCTCTTTTTACTGGTAAGGTGTGGAAGTGAAACCTGTAGCCTTGGTCTATAGTTTGCAAAATCCACTTGTCTCTTGTGATATAGTGCCAGTTTTTTGAAAATAAGGCTAATTTTCTGCCCAAGGGTGCTGCTATTTGTTCCCTGGTAGGTGGTGTGAGGGTCAAGTCACTGTGATTGTCCTGTTGCAGTGGTAGTGGTTGTATCTGTGCCTCTTTGGTTATTGCCTTGCCACTGGCGTCCCCTGTAGGAACCTCCTCTGGATTGATTTCTGCCTCTGGAACGCCTATTCCTGCCTCTCTAAGTTTTAGAGGAGTCTGGAAAGGACCAATTTTTGGAAGGCCAGTTCCTGCTAAACCTTGGGGGCTGAACCTGTAGGAAATCTTTAACTGTTTGTACAGATTTTGCCTTCTCTTCAATTTTCTTCATTACTTGTTGGGCAGGAGAACCAAATAGACTGACCTTATCCATAGGAGCATCTAATAGCTTTGCTTTAACATGATCCGGCAAGACCTGTTCTTTCAACCATGCATGCCTTCTTATAACTGTGCCAGTCATGGCTGATCTAAATGAAGCCTCCAGTGCATCATAGCCACATTTTAAAGAATGGTTACTAACCTGCTGAATGCTATTCACCATTTCTAGAACATATTTCTTATCTAAGGAATCATCAGAGGACAGTTTCTTAGTTAACTGATCAAGCATAAACTCTTGGTATTGGATCATATGAAACTGACAGTTCAAAGCTCTAGCTGAGAGAGTAGCAGAGGTGTATACTTTTTTACCCTACCTCTCTAAGGACCTGGATTCCCTTTCAGAAGGGAGAGGGTTTTTCGCTGAGGTCGAAGCTACTGCCTTAGGTCCCTGGGAGATAGTCTCAGGATCTGCAAAAGGAGCCTTGTATAAGTGGTGATGAGTGTCCGTACCCTGTAAAACCTATCGGGCTTAGCAGGGGCTGGAGGTAAAGTATCAGGAGCAGTGCAAACATCATTAAATGCATCATCCACAACAGGAAGAACTGGAGGTATAGCTAAGGGCCTATGTTGTAAGTGTAAAAGGTCCTAAGCCTTTTCTTGAATCTGAGAAATCTTGTCCCTGCCATTGGAATTGCTCTCTCATGGCATGTAAGGTTTCCCAAAGGAAAATTCCTCTGGTGGAGAGGCAGAAGGAATAGATTCTTCAGCATCGGAATCTTCATAAGTAGAAAAGGAGCCTCTGGATGGTCTGTATTGTCTGTACCATCAGAAGAGTCATCTGAGGACACTGGCTCAGGGGCTCTGCTCTAGGTCTCTTTTCTGGAGGTTGAGAGGCCCTGTCTGGGTGAGATTGGGATCCCCTTATTAAAGAGATGAGATCCTCTGCCAGAGTAAGCATTTGGGAACTGGAACTGGGCCTGTGAGAGGGGGGCTTAACAGGCACAGACTTAGCAGTTTTGGCTGCTTTAGCCCTGGCAAAGGCCTTTATAGACATGGCTGCAGGAGGCCTAGCAGCACCACGTGCTGGGGTAGAGACATCCAAAGGGATGGTGTCCGATAATTCTGGAGAAACCACATTAGTAGGCAAAACTTCAGAGGCCGATTCAACTAGGGTAGAAGGGGCCTCGATAGTAGTCATGGATTCGGCTGTAGATTGACCTGTTTGCTCGGTTTCGGCCGAAACAGAGACACTCGCGGTTTGCTTAACCGTGGTTTCGGCCGAAACCGCGGACCGCGAGTGTCGGTCCTTTTCTTTGCGTTTTTTAACAATTTGAGTAGTCGGAGGATCCGACGGCATAATGTACGCAAAATCTGAGCCAAAAAACTATTCAGCAAACTCCGACCGACGCCTAAGCGTTCGTCGGTTGAAGGAAGCACAGGCTAAACAAGCTGCTACGTCATGGTCTGGGCCTAAACAAGGTAAGCAGTAAGAGTGGAAATCTTTATGAGGTATTTGTTTCCCACAAGTTAAACAGTTATTCACTTTTTCTCACATCGGCTGAGGCAAGAAAGAGTCCCCAACAGGGTACTTAGCTTTTTAGAAGTCTTCGAAGTAGTATTCGGTAGTAGTAATCTCTGGATCTGACCGACCGGCACTTGCGAACAGCTTCTGCTTCAAGCCACGCGGCAAGAAAGACTGAGGAAAATGGCGTTGGCTGATGCCTTTATACCCGAAGACCAGCAGAGATGACGTCGGGTGAAGTGCGACACCAGCCGAGGCCAGACCAAGACTTTGGAATCCGGCCGACTGAAGGGCTGCCTGACGACAGGACAACCCATTTGTAAGGACTGCAGATGCATCCTTGAAGGACATCTAGCTTTGTTTGTATAACTTGAGGCACTGGTCCAGGCCATCTTTTTTTGGAGAAAGTTCCCCTGCATCCTAGTAAGCAGGGGTGTACAGTTAGAACTTGTCTGATTGAAGACTGCTGGAACAGGGCTCAGTTTTGAGCTTTTTCTGTTTAATTGGGTAACTTGTTTAAATCAGTTTGTTGTTTTATATAAATATATATATATATATATATATATATATATATATATATATATATATATATATATATATATAAAAATTGCACTTTATTCATCTGCTTTTACTGTATCTGTGTTTCTTCCTACTTTATTACTGGGGGCATTGACTAAAACTCTGATTTGCGATATATAACAATAATTATCCTTTTTCTGTGCTTTTAAACTGTTTTTTTTTTTTGTGCATCTGCTTTATTTTCTGGAAAAAAAAATATACATATATATATATATATATATATATATATATATATATATATAGATATAAATATAGATATATATATATATAGATATATTTATATAGATATATATATATATATATATATTGTTTCCCACCTTTCTAAGCTAGTATAGTCCGGTTTTCAGGTTAGTGCTGAATTCAGGGCTGTGTTGCAAATCTCTGTTTGCCCATACCTTATTTGGATAGAAGGAAGATTCCGTGTTCACCTGTGAGAGAGGGGAGCTTTGAGCAGCCTATCTGTCCCTGGAGGAGTGGTTTCAGGCCAGAAATTAGTAGTTTATTGGCCAGTTTGGGCTAATTTCTATCTCTTTCATTTCCCTGCTACAAATACCATATTTGTCCGGTTTTGCGGGGTGGGCAGCACCGGTTAGCTAGGGTAAAACTATTCCCGGCTCCACAAAGTGTCCTCTTCAATTTTTCCCTTGGAACTAGACAAACTTTCAACTTAAGCACTCAAGCCATTCATTTCTCAGCCCGGCACTTGCTCAAAACTTATAGCAAGCACTTATAAACCCTAGCACTAGACCCTTCTGTACTGTACAGAAGGACAAGGCTCTCTATTCGACCTTAAAAGCCATCCAGTAAAACAGTTCACTGTATCTCTCCAGGCATGTCCAAAGGACAGTTTCAGGTGTACTCTCCAGTCCAACTGGTGAATCTGGGCATTTTAAGGCAATGTTACAACTGCCTCATGTACACAGGCAACCCCTTCCTCCTACCACCAAACACTAATACATGTGAGAGATGCAGTTATACAGCCAAACTAGAGGCTAAGCTCTCTCAACCCAAGACTGGATCAGACAGTCAAGAGGAGAAGGGAAATACTTGCATCACACCATCGGTCTTACATAGACCCATTAAACCAGCACCGGCAAAAAACACACAAATTCATGGAAACATACTCGGAGGCTCTAAATAAAAATCTGCAAAACCAACAGAGACCTCCAAAGCAAACATCCAAGCAACCTCCACCACCCAACACAAACTATGAAACACATACTTTGCAAAACCAGTGTACCATGCAATCACAGCCCTTAAGGCAAAATAACATACCCAACATACTGGTAATAGGGACTCTATAGTCAGGCACACTGACGTCCCACTCACTAGGCTGAATAAGGAAAAGGTTACTGTTAGCTGCCTGTCGGGTGCTAGGATCCGCCACATAACACAAGCACTCAGGTCACTCCAGAACAAGTACAAATCTGACTGTCATTGTCCATGTTGGTGTGAATGACCTGAGCCGTACCTCCCGGGACTACATGAAGAGAGACATGGAAGAGCTCTCTGATCATGTAGCCCAGGCTGGTATGACCCTGATCCTGAGTAGCATCCTGCCCTCACCAAGAATTATACCATGGTATAAAGAAAAAATTCTCGATTTCAACAATTGGCTAAGTTTCTGGTGTCATTCAAAGGGGATCCAGTGTCTGTCTGCCTGGGATGACATGCTCGACAAACCACGCTGCTTCGCTAGAGATGGCTTGCACCTGTCACCCTTAGGCTTTCGAATACTTGCCAAGGCTCTTGCCACCCCCATAGTGCCTTTTTTAGGCAAGGCTCAAAAGTCAAACCCACCACCGTAAATAGCACAAGTAACAAAAAACTCAGGGTAATGCTACTCAATGCCAGAAGTTTAAACCTCAAAATGCACACACTCGAGGCACTCTTCAGTATGGAGAAAATCAATATATGTGCAGTAACAGAAACCTGGTTTAAGGCTCCAGAGAGCACCCCAGCACTACCAGGCTACAACTCATACCATACATTTCAGCCACAGAACCCAAACCGAAATACAAAAGGCGGGAGCGTATCCATATTCATCAAGGATACTCACACCTCCAGGTTAGTGGCACAGCACAATGCTTCAGAGATCATCCACGTGCAACTAACAATTGGCAAAACTGCAATTCAAATTGTAGCTTGCTACAGATCACCCACCATGTCCCAGGACCCCCATTCCAAGTTTCTGGAAACATAAAGGTCCTACCAAACACCCTAATATTGGGTGATTTCAATTACCCAAACATTAACTGGGAGAACTAGTCAAGTACTAACTCCCTTACCCAACTTTTCCTAGAATTTATAAACTCAAATGCCCTGGTTCAAATGGTCAACACTCCCACCAGAGGTGACAACATATTGGACCTGGTCATCATCAACATGGGCGACCGGTGTTCTACACCAGAGGTCAACCCCTCGCTGGTTAGATCTGACCATAAACAAATCACTCTGGATATACATATTCCGCCCCCACCCCTGGACAAGAAAGCCACCATGAAAAACTTTTCAAAAGCAAACTTCACATTACTTAAGACTGAGGTGGAAAGTTTCAAAGCCCCCATGCTGAAGGATAACACTGTCCAAGCTGCAAAATCCTTTACTAATGCATTCTACGGGCAGCTACAAGAATGCATGGATCGTGCCATCCCAAGCAAAACCAAGACTCACTCCTCCAAGAAAAGGAAACCAGTCTGGTGGACTCCTGCCATAAACAAGCTATACAATAGGAAGAGGAAACTAGTACAGAAAAGAGTAAAATCCCAAGAAGGGAAGACATCCCTGATCTGTATCAGCAAGAAACTACGTTCCCTCATAAAATAATCCAAGGCAAGCTTTGAAAGAAAAATTGCCAAGGACTCCAAAGATAACCACAAGGCATTCTTTAGCTATGTCAAGAATCTAAGTGGCAATGCTCACATCTGCTCGGAGTTGGTGCAGAATGGCACAAAATACACTGAACCAACCGATATCGCTAACATCTTGGCAGACAGGTTCAGTGCAAACTTCACCCCCTCTCACCCCCAAAAGGGCCCATAACCATACCAGAAGAATGTAGAGTCCCTGAAATCACAGACACTCAGGTTAAAACAGCCCTCTCCAAAGCCAAAAACTCAGCATCAATGAGACCGGACGGTGTCCCAGGCTGTGTCCTACACAAGCTCGAAGACAAACTAGCCCCTCACCTAAACACACTGTTCAAACTCAGCCTCTCCACAGGCTACATACCCATAGAGTGGTGCACAGCAATGGTTATTCTGATCCACAAAGGTGGAGCCACAACAGACTCCGGGAACTATCACCCTATAAGCCTAACTAGCTTGGTCTGCAAGGCTATGGAGCGCATCATCATGGAACTCATTAACAGAGACACTGGGAACCTCCAAACACTGCACCCTACCCAGTTTGGCTTTGTTAAGGGCAGATCATGCCTCCTAAACCTGGTGGACTTCTTTTGAGACAGTTACCAAGGCTATAGATGAGGGAAAGGTGGTACACACAAGCCTACCTAGACCTCGCTAAGGCCTTCGGCACCATTCCCCATTCTGGTATTATAGACAAGCCCACCAGCCTGAACATAAACCCCTATGTCACAAGATGGGTTGCCAACTGGCTCATGGACAGAACCCACATGGTGAGAGTTGCGGGAGCTAGGTCCGTCTCCAAACCGGTTACAAGGGGTGTTCCCCAGGGCTCAGTCCTAGGACCCCTCCTGTTCAGCATATACTACTCAGAGGTACAAGCAAGCACAGGAGGACTATGGCTGACCAAGTTTGCAGACGACTGCAAACTAGGGGCTATAAAGGACTCTCCGGCTGACACAGACATCCTCCAAAAGGGTCTCACTGAGACGGATACCTGGTGTCAAAATCATGGCCTCAAGCTAAATGCCAAAAAGTGCATAGTCATCCCCTTTGGAAAAATCAAGGTACCCACAAACTACCACATAGGTGGTAGTCCCCTAAATACAGAAGACGTAATAAGGGATCTGGGGACCCAAGTAGATAGTAATCTCACCTTTGATAATCACATTGCCAAAGTGGTTAGAAAATCCTTCTACGTGGCCCACCTAATCACAAAAGGGTTCGCATCCAGATCAAAAGAGGTCATTGTGCCCCTCTACTCATCACTCATCATACCCATCTTAGAGTACAATGCCTCATTTGGGATGTACCTTACAAGACACCTGCAACAGCTGGAAAGACCACAGAAGTACCTCACCAAGAGGATCAATGGCCTCAAACAGATGCCCTATGCAGCTCGACTGAAGAAACTCCAGTTGTACTCAGATGCATAACGCCTACTCAGAGGTGATCTCTGCCTGATATACAAGGCCATGTCCAACCCAGAATTGATGGACATGCTCCATCTAAAGAAAACATTATCCCCTCGAGCCACACGCTGTAGGGATCTAAATCTCACCGCAACAATAAATAGGACGTGCTAGAGGGATAGATTCCTGTCCCAGAGACTTCCCATGCTTTGGAACAAGATCCCAATCTACATTAGGCAGAGCTCCTCTCTAACACTCTTCAAAAGAAACCTTGATGAGTGGATGGGAAACAGAAAGTTTACCTCGGGGATCACTTCAGTGGCTCTGCTGGACAGAGGCACAGGGAACTAATCTAAGGGGACAGCGAAAGCCAACACATTCTGGCTAGGCTTATAAATGCCTTCGGGCAGATAGCCTAGTACCCACCTATGAACCTAAGCGAGGGAGGTAGAAAAAAAGTACCTTTGTAAAAAACCTTGGAAATCTGCATGGGAGCCAAAGGGAACAATGTCCATTCCAATGTGGAAATTAGAGATGGCTGCCAACTGCAACTTAATGGCTGAAAAACTAGAACGTGACTGAAACAACTCGGCAAGAAAATCTAAAACAGATTCTACAGGAGAGGAAAAAGGATGAAGTCCATAAGACTCCTCCCAAATCTCAAAACATCTTCATTTACATACACTTTTCTAGTTGAGCACTTTTGAGATGAAGACAAGATTGTGAACTATAGCCTGTGAAAGCTTGGGATTTCTGGCGATCAATGGAACTGGAGAAACCAAGCAGTTAACTTGTGGGACTGAAGATTGGGGGGATCCAGGCCTGCTGAATAAGAAATCAGATCAGGAATGGGATCCAGTAGCCAAGGAGGTACTTCAGAAGAGGCCAAAAGAAGAGAAACCACATTTGATGAGGCCAGAAAGGTGCTATAAAGATCACAGATGCTCTGCAGCGGGCTTTCATTTGAAGAAATTTTACAGTCATAAGGAAAGTACAGTTGTGTACACTTACCATAAATGTAGATGTTCAAGCGTATTCACTGTTGCAGTCATCACACTTGGGTTATCTGCCTGCAGGTAGCCCTCAGTCAGCCCGAATACCAAAGTCTTGGGATTTCTATGTCGGATGTTGTCGCCGCTTCCATGACGTCAGGTCGTCAGGGGGTCTAAAACATGCAGCTGATGCCATTACATCAGTTTTTCTTGCCCCAGATGTCAGGAGCCCCCAAAATAGGAAGCAATTACACGGTGTGGAACACTTCCAGTAAAAAATAAATGCCACTGCCATAAGATATGGCTAAAAAGAGGATAGGTAGAAAGAACAGAAAAGACAGGGGGCTGGAGGGAGTGTAACCATGACTGCAACAGTGAATACACTTGAACATCTACATTTATGGTAAGTGTACACAACTGTGCTATGTTCTCTGTGTTTCACTGTTGCAGTCATCACATTTGGGTTGATTCCCAAAGCAGAGGAAGGGTGGAGGCAGTCAAAAAGTATTGGGGCTGGCTAGCAGGCCTTGTAAGACTGCTGTGGCAAATCCAGCTCTGGATTTAGAAAAAAATAGGCAAGTAGTAATGCTTGGTGAAGGTATGTACAGAACTCCAAATTGCAGCTTCCAGGATGTCCCTACTCCCCTGAGGAATGCTGTAGAGGCTGAGGTAGCCCTAGTGGAATGAGTTCTGATCCTCTGTGGGGTAGGTTTTCCATGGTGTTTGTAGCAAAAATGGATGCAGTGTGCTATCCATTTGGAAATGGTTTGCTTTGGAATGGCCCTTGCCCTCTGCCCCTGTAGCGAAGCTGACTAGCAGCTGGTCAGATTTTCTGAAAGGTTTAGTTCTGTCAAGGTAGAACCTGAGTTGTCTGTGCACGTCCAAAGAGTGCAGAATCCTTTCCCATTTATTTTGAGGATTAGGGAAAAAGGTTGGTAAATGGATGGATTTCTTTAAAGCCACAATGGATACCACCTTAGACCTAAATGATGGGTTAGTCCTGAGGGAAACCCTGTCCGCATGGAAAATAATGAAGGGTTCCACAGCCATTAGTGCCAGTAACTCAGACACTCTTCTTGCTGAAGTGATGGCTAGAAGTAAGGCTGTTTTCCAAGAGAGGAATTTTAACTCTGCTGTAGCAGCAGGCTCAAAAGGTGGAAGCGCGAGCTTCTCTAGTACAAAGTTAAGGTCACAGGCAGGGGTAGGAGCTCTCCTCGGGGGCTTTAAATTGTTAGCTCCTCGCAGGAACTGTTTGATGAGAGGGTGAGAAAATAGAGGTGGCTCAGTATTGTAGTGAGCTGAAATGGCAGAGGATGAATTTTAATTGATGTGAAGGATAGGTCTTTGTGAAGTAGCTCTGCTAGGTAATCTAGGATTTGAGGTAAGATGGTCACAGCTGTGTCCTTTCCTTGAGACTGGCTCCAAGAACAATATCTTTTCCACTTTTCTGAATAGGATTTCCTAGTACTAGGCCTTCTGGCCCCAAGGATGACATCCAGCACCTGTTTGCTGAGGGTTGCTGGTGGTGTATTCAGGGGATAAGCCAGGCTGCAAGGTTCAGGGTTTGCAGTTGTGGATGCAAAATCTGTCCCTCCTGCTGGGACAGCAGGGTGGTCTGATGTAGGTGCCAGGGTGGCACTGCTGTCATACTGCGTAGCAGTGGGTACCAGTGCTGGTGTGGCCAGTCTGAGGCAATAAGGATCATCCTTAGCCTGTCCTGTTTGATCTTGAGTAGTACCTTTGAGAGGAGGGGCAGAGGGGGAAGGCATAAATTGAGAGGTTTTCCCCTGTAAAGGATAAAGCATCCACTTTCCATGCTTGGCTGTGGGGGATTTCTGGTGCTAAATTTGCTCAATTGATGGTTTGGGGGGAGGCAAAGAGGTCCACCTCTGGAGTCCCCCACCTGTGGGTTAGAAGTTTGAATGAGATGGGTTCCAGCTTCCACTCGTGTGGGTCCAGTAGATTTCTGCTTAAGTAGTCTGCCAGTGAATTTTGTTTGCCTGGCAGGAATTGAGCTTGCAGGTGCATTTGGTTGCTCAAGGCTGTGTTCCACAGGGCCATGGCTAGCATGCAGAGAGGGTAGGAATGAGTTCCCCCCTGCTTGTTTATGTACCACATAACTGTGGTGTTCTGTCTATCAGTTGTTGTCCTGGAAGGATAAGGTATTTGAAGGCTGTCAGAGCATTCTATACAGCTAACATTTCTTTGTCACTGATATGCAGGGGAATTTGTTCTGGGCTCCATTTGCCTTGAACGCATTTGCCTGCCATGTGAGCCCCCCACGCATAGTCTGATGCGTCTGTTGTCAGGGCTTGAGTGAAAAACATGCCTCTGCCCACCAAAGGAACTCTGCCCTTAGACAAGGAATGATAGGAATCACTGTTTCCAGGTCCTGAGACTGTTGACAACAGAGAATTTTTAAGTACCATTGAAGTTTCCTCATATGCAGTCTTGCATATGGAATTAGTAGAATGCATGAGGCCATGAACCCTAGGGCTTGCAGTATTTTTCTTGCAGATAGCTGGGTTTTGGTGGTCATTAGTTTGAAGTAGTTTGTCAAATAAGCCTTGTTTTTTTGGAGTGAGGAAAGCCATCTGGTAAGCTGTGTTCAAGCTTGCTCCCAGGAATACAATCTTTTGATTGGGCACCAGTTGTGATTTCTTTTTGTTGATGGTGTACCCCAGAAAAGTTAGAAGCCTCTTTACAAATGCTAGGTGCTGAAGTAGCAATTCCTGACTGTCTGCCTGAATCAGGCAATCATCCAAGTATGGGTAACTTTGAATATTTCTTTGACTGCAGTATGCAATGGCTGGAGCCAGGCACTTTGTGAATACCCTGGGCACAGTAGATAAGCCAAAGGCAAGTGCAGAGAACCGATAGTGCATACAGCCTGCCCTGAAACAGATATTTCCTGCAAGATTCCCCTACGGGGATGTGAAGATAAGCTTCTTTTAAGTCTAGGGTGACTAGCCAGGTGTCCTTGGCTAGCATAGGAAGAAGCTGTTGCAGAGTCAACATTTTGAATTATGGGACCACCAGGAAGGTGTTGAGAATAGACAGATCTAGGATAGGGCACCCAAGAGCCCTCGTTTCTGGGCACCAGGAGTAGAAACCCTGTCTCTTTTCTCAATAGGCACATGTTGAATAGCTCTGATACTGAAAAGAGAAAGTACTTGCTTTTGAGCCTCTGCCCACTGGTTTGGAGGAAGGTCTGGCTACCCGCTTGGGGTTGGCAGTGAGTGGAAGTAGAATCTGTTTCCCTGGGATACAACGTTTAGGACCCACTGGTCCTGGGTAATGGACATCCAGTTTTGTGCATGCAGTGCGAGTTTTCCTTCTAGGGGTGCAAGTACTTGGGCTTTGCTGGGAAGGAAGATATACAAGTCATTGTGAACTTTTTCCATAAGAGGGTGGCTTACCACTCCCTGTTTTAGAGGAGGGAGCACTCCATTGTTTAGATCTCTGCATACCCTGAGACTGTAGTCTTGGTGGCCTGTTGCCCCTGGGTTTGGACTGAGAATGCCTGGGAGGGACTGGAAAGGACCAGTTTTTAGAAAGCCAATGCCTACTGAATCTAGGTGGCTGCACCTGTAAAAAAAATCTTTCAGTTTGCATAGATTTAGCTTTTTCCTCCATCTTTATAAGAACTTCTGCTTTTGTGCCAAACAACTTTTCCTGGTTTAATGGAGCATCTAGTAATTTTGCTTTGACATGATCTGGCAAGATTTGCCAAGCATGCCTTCTCAGTACAGACCCAGTGACAGCAGCCCTGCAAAATGCTTCTAAGGCATCAAAACCACACTGCAAAGTATGTTTACTAACTTGGTTTGCAGAATGCATTAACTGTTGTGAATCTTTATTTTCTGTACAATCTGGAAGCAACAACATTTTTTGTTTAATTAGTTCCATAATATGTTGCTGGTACTTCAACATGTGAAACTGGCAATTCAAAGCCCTGGTGGCAAGAGTTGCAGAGGTATATACCTCTTTACCCCATCTGTCTAAAGCTCTAGAATCCCTGTACGAAGGGGTAGGGTTTTTGGCTGTAGTAGCCTTAATGCTTTTAGGTCTCTGGGAAATAGTCTAGTGAGATTCTTAAAGAGAAATTTGTGAGAGTCAGGTACTCTGTAGTACCTGTCAGGCTTTCTAGTAGCTGGTGGAAAAGTATCAGGAGTAAGACTGGATTCCATGAAGACATCATCTACAATGTCCAGGACAGGGGTTATAGCTAGAGGCCTGTGCTGAGGCAAGTCTAAAAATTCTTTGAGTCTCTTTTTGGACTGAGGGTAGTCCTGGCATTTCCAGTGGAAATGCTCTCTTAAAGTATGCAAAGTTTCTCCACTAGAAAAGTCCTCTGGAGGGGAGGCACAGGGAATGGAATCCTCTGCATCTGAATCCTCACAGGTAGATAAGTGTATGTCCTGGTAATCAGAGGGATCAGAGTCATCGAACTCATGGTCTGTAGAATCAGAAGGAAAATCAATTATTTGTCTTTTAGAGGGGGAAGGCTGACTTCCCCTAATTAAAGCTATACGGTCTTCAGCCATTCTAAGCATTTGTTTCTGTGGCAAGGGAGCTTGAGCATGCGCTTTGGTCATCGGTTTTCTAGGCGTAGTGCGAACTCTGGGTCTGAGAAACTCGGTATTTTTAGTCAAAAACAAAGCTGTCGGTTTAATGCAAACATCAGAAGGTCGGAATACACCCTCAGAGGCTGGTGCCTGCACAGTGGCTCCGGACCCATCCAAGGTAGAGACATCCGCAGGTTCCATAGTTGAAGAAGCAACTCGCTGCATACCGGACTCCGAATGGATCTCAGCAGAGGCCTGCGAATCTGTAGAAGCAGGTATCAGGGGCTGCGAAAGCGCCTCACTGAGTACCGGCAAACTGGCGACTAGCTTAACAGAAGCGTCGTCTGCAGTTTTGGACCTATGCAGTCTGTCTCTGTCTTTATCCTTATGTTTTTTCGGAAGATTGACAGTCGGATGGCTTATGGAAGCCATTTCGGAAAACGGAGAATGAGAGTGAAAGAAGTTAGCAACAATGATATCCCGACGACGAATAGTTCGGGCGTTAAACAAGGCACAAAACTTACAGCGAGGAAGGTTGTGGTCTGGGCCTAAACAGATGACGTAGTAAGAATGAAAATCTCTGTCAGGTATTTGCTTTCCACAGGCAAGACAATTGTTAACTTTTTCTGACATCGGTTAGAGCAAGAAAAAAGGATCCCCAACGGGGTACTTCGCTTTAGGAGACATCAGGTCTGAAACTCGAAAAACGAAAATTTCAGGTAGCGGCTGACCGGCACTTGCAAACTGCTTCTGCTTCAGGCTCCCACGCAGCAAGAAAAGCTGATGTAATAGCATCTGCTGCATGTTTTATACCCCTGATGACCTGACGTCATGGAAGAGGCGACAGCATCCGACGCAGAAATCCCAAGACTCTGGTATTCAGGCCGACTGAGGGCTACCTGCAGGCAGATAATACAAGTGTGAGGGACTGCAACAGTGAAACACGAAGAACATCAGGGGATAAGCATACAGAAGTCCCAGGGAAAAGCAATCATCACAGCATTCCTGAATGATTGTCCAGGAGGGGGAACTAAGGTGCAAAAGCTGCTGCACTTGGTGCTGAAGGGGGATGTGAATAGGTCATATCATGGAGTGCCCCAGCACCAAAAAATCTGAGCCGCAACTCTCGAATTTAGGGACCATTCGTGGAGAAGCAAAAAGTTCCTGCTGAGACTGACAGCCAGAATGCTGGACATCCCTGGCATGTGCACTGCAACCAGAAACAGCTAAAAAAAAAAATCACCCATTGCTAAACTGACAGGGCCTCTTCACAAAGAGGATACGAATGTGGGTCCCCCTTACTTGTTGAGACCACAGATAATAGACATACGGTCCATCTGCATCACAATTACACTTTTGGAAGGGCATCCTGAAAAGCCTGCAATGTAAAGAAGACGGCTTTCATCTCCCAGGATGCTGATGTGGATGTTGGCCTCCACAGAATACCAGGACCCTTGAACCATCCTCCCTTCTAAACGCCCCACCTCCCCACCCCAGAAGGGAGGTGTCTGTGGTGACCATGGCCAAGGGAGTTGGAAGAACAAGTGGTCTCCCACAGGTCACTAAATAAGACTGCAACCACTAACAAGTCTGGTCGTGACACACCTTCGTCAAACATATTGGGAAATCCATTGGGTGAGTTAGGAAAGACTATGGCATGGCCAGAGTCCATTGTAGAGCCCTCATATGATATCTGTTTAAAGGAACCAATCCCATGGACGTTGCCATATGACCCAAGAGTTTCAAAACTGCATGAGCTGGAGGTTTCAAGAGTGTGAGCACCGACAAGGCCAGATTCCCAGAAAAGGTTCATTGAGGGGAGGAGAAACGTACTCCTACAGCAGACAATGTCTTCCCATCTTGCTCGTTCCTCATTAGAGTATCTTTAATTTTTTGCCCAGAAAAGGAAAAGCCATCAAACAGTGTGTTAAGGAAGGAAGCCTTGAAGCAATCTGCAAAATTGCGTGATGACATTCATGTATGACATCGCATGGCAATAAATCAAGATAGAACAACACTATATAGTAGCAATGAAAATAACAGAAATCGAGTCATGTGCCTCAGCTGACAAAATCAAAACAGTCAGTATTAACATTATCGATCCTCCCCGTCAATGTCATAGCCAAATATGTTGATATCAAGTCAACATTTTTAAGTCCCAGTAGTAATGCTGACCAGTGAACTAAGGCAGGCTGTGGTAACACGGACACAAACTGTGATAAAGCTAAAGTCATAAAGTAGTACCAAAGGGATAAGCACCAAAGTTGATGTCAAACTGCCAGCATTTATAACCTGCAGCCCAGTGGACCTCAGAACCAATACTGTAGGTGTCAAGAAGTCCCACTGGTGTCAAAACCGAAGGTTGCAGGCATATGTTTCACTCTGAAACAGGGTTCAGAGAAAGAGCATATAAAGTTAATGAAAAGGATGAGTACTGCAGTGCAAGTAAACTCAAAACAGCAGCTGACATTCTAACAGACCACAGTTGCAATAGCCAAAGCAATTTGGGTCCTATTCCACTGACTGCCAGCTTTCAGAACTGAAGGTCCCCTTCCATGCATTCTGTCTGGAACTTGAGAGAAGCTCCACATAAAAAGATTGCAGACCAAAATAATCACAGCTTTTTTGCCTAGAGAAGAGACGCAAAAGCCCCAAATGACACATTGCTATGAAATATACCAAACTGCAAACAATGTACACAAGGGTATTACATTCACACCCTGGCAATACAAAAGAAATGACAACCAAAAGAGGGGGGCTAGAGGGAAGGGTCAGTTGCTACTGTAACAGTGTAGATACTGTTATGGTATATTTACTTACATGGCTATATTATGTTCAGTGTTAGATCAGTGTTGCAATTGCCCAAGCTATTTGGCTCAATTACCATAGTTTAGAAATTAAAGGAGGAGAAAAACTAAGAATCCAAGAGGCCTTGGAATGGCCCTAGCAAATCACTTATTCAGACAGTGCTTTTGAGTAATGGGGAATTTGGGCTAAGCTCCTCAACACAGTCTCCAGGACTGAATGCCTACTAACTTGCTGACATGCTTTCCCTGGTATTCTCTGCTGCACAACTAAAGTAGTTCAGGAAACATTATGGCAATATCACCAGCATACCATTTTTTTTAAAATGTAACAGGCAATTTATTCTGTAAGTGCATCAGTCACTTCATTTGTATATTAAAAACTGAAATGCAAAGCTGTTTACCTGCAGCAACCTTTGCATTAATAACAGCTTTCTTTAATGTGAAATTTTTTACATTACTCTTCTGCACAGACTGTGCAAATTGACTCAGCATATGCTATCAGGTGATTAATATATCTTACACTCTCACAAATACACATCTATTTAAACTGTGCTATACAAGGCTGAATCTTATGGTCTGATGCGAGAGATGCACTTTCATGTAGAAACTACTAATAAAGTACATGTAATTTATTTCTTCTTAACAATAAGGGGTGTACACAGCTGGTGGGGGTGGGGGCTTTCAGTGGATGAAAGTACCTTTTGCTCTTACCATCTGGTCATTTTTAAACGGTCTTTAATCTGGCTACACAGGACTAGTGTGCATGTGAGAGTCTGAACTAAGATGGAATACTTTGGCTACTGTGTGTTTGTATGAAACTAATTTTAAATATGTGACTGATCATCATTATTATTATCAACTATTTTGACACAGACATCTAAGAAGGATGCAGTCAACAATGTAGCTACAATTGCTGATAAAAATAACTGATCCTGCTGAGCTGACAAAAGAAACTCAATAGTCTGTGTTTGTTGGACTAATGTGCATTTGTATAAAGCAGACAATAATACTTTTACTGTGGCCATTTTTATCACAATCAGACATGTGATGGATACACAGTCAAAATGGCCATAACTGTTGAATACGGACATTAATGGATTATAATGACAGCAATTTGAGTATCCTTTTATGATTGAAATGTTCTGAAATGGGTATTTTTGTCATTATGGGTTCATACATTTTGTTGCACTGTTTACTGGAAAAAAATGTTCAAAACTAATAATTTAATACACACTAATGCATACTACTATATTAAACAAGAAATACAATACAAGACAATCAGGAAGATGACTCAAAGAACACATGCATTTATGAATAGTCTTAAAATGTGTGCAAAGGGGCCATAGCTTGAAAACAGCCCAGGGCTCATGGTATACAACCTGTCACTGGACAGATATGCATTTTCAAGGAGTGTGAGTTGCACGGACAGAGAAGTTTACTGTTGCTCGTGCTTAGCAAATGGTGACCAGTGTTCATGCTATGAAATTTGAAATAACAGTTTTAAATTAAATCCATATCGTTATAATCAATGTAAAAGCAAAGGAGAATTAAACAGTATGTACAGTGATGAGCTTGAACAGTGTTTATGGTAATAAAGGAGAGACAGACAAGTAATGGAGACTGGAATGGCTGCAGAGGTGTGGGGGTCCTAGCACAATGCACTGTCTAGGGCCCCATTTGCCCATGACCTCACTCTGTGTTAGATGCAGGACAAACAAAGGAAAGGAATTCTATGTGCAAGATAAATAATATTAATGTATGACACAACATGGCAATGAAAGTGGACTACAACTCTTAAATGCAAAATTAACAACAGATTCTAGTAAAACCCTTCTTTACACCGCAGGTTACATTATATTAGTCAACAACACAGAACTGCTTAGCAGGCATCTGAGTGACGTAGGGCAGTACAGAAAAGGGTGAGGCCTGAAAAATAAAAAAATATGTAGTAGCATTTTTTTATCAGACATACTTCTATGGCTAAGAGAAAAAAATAAGCTAGTTGCATCACCATTGTATTCCTTCCCTTTCTTTCAGCACTTTATGTGAAGTTTTCCCTTCTTAGGCAAGGCAAATACATAAGCATGACATTTAAATGCTAACAAAAAAGCTAATCGGAGAACCATGCCTTCATACTTTTTTTTTTTTTTTTTTTTTTAACAATACCAAACTAATGGAGCGAGTTTAACATGCCGCCTGATACTTCTAAAAACAAAATATCTCAGTTTAAAAACAATCATACTATGAGCACCCACACTAAAAAGCAACATCTGCATTTAAAGATACAGTGCATAACATGACATATCCTAAGTAAATATGTGTCACAAAACACAAAGAAACATTTGTCAGTTTATTTACTTTATTTACTGACATTTGATTACCGGGAGAGTTCGACTAGGTAGATGCCCATTTTCAGAGAAGGGCCAGAAAAGTTCCAATTCCAAAAACATTTTGCAATATTCAAAAATAATAAAAAGTATGTATGGTTTAAATAATTATACCACGTTACACAATGTGAAAACATTGATTTAAGAATAGATGCAACTTATATGACACTGATTTAATATTTAGTGAAAACTTTAGTCACTTTATATAAAGGTAAGTATAACACAAACAGGAACTGCAATATTGAAGTGAGAAAAAAACAACATTAAGGCTTATTTAGAAAGAGTCAGGGAAGAGAAATACACAGAAGTAAGGGTGGAAGTGAAGAAGGGAGAGTAAGGAAGCTGAACTGCTCATTAATGGTTAGGCTACAATGAAATAAATAAATAAAATAAATAAACTAAGTTGCCACTGAGGATCATACATATTGAAGACGGATAATTTATACATCTATGGCACCCTCTGTAATTCAGTGACAGTAGCTAAGTTGGTAGTGCACAACATTTGATGCCAAGAACATGACTTAAAAAAAAAAATCAAAGAACATGACAAGACTATGGTTTCTATCCTACACCAGGTGCATAGTTTCCTGCAGCTTAAGGGGGAAGACTGTAGTCAAGAGGTGCCACCCTTTGGATGACATGTTAAACATAGGTCTCACCTGCCTCAGTTGGTGGTAATCATGGTAGTTATTAAAGATTCCATGGCACTTCTTGCATAGAATAAGAGTACGTTCCCAAATACTGATCAAATTTAGTTAATACAACTAACCCACAAGTCTCACCTGAAAACACGGCCCCAGGCTTAAGTGGAACTAACAAATTAAAAATATATAAATACTTGCTATATACCTGTGCTATCACTTGAAATAAAATAAAATACTTCAGAGGAAGTGGGCACAGTTTTGTTTTATTCTAAAATAATTATAATCAATTACACATCGGAGGTGCGTGTGCAAAAGGCATACAGGTAACAATATTTGATGTGAAGACATTTTGCTAAACAATGTCACCTTGCCATCCAAAAAATGCGGCTTCTAATAGGGACAACAGGTGTGTCTACTGACTGGCTCTCAAGGGCTTTTACCCAAACAAGGTGGCTTCCAGAGCTAACAATAAGGCTCAACCTCCTGTAAATCTAGCAGGACAACAGTGAATGCCCAATTCCTTGAAAAATACAGTTGTGCAAGTAAACTTATCATAACAGAAGGATGTTCGAACAGATCACAATTGCAATAACCAACACAATATGTCCCTAATATGGGACAAATGCTTTTTAAGTGGAGGGTCCCCATGTAAGATTTAACCAAGACATTCATATCACCTGATTTGCAACAAAACAGCTGTCCTTATGGATTTACCAGCACCGTCCTGACATCCTGTGTGCTTGGGACAGACCTGTTTTCTACAGGTTGTTGTTGAAATTCCCATTAAGTATATATTAATATAGTCTTAACAACTTTTTTCTTGCTTTGTAGAATGTGTGCAATCTTACCAGTTAAATGTTAACTGTTCACCTTGGGTGGGGGACTAGGCATATCCCAATAAGGAAATTTAAAGTCAAGATGTGTGGACATAGGTTTAATGCCGCAATGCCAGAACTGAAAAGAAGTGAGGAGTTATTTTCTTGAGGCCTCAAAAAGGATGGTCACCCAGTAGGTTAAGTGACAAAAGTAAGAATATGTCAGCTGTTTCCTGTGACGAGTCTTTCATGTTGTGCTCACTGAGCACAAGGAACTCAAATAAGAAAGTGCAAGGACGGTGCACACCTTCTTGGAATAGCAGCTGACACATGTGCCAACTAAAAGCATGTGCATGCCTCCAAGTATACAAACTAGAATATTTATGTCAAACTGTGTTATAAGAGAAAGTCCCCAATAGTTTCTCACTGCAGAAAGCCTCTCACAGACATGGAGTCCATCTTTTATTCCTTAAAAATTCCATTTTACTCTGATAGTATTTCAGAATATGGTATACACTAGCTAGTAGATAAGACAGGAAACCCTGAAAAGGAAAGTATATTGACTTTGTTTAAACAGATAACTGTCCTTTATTCTTCATGATATATAACAAAATAAAGCCTCACAAATCAAGATCAACATCAGAAGACTAGTCATGGTACTGAAACATACCATGAGAAAAACAAAAGGATTACCATGAACTTATCCTGGTAACAGAAGTTAAGGAAAATTACAAATCCTTCCTTAATTATATCAGGATGTTATGTAACATGACCTGATTGTGCTCTGAACTTATTCAGAATGGCACTACCTACACTGATCTGGTGGATATTACAAATACATTAGCAAACAGATTCAGTGTAAATTTCACCACAGAGACATTTATATAAAACCCACATACGTCCAAGAGTCTCAACCCCCACCATCAAAGAACAGCACACGTTAAACGCACAATCCAAAACAAAAAATACATCTATGGGACCTGACAACATACCAGGCTGCCTGCTGGACAGCACTAAACAAGCTCTGGTGGACCAGCTCAGACAACTCTTCAACTTGAGCTTATCCACTGGCTTTGTTCCTGTGCTGTGGCACACAGTAGTAGTGAAGCGATTTTAGAAGGACAGTCCCACCATGGATTCAGGTTGATGGTTCTGCAAGTCCCAAACAAGCCTAATTTATACGGCCATGGGAAGGATCATAACAGACCTGATAAACTACAATGTAAAAAATCTTGCAAGACTTGGCCCTCAGCAGTTTGGCTTTGTTACGGGTAGAGCCTGCCTAATGAATCTGATGAACTTTTGAGTGGGTAATGCAAGTTGTGGGCAGTAGTCATAATGTCCATGCAGCATACTTTGACTTTACAAGATATTTGACACCATACCGCACACCAAGATTAGCAACATGGTAAAAGCACTCCAAAATTAATCCTTATGTAGTCAGATCATACCTCTCAACCTCTGAAGGCAAAAAATTTGGACAAAACCTGAAATAATGAGGGAGAGAGAGACCCAAAAATAAGGATAGATTTTACATATTGCTCTTATAAACTTAGAAAATTGCTAGAGTAACAGAATTTGTCTTAGCATGCATTTTCTGAAGGATACGAACTCTGAAACTCAAATGTCTGTTGTAATTCAGTGACTTCAATCCTCAGATGATCCCACTTATTTGCCTGAAAATCACAAACTTTATGAGGAACAGACCAAAAATATGATGTGAAAATCTGGAGAGATGAGAGGTACGAGTCAGACAGTCAGATAATTGGCTGAAGAACAGAGCCTACACCAGGAGGGTAGTAGGCATATCCACAGAAAGCATAAAGGTAACCAGTGGGTGCCACAGGGATCCATGCTAGGACCTCTGCTATTTGGCATGTACTTCTCTGAACTCCAAATTAAAAATGAGGAATTTTGGCTAACCAAATATGCAGATGATGAGAAACTGGTTGTTGTGCTCAAATCCCAGTCTGATATGTAGAAGCTCAAACTGAACTTGCACATTAATAGCCAATGCCCTGAAAATGGGATAAAACTAAATGCTAAAGAAATGCAACATTATTGCATTTGGTAAAAAACTCTCTACCTAGCGTACAGTATGGAGAACATGCCTACCAACAAACTCTCCACATAGCTTACAGTATGGAAAATACCCCAATCCAAACTTAAGATGTTACAAGAGACTATGGAAGGTGGGTTGACAGATCTTTTAATCATTTTGCAACAGTAGTCAAGAATTCATAAAAGGTAATTCTCCTAGTTCCAAAGAAGTCCTTACCCCTCTATATCTGGCAGTGCTAAGACTCCATTACTGAACATGATATGCCCTTTATGCTATAGCTTACTAAACATATGAAGAAGTTAGATTAGTCCTAAATGTTCCTGACAAAAAAAGATCATGGAACTAAAGGACCTGAGCTACCAAGAGAGGCTGGAGGTCTTGTCCTTGTCTTCAGTGTCCTATACAGACTTTAGAAGCGATCTGTGCCTTGCTTTCCTGCTCATTAGGGATATGGCAGTTCCAAGACCTCTTATTTCTCCATAAAAAAAAAAAAACAGTCCACTGAATAACAGAACCACACACCTGAGCCTGCTTTAGCATGCAAACAAATCACAGTGGACAGACAGATGTGTCACAAGACAAAGTACAGTTGTGTACCTACCATAAATGTAGATGTTCAAGTGTATTCACAGTTGCAGTCATTACACTAGGGTTATCATGCTGGCAGGCTACCCGCAGTCGGCCTGAATTCCAAAGTCCTAGTCCGGCGTCGGTTGCTGTCACCTCTTCCCCGACGTCAGTGCGCCAGGGGTATAAAAGACGCAGCCGCCATTTTCTTCAGTTTTTCTTGCTCCAGATGTCAGGTGCCCCAACAGGGTAGGCTAAAAAACTCTGATCATAAAAAAGCATGCACATAAACTTCATCTACAAGCAAATACACCACATAGGTTGCATAGAATAGAGAAGTACAGATAAGTCCTAGCAATGAAAGGAGGATGGTGGGAGGGTAACCTGGACTGCAACAGTGAATACACTCTAGCATCTACATTTATGGTAGGTACACAACTGTACTATGTTCATCGTGTTTCACTGTTGCAGTCATTACACTTGGGTTGAATCCCAAAGCTGAGGTTGGGTGGCTGGGCCTAAATAGAATTAGGAGTGGCTATGAGGCCCTGCAGAACTGCAGTGGCAAAGCCTGCTCTGGATTTAGAGTAAAGAGGTAAGTGGTAGTGCTTTGTGAAAGTGTGCACTAAACTCCAGGTTGCAGCCTCCAAAATGTCCTTGGTTGGTACTACTCTGAGGAAGGCTGCTGAAGTGGCTGCTGCTCTGGTAGAATGTGGCTTAACGCCCTTAGGCACTGATTTGCCATGTTGTGAATAGCAGAAATGAATGCAGTGGCCTATCCATTTTGAAATAGTCTGCTTTGAAATAGCTTTCCCTTGCGATCCTGCAGCATATGCCACTAAGAGTTGCTCAGTCTTTCTGAAAGCTTTAGTCTTGTCCAAATAAAAGCGTAGCTGTCTGTGTATGTCCAAAGAATGCAGAAGTCTCTCCTCCTTATTCTGCAGGTTTGGATAAAAGGTAGGCAAATGTATGGTTTGGTTAAGGGCCACACTGGACACTACCTTAGGCATAAATGTTGGGTTTGTCCTTAGAGAAACCCTGTCCGGATGGAAAATAATAAAAAGGTTCCACAGCCATTAGTGCCTGTAATTCTGAGACTCTTCTTGCTGAAGTTATTGCTAGGAGAAGAGCTGTTTTCCATTATAAGTATTTTATCTCAGCTGTATTGGCTGGCTCAAAAGGAGGCAGTGTGAGTTTTTCCAAGACAAAATTGAGGTCCCATGCAGGTACTGGAGCTCCCCTTGGCAGTCTTATGTTTTTGGCCCCTCTGAGATACTGCCTTAGCAGTGGATGAGAGAAAATATGTGGGTCCGTATTGTAATGAGCTGAAATGGCAGAGGCATGGATCTTAATTGATGAGAAGGATAGGCCTTTGTCCAGCATCTCAGTTAGGTATTGTAAATTCTGAGGAATATTTGGAACAAGTGTGTCAATTCCTTGTGCCTGGTTCCAAGCACAGAATTTCTTCCATTTTTCTGCATAAGATTTTCTGGTGCTGGGCCTCCTGGCCTCCAAAATAACATCCATAACTGCTTTAGAGAGAGGTGTGTTCTGAATGGTTACATTATCTGCCATGCAGCCAGACTTGGGGTTCTGAGTTGACTGTGTAGGATCTGATTGTTTTGTTGGGTCAACAAATGAGGAATTTGAGGTAATGTCCAGGCTGGGCCCTGAGACAAGCTCTTTAGGACTGGGTACCAGTGCTGGCGTGGCCAGTCTGGGGCAATCAGGATAATTTTTGGCTTCTCTTGTCTGACCTTTAGGAGTACCTTGGGGAGGAGAGGCAGAGAAGGGAAGGCATATACTGAAAGGGCTTTCCAGCTGAATGAAAGGGCGTCCACTTTCCATGCTTGTTCGTGATAAGTCAGAGTGCAGAATCTTTGTAGCTGGCAGTTGTGAGGGGAGGCAACTAGATCTATGTCTGGGCATCCCCATTTCCCTGTTATCATTCTGAAGATTAGTGGATCTAGTTTCCACTCGTGAGGATCCATGAGGTTTCTGCTTAGTTCGTCTGCCAAGGTATTTGTCCTTCCTGGCAGGAATTGTGCTTGCAGGTGTACTTGATAAGTCAATGCTGTGTTCCACAAAGTCATGGCTTGTCTGCAGAGGGGTTAGAAATGTGTTCCTCCTTGCTTGTTTATGTACCACATGACTGTAGTATTGTCCACCTTTATCAACAGTTGTCCTGGATGAAGTAGGTCCTTGAAGGCTGTCAGTGCATTCTGTACAGCTAGCATCTCTTTTCGATTGATATGAAGATGCACTTGGCTTGTGGACCATGTGCCCTGAATACATTTTCCTGCCATGTGTGCCCCCCACGCATAATCTGATGCATCTGTTGTTAATGTCGGCCTGGCTGGGGGTAAAGCGAATGGCTGTCCCTTGTTGTGGTGACAGGCCTGTGCCCACCATCGAAACTCCTGTTGCAGACAGGGAATGAGAGTAATTAATGTTCCCAGGCTGTGGCAATGTTGAGTCCAAACACTTTTTAGATACCATTGTAGTTTCCTCATATGCAGTTTTTGCATATGGAATTAGCAGAATGCAGGATGCCATGTAGCCCAGAGCCTGCAGAATTTTTCTTGCAGATAACTGGGACTTTGTTGCCATGTTTTCGAAGTAAGAAGTCAGTTGCCTTTGTTTGTCTGGCGTGAGATAAGCCTTTTGGGCAGTTGTATTTAAGCTTGCACCCAGGAATATTATCTCTTGAGAGGGTACTAGTTTTGATTTCTTTTCGTTTACTGTGTTCCCTAGGCAAATCAGCAATCTTTTTACAAACGCCAGATGCTTTAGTAGAATGTCTTTGGTCTCTGCTTGAATAAGACAGTTGTCCAGGTAGGGAAATATTTGAATTCCTCCTTGTCTGCAAAATGCAATTACTGGTGCCAGGCATTTTGTGAAGACCCTGGGCGCAGTAGATAAGCCAAAGGGCAGTGCAGAGAATTGGTAGTGCATTGAGCCAGCTATGAATCTGAGGTATCTTCTGCAAGACTGTCTGATTGGGACATGCAGGTATGCCTCTTTGAGGTCCAAAGTTACAAGCCAAGCCTTCTTGCCCAGCATGGGCAGAAGCTGCTGCAGAGTCAACATTTTGAATTTTGGAACGTCCAGAAAAGTGTTTAGAATAGACAGGTCCAGAATTGGTCTCCAGGCTTTGTCCTTTCTTGGTACAAAGAAAAGTCTTGAGTAAAATCCTTGTCCCTGCTCTTGTTGTGGCACTGGCTGAATAGCCCTCATGTCCATGAGAGATAAAACTTGTTTTTGTGCCTCTGCCCATTGATTATGTGGCAGGTCTGTCATACCTTTTGCCTTTGGAAGGGTGTGAAAGTGGAACCTGTAGCCCTGAGAGACTATATTCAAGACCCATTTGTCCTGGGTGATCCTGTGCCAATTTTGTGAAAAAAGTGCTAACTTTCCCCCTAAGGGAGCTGCCAAAAGAAAAGTGCTTGGCATTTGCAGAGGGAAGTCATTGGGACTGTTTCCTATAAGGCTGTGACTAGTCTTCTCCGCTTTTGGAGGTAGAATCACCCCATTGTCTGGGCCTGTATGAGCCCTGGGGCTGTTGCCTGCCTCTAGGGCATCTGAATCTGCCTCTTTGTGGTCTGTCTGCCACTGGAAAGGACCAATTCTTAGAAGGCCAGTTCCTGCTAAATCTGGGTACTGCACCTTTACTGTCTGCATAGATTTAGCTTTATTCTCCATTTTCTTCAACACCTCTTCTGCCTTAACACCAAAGTATCATGCTGTAATGGAGCATCCAATAATTTTGCTTTAACATGATCAGGTAGATTCTGTTCCTTTAACCAAGCATGCCTTCTAATAACAGAACCTGTAACTGCGGCCCTGCACGAGGCCTCCAGTGAATCATAACCACATTGCAAAGTATGTTTTCCCACTTGTTCAGCTGCATGCAATAAATCCTGCAATTCTTTGTTCTCAGAACATTCAGAATTTGTCAACATTTTTTGTTTTAACAAAGACATTAAGTATTGCTGATATTTGAGCATATGAAACTGACCGTTTAAAGCCCTTACAGCCAAGGTAGCAGAAGTGTAGACTTTTTCCCCCCATTTGTCCAGAGCCCTAGAATCTCTATCTGAGGGGACAGGGTTTTTAGCAGAAGCAGCCTTGACCCCTTTGGGACCCTGTGAGATCATTTCTGGGTCAGCAGCGGGGTTTTTATATAGAAATTTATGGGAATCTGGAACCCTGTAGTATCTGTCCAGCTTAACAGGTGCGGGAGGTAAAGAGTCTGGAGAATACTAGTCTCTGAAAATACATCATCTACTATGTCTAGAACAGGAGGAATTGCAAGAGGTCTGTGCTGAGGCAGTAACAGAAAGTCTCTAAGCCTTTTCTTAGAATCTGAATAATCCTGGCTCTCCCAGTGGAAATGCTCCCTCATGGTATGCAGGGTTTCCCCAAATGAGTAATCCTCAGGAGGAGAAGCTGAAGGAATAGAATCTTCAGCATCAGAATCCTCATAGCGAGGAACAGAATATCCCTGTTCTGAAGAGGAATCAGAGGAAATGGAAACCTGATCAGAGGAATCATATTCAGCATCTTACCTAGGCCTCTTTTCAGGAGGGGGATGGGAACCCCTGATCAAAATAATTATGTCTTCGGCCATTTTGAGCATCTGTTTCTTAGGCATAAAAGTCTGTCCTGGAGAATGCTGTACTTGTTTCTTTGTCTTTAAAACTGCTTTAGACTTTGTCTTGGATGCTGAAGTAGGCTTTATATAAAGTTGTGTAGGTCTGAAAACACCCTCAGAAGCCGATGCCTGCTCAGCGGCTCCGGACCCGTCTGAGGGATTGATTTCCGAAGGGCCAATACCTTGAGTATCCAGAGGCCTAGTTGTCTCCACGTGGGAGTCAGAGGCGGCCTGTGGCTCTGAGGTAGTGGGAGTCAGGGGCTGCGAAAGCGCCTCACTGAGCACCGGCGACTGGCCTAGAAGAGGCTTCGTCATCGGTTTTGGACCTCGTATGCCTGTCCTTTTCTTTATCCTTGCGCTTTTTATGAATACCGGTCGTCGTTTGTTCCGACGGCATTATATAGTTAAATCTTCGGCCAAAGTAATGAAAAGCAAAATCGTACCGACGCTTTATAGTGCGTTGGTTAAATCTAGCACAAAACCGACAACTAGCAACGTCGTGATCAGGGCCTAGGCAAGGAATACAGTAAGAATGAAAATCCTTATGAGGTATTTGCTTCCCACAAGAAATACAATTGTTAACTTTTTCTGACATTGGTCTGGAGAAAGAAAAAAGCTTCCCCAATGGGGTACTTAGCTTTATTGAAGACTTTGGATCTGAAATTCAATTATGAAAATCTCAGGAGTCGGCCGACCGGCACTTGGGAACTGCTTTTGCTTTGGCCACCGCGCGGCAAGAAAGACTGAAGAAAATGGCGTTGGCTGCATCTTTTATACCCCTGGCGCACTGACATCAGGGAAGAGGCAACAGCAACCGACGCTGGACCAGGACTTTGGAATTCAGGCTGACTGCGGGTAGCCTGCCAGCAGGATAACCCTAGTGTAATGACTGCAACAGTGAAACACGATGAACATCTACCCCTTCTCTAAACAAACGTCCTCTCCAGATCAAGCAATGTGGCACACTATCATCCTTTAAGAAGGAATTAGACAACTGAATCAGTATTCATAAATTCACCCCCAACATGACTGGCTTATCAAAGAGTGGGTATAATGGCCGCATTGCCCAATTGCCTTGTGCATTCTAGGATTCTATGATCCTGCCAAGGATCAGATGCCCAGCCAATATTCAAAGATTATGAGCAACTTCATTGTGCCCATATGTCTAAGGAGACACAAAAACATGGCAATACAAAAGCAGATATAGGACACCAAAATTCAGAGCTTTCTTAACTCTCAGGAAAGAGAGGCTAGAGCCCAAATGTACTTGGTCATGCGACAGGAGAAAGAGAAAATGTAAAAAATAAGAGAGCCCCACCTTGGCGGACAGGAAGGAAAAAGAATACAAACTCAAAGTAAACATTCAAAGTACGTTCATGAAAAAGGGGAAGGAGGGAGAGAGTTAATACTGCAAAAGTGATCTATTCAAACATCTACTGTTAAGGTAAGTTTACTTACAGAGATGTACTATATTCACCATTAGATCACTCCTGCAGGCCCTAAGCTACTAAGGACAATTACCAATGCTTATCTAAGTCGAGGGAGGAAGGAAGGACAAGGTTCAAATTCCAGGAGGCCCTAGAGAATAACCCTAAAAAAATCACTACTGAATAAGGCTTCTGGTATGGTGTCAAGAGCATATGCAGACGTTTTTCTGCACTTCGTACTCCCTCCAGCAGTTTCCAGCAATAACAGAAACAATTCTGGCAAGAGATTTAAAAGTGGGCTATAATACACCCGGAAAAGGGCTGGATGCTGAATAAAAGAAAAAAGGGAGCTTCAAGACAAGAAACAGAACTTCTAAAATGGCTGCACATTGAGTAACAGCTTAACTTTAGCTCTCCCAGTTGAAAACAAACTCAGCAGAGGAGGCCAGTAGACTTTTCTGTCTATGGGTCAATTTCAATAATTAGCTAGTTAAGTGTACTGCATGGATGGAAGGAAAAATGAAATACAAAGCACCTGGAAAAAATTCAGTTACAAAAAGTTAAGACGAAACACTGATTGAGGGAAGTTCTGCAGCTGTTCAGTAAACATCAATGTAACCTCCAGACATGACTTCCAGTAACCTAAAGGAAGATGCAAGACAAATGCACACATACCTATCTAAAATAAATGTAACACTGATGGAGAACATCAACACAAACAACAAAAGTATGGAAAAAAATAGAAGAACTTGAGATCAGGGGATAAAGCTGCAAAAATCAGAGGGTGAAATGAAGAATGAGGAATGAAGAAAAGGCTGTCTGAATAGGAGACTGCACAAGAAGCTATGTTTAACAAATAGAGTTAGAGGACAGAGCGTGAAGGGAAAACTTGACATTTTCAGCAATACCAGAAAACCTGGAAGGAACAGACTGCATTAATTTTATGAAACCACAAATAAGCAACTGGACTGGTATGCCACAGCAGGAGTTGTTGGTTAAAATGGCACATTGTGTGTATGCTCCAAACCTAGCTAAGAGAAAGCAACCTAGACCTTTAATAGTAAAGATGCAATCCTACCAACAGAGGGATTCTGACAAATTTGTGGCAGAAAAACAAAATACTTAAAGTGGGAGACAGCAAAGTGTTTGTGGAGAATGATTACTCATTGCACAACAGGTAGAAGAGGAGTAAATTCTTTCCACTATTCAGGGAATGTCGAGATGCAGGTGTGAGATTCAAACTGCTGTACCCAGCCGTCTTCAAGGTATTCTTCCCTGGAGGGACAAAATATTTTTTTTATGAAGTATATGCTAAGGAGAAAATACAAAAGATTGTCCCAACAAAAAGTGAGCTGTGAAACAGAAGATCCTGCATCTTGTTCTTTTGATAATAAAGACTACAGAGAGACTATACCTGTGAAATCTTTTCCAATGTTTCAACAGAAAATGGTGGAGAGAAAGAAGGGAGCATGAGAGCTGACTAGAAGAACTTAGAGTATGTTGAAAATGAAGCAGACAGGATTTGGGAAATGGTGAGGAACCCTAATAAAACCAGTAACAATATGGGATTACAACGCAATAATTATACTTGTGAAATAGAACATGAAAATCTGAAAATATTAGACTTTTTTCAGAATTTGTTAGCCTTCTGGAGGACTCTACAGTATATGCCCGACTTCATGTCATTAATTTTTGGAAAAATCTTTTGGGGAGGGGAAAAGAGGGGAGAAAGTTAACTAAGTAAAGAAAACATTTTTCTTTATAGTACTATTTTTCTGGTGTATGGTTTTCTTGCATGCTATAAAGCTTTCTCAGTTATTTTTAAGTGTAATGAGGATTGTAAATATGTGCTGCTACTTTTCTTTCTCCCTTCTTTCTCTCTACTTGTTCAGTTTTAAGAAATGTAGGCATGACAAAAGGAAAAATTAATGCGCTTTTTTCATTCTTGCATGGGGGGAATGACTAGATTAAGGACCTTAGATTGATTTAGCAACAAGTTTTATGAGAAAGAAAGAAAATGAAAAAGAATACTGAGTATTAGGAGGCTTTTTCGAGCAAATGAATATGTGCTTAGCAGCAATTCTGTGTCTGTCCCTCATGTCTCCATGGAAACAATTTGATATACTGAAACTGGTAATAATCTGGCAGAGAGCGACTGGCTGGGGGGAAAAAGAAGAGAGAAACCAGCTAGGAGATAATGTTCTCTGAAAGCATTCATGGGCTTTCCAGGTTGGGAGAACTATAAAGGTAAGAAAAAACAGCGCTTAGTAAAAGTACAGGCTACACCATGCGTCCCAGCATTGATAACCTTTCTTTAAGGTTAACTCAAGTTTATGAGTGTGGCTGTCAGTCTGGGACAATTGTTCCTATTTGGAGGGTAAAACAATATTTGAAGATGTACATTGTTTTGTGTGTTAGTATTAAATTAATAGGTTTGAGGGGGTATATTTTGAGGGCTTTCAACAAAACAAAAAATTGTATAAGATGTGACATACGCTCAAATGGATATAACAAGAAAAAATATATATAAAAGTTCAGCCTTCCAAACAGTGTATGCATATAACACAAAAGCTTGAACTAGTCATTTAACAAAAAAGGTGTTATACATAAAAGGTGAGAATAATAACTTTTAATACAATGATGCTTTCTGTGATGTCTTTAAATGTCAACGGTCTCGCAAATAAAAAAATGAAGAACACTGAACTACATTAAAAATGTAGTGTGCAAATAGCTATACTACAGGAGACACACTTGGAAAGAACTGAACGTGAATTTGACAAAGAAAGGATTTCAGGATGGTTATTCAGTGGAATATCTTGGACAAAGAAAAAGAGGAGTACTTATAATAATTGCAAGAGGAGCTCTAACAGTGAAAGAATAAGATAAAGAAGATAATAACAGCAAATTTGCAGGGCTAAAGGGCTACTGGCAAGGGAGGAGGATTACACTGGCATGTATTTATATTCTATGTAAAACTGCTACGATGGAGCTTAAGAACATTTTCGGAGAAATTATCAGTTTTCAGCAAGTAATATTACATATAGGTGGGGACTGGAATTTGATTTGCAGCAGTGAAGATGTGTCTGAAGGGCCCAAAAGGGAAAGTATAACAAAGGAGGGTAAATTTTTGAAGAACTTTATGAAAGAATTTGGCATGGAAGATGTGAATTCAATAACAGGAGTTCAGAGTGAATTTACATATTTCTCCCCAGGACATAAAAACTGGGCCAGGCTAGACAGAATTTACATTTCACAGGAACATGTGCATTTAATTGAAGGTCTTGATACTCACCCAATAACTACTTCAGATCATGCGCCAATAATAACTAAAATAAATACACAACGTAAAGAAATAAAAATGAGACACTGGCACTTTCCCACCTATCTGTTGAAAAGAGAAGAATTTAAGGAATGGTCAGTGGAGAATATTAAGAAGCTGTTTGAGAGGATGAAATTATTTCTGAAAATATAGCTAGGGAGAGGGTCTATACTAGATAATCAAACTTTCAAAAGTTTGACTGTCATATGCTCGACACCATATGATCAAACTTTTAAAAGTTCAAACATCTAATAAAAAATTAAATAAACTACACAAATACACAATACTACACAAATGGTTTGCTTTTTATTTGTTGTATTTTGTATTAGTTTATTGCCTTTTTATATTTTGAGTGCTTTGGTTTTCTTTACCTTGTGTTTTGCTTGTGTTCTATTAAAAATTCAAAAGACCCCACAGCTCTGTCTCTTGTGAGCTAGGCAGAAATTAGTACTGATCGATTAAGGACTCGTACATAAGACAGAAGGCTAGGTCACTTAAGGTTAATAATTTGTGAACTGGGGGGGGGGGTGGAGCTAGGAACTAAACCTTCTATTTAAGGGGTAAAATAAAACATTTCAGAGCTTTAACGGAAAGGCTCACCCACACCCTGCTACACCTTTGCTGTGAGGGAAAGGTTGGTTTGCTTTTTATTTGTTGTATTTTATATTAATTTATTGCCTTTTTATATTTTGAGTGCTGTGATTTGTTTTCTTTACCTTGTGTTTTGCTTGTGTTCTACTTCTGACTGCATATTAAAACTTCAAAAGACCCCACAGGTCTGTCTCTTGTGAGTCAGGCAGAACCCCCCCCCCCCCCACACCCTGTTACTGTCTAGTTCTTAAACACCACTGTCTTTCTAGTTGCCTGCCTCTTATGTTAATTTGACCATGTATCTCATTTCCTCTCTGCTTTCACTGGCTTGTGTGAGTAAGCACAAAATTATCACTTTGTGAAATCATTCCTCTTCAACTATTTAAATTTATTGGCCATTCTACTGTATTTCATAGTACCGGAATACAAAAGTGATCACGCCCTTTCAATCTATCTTGCTGTTTAAAAAATAGTGACTCTCCACTAAAACTTAACTTTTTAGACAGGTAAAACTTAAGTTACCTACTTTCACATCTAATTTCTCTAGTGCACACTGCAGTGTTTAGAATAAACCATTTTTTTCATCTTACCTTTAAGCATCCCTGTGACTAGCACTTGCTCTAATACCTGCTGGAAAACACTAGGAAGCCTTAAACTGATACAAGCACTCAACTCTCCTTACTAATAAGGAGAAATTAATCATAGACACCTAACAGCCTATAATTGCAAATTACCTTGCTAAGGTAAGGGAAAACAGCTCCTGTACTTTTCAAAAAAAAAAGCACCAAACCAGGCATGTCCAAGGGTCAGCTTCCGTTGATTTCTTCTGTCCACCTGGTGAATTTTGGCATACTGGGGCAATGCAGCAATTGCCTCATGTACACAGACAACCCTCTCCTCCTACCACCCAACACTACAAACTGTGAGAGATGCACTTACATAGCCAAAATGGAAGCAAAGCTCTCTCCACCCAAGATTGTGCTAGACAGTCAAGAGGAGAAGGTTAACGCCTGCAATACACCTCAAGCAACACATAGCCCTTCTAAACTCACACCACCAACACCCACACATAGCAACACTAAATCCACATATGCGGAGGCCCTTAACTGTAACCTGCCCAAGCAACAAGGACCTCCGAAGCTGAAAAGCAAACACCAATCACAACCAAAGTGTCACATAGCTCACAATACCACTGTGCCACCCAGCAACAGCCCCTAAGGCAAGACAACATACCTAACACTTTAGTTATACGTGACTCTATAGTCAGGCACACTGATGTTCCACTCACCAGGCTGAACAAGGAGAAAATTACAGTGAGCTGCCTGTCGGGTGCCAGGATTTGCCACATAACTCATGCACTCAAGTCACTCCACAACAAGTACAAATATGACTCTGTCACTGTCCATGTTGGAGTGAATGACTTGAGATGCACTTCCCTGGACTACAAGAAAAGAGACATGTGAGAGCTCTCGGATCATGTGGCCCAGGCAGGTATGACCCTAGCCCTGAGTAGCATCCTGCCTTCACCCAGAATGACACCACAATACAAGGACAAAATGATTGACTTCAACAATTGGCTAAGCTTCTGGTGTCATTCAAAGGGGATCCAGTATCTGTCTGCCTAGGACGACATGATCGACAGACCACGATGCTTTGCCAGAGATGGTCTGCACCTGTCGCCCCTGGGATTCAGGTTACTGGCAAAGGCTCTTGCCACCCCTGTAGTGCCTTTTTTAGGCAAAGTTCAAAGAACAAAACTACCACTGTAACAGGTACAAGCATGCAAAATCTGAAGGTAATGCTACTCAATGCTAGAAGTCTAAACCTCAAAATGCACTCTCTCGAGGCACTCCTAAAAATGGAGAACATCGATATCTGTGCAGTAACTGAGACCTGGTTCAAGACTCCAGAGAGCACCTCTGCAATACCAGGCTACAACTCTGGTCTGCACCTGTCGCCCCTGGGATTCAGGTTACTGGCAAAGGCTCTTGCCACCCCTGTAGTGCCTTTTTTGGCAAAGTTCAAAGAACAAAACCACCACTGTAACAGATACAAGCATGCAAAATCTGAAGGTAATGCTACTCAATGCTAGAAGTCTAAACCTCAAAATGCACTCTCTCGAGGCACTCCTAAAAATGGAGAACATCAATATCTGTGCAGTAACTGAGACCTGGTTCAAGACTCCAGAGAGTACCTCTGCAATACCAGGCTACAACTCTTACAACACTTTTCGGACACCAAACCACAATCGAAACACTAAAGATGGAGGAGTGTCCATATTCACCAAGGATATTCACACCACCAGGTTAGTTGTCCAACACAATGCGTCTGAAATTCTCCAGGTGCAACTAACACTAGGTAAGACGGCAATCCAAATTGTAGCTTGCTACAGATCCCCCGCCATGCCCCAAGATTCTCACTACACCTTTCTAAACATACTAGAAAATTTTAATATACAAGCAAACACCCTAATACTGGGTCATTTCAATTACCCTGCCGTTAACTGGGAAACTACTCATGTACCAACACCTTTGCCCAATGGTTCTTGGAATTCATAAATTCCAACGCCCTGGATCAACTAATCCATAGTCCCACCAGGGGCTCCAATATCCTAGACCTGGTCATTACCAAAATGGGAAATCGATGCTCCACACCTATGGTCACCCCCTCGTTGGTCAGATCAGACCATAAGCTAATCACCCTTAACATCCACATCCCACCCCCACCCCCCAGTAAGGAAACCTCCATAAAAAACTTCTCCAAAGTCAACTTCATGCTACTCAAGTCAGACGTTACAAACTTCGTGACACCCAAGCAGACGGGAACTGAAAGTTTGACTGCTGAGTCCTACACTAAGGCATTGTACAAGCACATTCACTCATGCATGAATTGTGCCATCCCAAATAGAACCAAGATGCTCTCCTCCAAAAAAAGGAAGCCAAGCTGGTGGTCTCCTGCCATAATCAAATTTTACAACAAATGGAATAAACTGTTGCAGAAAAGAGGAAAATCCCAGGATGCAAAAAACTCCCTTACCAGCCTCAGTAAGAAACTGAGATCCTTCATAAAATCCTCCAAAGCTAGTTACAAAAATAAAATTGCCAAAGATTCCAAAGACAACCAGAAGGCATTCTATAACTATTTCAAGAATCTAAATGGCAATGCTCACATCTGCTCTGAGCTACAACAGAATGGCATTAATTATACTGATCCCAAGGATATTGCCAATATCCTGGCAGATCGATTCAGTGCCAACTTCACCCCCCTCTCACCCCCTAAAATGGCTCATCTCAATACCGGAAGATTGCCAAATTCTGGTAATAACGCCCACAGAGGTAAAAAAACGCACCCTCCAAGCTAAGAATACAGCATCCATGGGACCAGATGACATCCCGGGCTGTGTACTACATGAACTACAAAATGAACTGGCACCTCACCTAAGTGTCATGTTTAATCATACCCTCACCTTAGGCTTCATGCCCACTGAGTGGCGCACAGCTACAGTTATCTCACTCCACAAGGGGGGATCCACCTTGGATCCCAGGAACTACCACCCCATCAGTCTGACGAGCCTGATCTGCAAGGCCATGGAACGTATTACCATGGAACTTATAAACAAAGACATTGGCAACCTTAAAACACTGGACCCCACCCAGTTTGGGTTCTTGAAGAGCAGATCTTGTCTCCTGAACCTGACTGACTTCTTCGAATCAGTCTCCAGAGCCGTGGACGAGGGTAAGGCAGTCCACAAAGCCTATCTGGACCTCGCCAAGGCCTTTGACACCATCCCCCACTCTGGAATCATAGATAAACTTACTAAGCTGTGCATTAATCCCTACGTCACTCGATGAGTTGCCAACTGGTTTACTGACAGAACCCACACTGTAAAAGTAGCTGACTCCAAATCCAGGTCCAGACAAGTGGAGTACCTCAGGGTTCAATCCTGGGACCTCTCTTGTTTGGCATCTACTTCTCTGAAGTACAGGCCAACACTAAGGGACACTGGCTAACAAAGTTCGCAGATGACTGCAAACTGGGAGCCATTATTGAATCCCCAAATTATGTTGATACTCTACAAGGGCCTTACAGAAACAGATGCTTGGTGCCAGAGCCATGGGCTCAAGCTCAATGCCAAGAAATGTATAGTTATCCCCTTTGGGAAAAAACATGTACCCATGAATTACCACATAGGTGGCAGTACACTAAACACAGAAAGTGCGATAAGAGACTTAGAGACACAGGTGGACAGTGGTCTCGCCTTCGATAACCACATCGCCACAACAGTCAGGAAATCCTTCTATGTGGCACACCTCATCACTAAGAGCTTTTCATCCAGAAAAAAGAAGGTCATTGTCCCACTGTACTCATCCCTCATTAGACCCATTACAGAATACAACGCCCCATTTGGTATGTACCTCTCAAGATATCTGCAACAACTGGAAAGGCCGCAGAAATACCTCACTAAAAGAATCACAGGCCTAAAGCAGATGCCCTATGCTGACCGCCTTAAAAAACTCCAGCTATACCCTGTCGCATATTGTCTACTCCGAGGTGATCTCTGCTTAACATACAAGGCCATGTTAAACCCAGAGCTGTTGGACATGCTACACTTAAAGAAATCCCAATCCCTCAGAGCCACACGCTCCAGGGATCTAAACCTTGTCATCACAATAAACAAAACATGCTGGAGGGATAGGTTCCCGACCCAGAGACTCCCCAGACTCTGGAACAGACTGCCCATACATGTCAAGCAGAGCACCTCTTTGGCCCTCTTCAAAAGGAACCTTGATGATTGGATGGGAGAAAGGAAATTCACCAGAGGGATCACGTCAGTCGTCCTGATGGACAGGGGTCCAGGGAGGTAAACAGTGTGGGAAGCAATAGCCAGGGAATTGTTATGGCTAGGCTTGTATAGGTCCTAGGGCCGATAGCCTAATACCAACCTATGAACCTATAACCTACCTGAACATTTTAAGCAGGGGGCAAGCTCCCCTGTGCCTCCCACCCCCCCACTCTTTAAATATACTAACTCCGAGATCGCACTACAGTACAGGAAAGGGAAATCTTCTCATTCCATGCTGTATGGAGATCTCAGTTAAAATGTTCAAACTTTCAAAAAATCGATCATATGGTGTCGACCATATAACACTCGAACTTTTGAAAGTTCAATTATTTAATATAGACCCTAGGGAGAGGGATAAAATTAAGGTGGAGTTTAAAAATAGAGTGGAAGTAAAAGAAAGGGGACTACGGTTAAGAAGTAACAAATAAGAAGTTATGTACTCACCATAACGTTCCATCTGAGTAGGTATCTTCATTTGTCTGAAACCTTTGGGATATGGATCCGATCTCGGATCCGAGCCGGCAACTTCTACCACAGCATAGATCCGAGCTCCTAGCTCCTCCCTTTACCCACAATCCCCTGCCAACCCTGACTGACCTCAGATCAAGTTTGCCCGATGTAACCATTGTTACTGTGCCCCGGAAGGGGCTTATCTAAGATAGATCCTAAACAGAATCCTATAGGTCAGGGAGAAGGAGGGGGGATGGTTGCAGAGAAATGAAGATACCTACTCAGATGGAACGTTATGGTGAGTACATAACTTCTTAATCTGAAGTAGGAACTTCATTTGTCAGCAACCTTTGGGACAGAGTCCCCAGCTACCTGAATCCTGGGTGGCCTTTATGGAAGAATATTCCGGAGCACTGCAGAGCCAAAGGACGCCCTACCTCTGGAGACAACATCCAGTTTGTAATGGCTGATAAAGGTATGAGATGAGGCCCAAGTGGCTGCGGAGCAAATATCATCTAAGGGAACCCTAGATTTAAAAGCCGCCGAAGTAGTGACGGCCCTAGTAGAATGAGCTCGGACTCCCTGAGGTGCAGGCCTTCCCGAACTCTGATATGCCAAGAGGATACCACTAGCTATCCACCATGACAGGCTAACTTTTGAAATTGACTTGCCTAAATTTGTTTTGGCAAAGGAGACAAACAACTGGTCAGATTGCCTATGACCAGCAGTTTGATTAATATAAAAGCGTAATTGTCTGTGCACATCCAAATAATGCAGTTTGTACTCTCCTTTGTTCTGGTAATTGGGAAAGAACACGGGAAGATTAATAGATTGATTAATATTAGTTTCCGAAGATACCTTAGGCAGAAAGGACGGATTGATCCTGAGGTAAACTCTATCCTGATGGAAGGCTAAATACGGCGGTTTAACACATAGAGCCTGAAGCTCAGAGACCCTTTTAGCTGAAGTAATGGCCACCAAGAAGGCCGTCTTCCAAGAGAGGTATTTAAGATCAACCGTAGCCACTGGCTCGAAAGGGGGGCTTGTCAAGGCCTGTAGAACCAAAGATAAATCCCATGGGGGTACTACCTCCCTGAACAGAGGTCTGAGAAGGAAGGTACCCTTGAGGAAAGCTTTACAAAGCTTGGAAGTAATTAGAGGGCCCGATTCATGCCCTACATGATAATGTGAAATCGCTGCTAGTTGTACCTTGACTGTAGAGCAGCTAGCCCCTTGATGAAAAAGGGTAGTTAGAAAATCCAAAACCGACGTAAGAGGTGCCGTGAAAGGATCTAAGTGATGGTGCTCTGCCCAAATGGAAAAACGTTTCCACTTACTCCAATAGACACTTCTGGTGGAAGGTTTATGTGCTGCTACTAGGATGGCTTTGACTGGTGAGGAGATTCCAGGAGTCCTTATCAGGAGTGGAACTGGAGCAACCAAGCCGTCAGCTTGAGGCTGACCAGGTTGGGGGTCGGAAGACCCAGAGGGTGAGTAATGAGATCCGGGAGGGGATCCAGAATCCAGGGTGGATGAATCAAATGAGACCACAGGTACGGGAACCACGTTTGACGAGGCCAGAATGGGGCAATGAGGATCATATTGCTCCCCAGCCGACTGGCTTTCTGTAAGAGTTTTAGCATCATGGGCAATGGAGGGTAAGCGTAAAGGAGACCGGGAGGCCAAGCATGAACTAGAGAGTCTCTCGGGGACTCCCCCTGAGGGGGGATTAGAGCGAAGTAACTGTTGCATTTGGTATTTGAAGGAGAGGCAAAAAGATCGCAACAGGGTTGCCCCATTGGGCAAATATTTGCTTCGCTACTAGAGGATTGAGAGACCATTCGTATGGGGTCAGAATCGAACGACTGAGCCTGTCTGCTAGGATGTTGGACCGTCCCGGAATGTGCGTTGCAATGAGAAAGCGGTTGGTGGATATCGCCCATTCCCACACTCTCATGGCCTTGCGACAAAGAGGATAAGACCTGGTTACCCCCTGTTTGTTGATGTACCAGACAACTGACATGTTGTCCGTTTGTACCGCAATCGTCCCAATCGGAAGAAGGCTGTGAAGTGCCTGCAACGTCAAAAGCACCGCCCTCATCTCTAGGACATTGATATGCAAGGAGGTCTCTGTGTCGTTCCACGTGCCTTGGACCATTCTGCCTGAATAGTGCCCCCCCCCCACCCCAGGCGAGAGGCGTCCCTGGTCACTGTGGCGATGGGGGAAGGCATCGAGAATGGTCGTCTCGTGTGAAGACTCGGGGACTGGAGCCACCACATGAGCGACCCTCTGCAAGCCCTGCTTAGGGGAATAGGATGGGCAGGGGGTTGCGAGACAGGGACCATTGTACCTGGAGGATCCACTGCAGGACCCTCATATTTAGACGGGCTAGGGGCAGCAGAGGAATTGCTGCCGCCATGGACCCTAGAGCCCTCAAGATAAATTCCACCGGTGGGGCAGGAAGTTGGAGAATGGCCTGAACATGCAACCTCAGGTTCTGAAGCCGATCGGGAGTCAGGAAGGCAAGCATTAGTCTGGAATCCAATCTCGCTCCTATGAAATCTATTACCTGTGTAGGAGCCAGAGAGGATTTGGCCATGTTGACAGTCAACCCTACGCATGGAGCAAGATTGAGGAAATAATCCCTGCCTGAACAGAGCAGATGCCTTGTTGGGGCGATGAGGAGCCAGTCGTCCAGGTACGGAAAGACCTGAATTCCCTGAAGCCTCAGGTGGGCCGCTATAACCGCCAAGACTTTGGTGAACACCCTGGGGGCTGAGGTGAGACCAAAGGGGAGGGCCCTGAACTGAAAGTGACTGGCTCCCAGCCGGAAGCGGAGGAACCTCCTGGAACGTCTGTCCACAAGAATGTGGTAGTACGCATCCTTGAGGTCTATCGAGCACATCCAGTCGTTCTCCCGTAACAGGGGGAGAATAGATTGCAGCGTGACCATTCGGAACTTTTCTTTGGGTACTGCCAGGTTCAAGAGAGAGAGGTCGAGGATGGACCTCAAGTCCCCCGTCTTTTTTGGCACCAGAAAGAACCTGGAGTAAAACCCTGATCCAAACTGATCTGGGGGGACGGGTTGGATGGCTCTTTTTTGTAAAAGCTGCTGCATTTCTGTAGCAGCCGCCTCCCTCTGACTGGGTGGTACGTCAGGGAGGCTTCTGGTTTTGGGGGTTACAATAAAGGAAATTTGGTAGCCTCTGGATATGATGCGAAGCACCCAGCGATCTGTTGTTATGGACTCCCACATTGCTAGGTCCTTCGAAAGACACCCCCCGACTGCCTCCAGAGTGGAGCAGCCGGGCAACCCCTCAGGGGTTCTGCGTGGGCCTCTCAGAAAAGGGTTCTCTGGACCCAAAATTTCTGGGACCCCCTCTGCCTCTTGGGCGGCGTCCTCCCTGTCCTCCTCTGCCATGAGAGGACTGGTTGTCCGGAGCAGACTGGGACTGATGCGATTTCCGGAACCACATATTCTTCTGACCCTTTTGGTTCTTAGAAGAGGACCTCTGGGGAGCAGAGAAGCGGACTCCGACGGCAGACAACGTTTTCCCCGCTCTGGACTAAAGTGTCGCAAACGGTTTTGCCAAACAGTGCAGAACCATCAAAGGGGGCATTCGCGAATGACGCCTTAAAGGGTTCCGAGACGTCACAATGTCGGAGCCAGGCTTGGCGCCTCATTACCAGGCCGGCTCTGCCAGCTCTAGCGGCTCCTTCCATGGCGTGAGACAAGAGTCGCATAGAGGTGTTGGAAACTGAACGTAGAGTGGACATTCGGGAGGGGTAGAGCTGCTTGTCCCCTTCCGACATGGACTCTGGGGGGGAGGCAGCGTATTCTTTTATTAGATCTCGCTGCATCCGGATGACGTGTGCCATATAGTTCAGCGCCCTCATGGAGAAGGTTGCTGAACTAAAGACCTGCTTCCCAAGGTGGTCCATCGCTCGAGACTCCTTGCTCGGTGGGTGGACCGCGGAGCTCTCCTGAGCCAACTCCCTCTTAGTGGCCGCCGCCACCAACATGGCATCCACGGGGGATCTCTGCTCCAGTGGGTTCTTTCTGCAGGGGGACTCAGGATCCTATCCGGGCACTTGGGGACTGGCTCTACAGTGTCCGGCTCCTTCCAAGCCCTGGTGGAAATAAGGTCCACCAGGGGGTCTGGGGGAGGGGACACCCAAGAGATAGATGGCCCTGCTTCGAACGCCTCTAGGAATACGGACTCATCGGAGGAAGCCTTGGGGGCAGACCACCCTCCCCTAATCCTGAGCATTTCCATGATGTCTCCAAAGGAGACATCCTCGGGGGGTGACCTTGGGGAGCCTTCCCCTTCATCTAAGTCCGTATCTTCCGTAATGGACTTGGGGGAGTCCACGTGTCTCCTCTTACACTTAGCTTTGTGAGGGACCTCCTCGGGGGGGGGGGTTGTCCGAGGAAGACTCACCAGCAATGTCACGCCAGCTGACAGGGAGTGCAGGGGGGAACCAAAGCCAGGACCGGAGGCCCGGATGCACTCAACAGTGCCCTCTCCACCACTGCAAAAGCCGAGGGGGTGCCACTCTCGATAGGAACCAAGAGTAGACTCCCACTCGGATCCGAAGCGAGGTCCGGATCCGGGGCCGAGACCCTCGGATCCAAAGGACCCGTGTGCTCCGACCGGGACGGAGCCAAAGTCACACAGAATCCCTCGGATCCGAAGCTCAGCCCATGGCTCCAAGAGGAGGTACCAGTCAGAGCCGAAGTAACCAGTACTATCGGCTTCGACCCACCCCCGGATCCAACGCGGCTCGGCTCCGAATGCTCCGAACCCGGAAAGCGGGTCGGAGAAGGAGCGATTGGAGCAAAAAATGGGGTCGAGCTCCCCCCCGGAGGGGGGGGGGGGAGGCAAGAGCACTCCCATCTACAGCCGGGCCTGGATGAACCTCCTAATCATCCGGTCCATGTCTACATCTGACATGCTAAAGGTGGACCTCAAAGAGGCCACCGAGGCAGACATAGAGTGTCGCCTCGATGACCTCGTCGGGGACCGGGTCCCGGTGAGAAACAAGGGGACCAGAGCCGAGGAGGCGGCGATCCAGAAGCTCTGGATGGAGAAGCCTGTTTGGCGGGTGGAGCCGAGGAGTCCTCGGCCCGCCGCTTATGGTGCTTCTCTCCTTCCATTTGGCTTTCCCAGCCTCCCTCTCCTCCGGAGCCGAAGCGGGAGGTTGAGTCCCAACCGGAGGGAGGGAGACAGGGGTGGCTACCACCGAGGGCTGGGTAGCGGCCACAGAAGCACCATAGGCCGGAGCCGAATCCAGGGGCAAAAGGCCCACCAGAATCAGCTTCGACCTCCGGTCCTTAAGTGCCCCGGGGTTGAACGCTGTGCAAATCACGCATCCCGAGGAGAGGTGTTCAACCCCAAGGCACCTAACGCACTGGGTGTGGCCATCCGCCGGTGAAAGCTTATGGCCACACTCAGTGCACTTTGAAAAGATGGCTTTAGGGGCCTCCGACATAGTAATACAGAAAACACACTCACTAGGTCCCTACAAACACCACAAACGCACACTACGACCAACAAGGGCAGGGAGGAAAAATAAACACAAATTAAATTAAATATAGGATACCTAAACACTCACTCTCACTCACACAAGAAAAGGGAAGAAAAAATAGAAAGTTTTTCTCACAAAACTTATCCAAATAGCAGGAGCTCGAAGTCCAGCTTGTAGCTTGAAGCGCGGCAAACTAGATCTGAGGTCAGTCAGGGTTGGCAGGGGATTATGGGTAAAGGGAGGAGCTAGGAGCTCGGATCTATGCTGTGGTAGAAGTTGCCGGCTCGGATCCGAAATCGGATCCGTATCCCAAAGGTTGCTGACAAATGAAGTTCCTACTTCAGATAATTAATTAAAAAAAAAAAAAAAAAAATAGAATGGGAGGAGACCACTGCAGGTTAGAGATAGATATCAAACCTTGATAGGGAAGACAGGAGTATAGGCAACAAAAAAGAAATAGGGGGCTCCTAAATGAAAGGCCAGCGATGGTAGAGTTTTTAATAGAATCTAGAACACAAGCTGCCATTAAAAGGAATAATTAGTAAAGCTTATAAAATTTTGCATAATAATTATAAGAATCAATCAGAGAAGCTTAGAAAGGATTGGGAAGAGAATGGATAAGCAATTCACAAAAAAAACAATGGGGGCTATATGTATGTCTCCCAAATATGCAACAAAATCTAGAAGATTAAGGAATTTTGCTTGCAAATGTTTACATAGATATTTTTATGCCTCAAGTAGACTCCAGAGACGTTTTCTTAAGGTAGGCAGCAAATGTTGGAGGTATGATGGGGAAGGAGGAGGTAAATGGGAACATATTTTCTGGGAGTGCAGTGAGTTGGCGGACTTTAGTGATTCCCTGCAGGATGCACTGTAGGAAATGCTGGGTGGGCAGATTGGTGTGATGAGGGAGATGACTTTTCTGAGCTATGATACAGAATCAGAACTGTCTAGACATGTTAAGGCCTTGCTGCGTCTTATTATGGTGTCTGCCAAAAAAAGCAATTACTAGAAAATCAAAATCAAAATCTAAACTAACTATATTAGAAGTAGTGAATATAATAACAGAGATAAAATGATTGGAACTGAGATCTTTAGAAAAAGATAGGAGCAAACTACATAAAAAATGGGAATTGTGGTAACAATACATACAGGACAGGAATGAGGTTTAAAAGAAGGCAGACAAATAAGCTATGCAATGTCTGACTGAAAACGATGGGTAGATAACTGATGTATAATGCTTGCAACTGGAGTGTGTCAGCATGGTTTGTAATGTAAAATGCTTGCAACTAGGATTGTGTAGGTGTGGTTTGTTTTCATTTATATAAATGTATTACTGCCTGTGTCATAAGCCATAGCTTAATAAAGATGTTTCTTGTTTTAAAAGGGCAGAAATTTAATAATTTATGTAACGTTGTTTAGGTTATAGGACATATAGCAATTTATGTGAAGTATAATCTTTGTAAATGTTAACTTAATACAATTTGATTACTTTTATATAAATGTAAATTTGCCTATGTCACAAGCGATAATTCAATAAAGGTGTTTAAAAAAGGAGGGAGTAGTGAACAAAGTGAAACGGGATAAACAGAAGAAAGATCAAGGTGAACTAGTATGAAACAGTGAAATGACAATGGGAAAGGGGAACTGAAAAAAGACACATCAAGAAGTGAATGAAAATACTGGAGGAGAAAATATATAAGGGGTTTTCAATGAAAATAAATGTGATGTGTTAAGACACCCTGAAGGATGAAGAAGGGGAGGTAAGTGGGGGTCAGAAAATCAGGTGACAAAGTCTATAGCGGGTACAGTGAGAAGAAGAAAATGGAAAACAAAAGATGGGATAACAAAAGATACAAAAAGGAAAAAGGTCAACATTAATGTGGTTTCATTACACAAACAGGATACGGAATAATTTAAGAAAAACGGCTGCATTTGAATGGTGTAAAAGAACTGATGTGGATTTAATTTTTTTTTTACAGGATGTATGATCTGTTGAGGCAAGTGAAAGAAAGGTCGGAACTGATGTGGGGGGGGGGGGGAGTAATGCGAAGAGGAGGGAAGTATGCTCCAGGACTGCAGTTTTGCAAAATGAAGTAAAAATCATGGGCATGACACTAGTGATGGCAGGTAGAGTGTTAGTCTGTGATTTAAGAATAAAAATGAAGCAGTGAGGTTAACTGTATCATATGCATACATCAAGGTGGGAAAGTGAGAAAAGATGTTTGAGGGTAAAAAAATGTGATAAACTTCTGGATTGGATGATTTTAATTGTAAATTAAGAAACAAAAAAGGCAAAATTACACAAGATGAAAAAATGAAGGAGGTGATGAAAATGGTAAATTACGGTTAGGAAAAAAAACAATTTGCAAAAAAACAGGTGACTTTAAAGACTTAGATTATAGAGTACATTCAGTGGATATGAGAGACAATTATGGAAGATATATGAAGCATGTTTTGCTGACCCACAGAGCAAAGTGGACAGTTGAAAGGGAAAGTGAAAAAATAAAAGAAAGAAAAGGGATAAAAGTTAACAGGTAATAAGGTAAATAAGGAATATTTGCAAAAAGAAAGAAAGGGATTGTGGAAACATTTAAGAATGAAACCATTTTACCAAATAAAAATGAGAAACAAAAGTAAAACTGTGAAAAAATCACTGAAGATAGAAAAAGTACAGTTGTGTACACTTACCATAAATGTAGATATTAGAGTGTATTCGCTGTTGCAGTCATTACATTTGGGTTATCCTGCTGGCAGGTTGCCCTCAGTCGGCCTGAATTCCAAAGTCTTAGGTCCTGCATCGGTTGCTGTTGCCTTTTCCCTGGCGTCAGGTCGTCGGGGGTATAAAAGATGCAGCCGACGCCATTTTATTCAGTTTTTCTTGCCCCAGATGTCAGGTGCCCCCAAAAGAGTAGGCTAAATTTATGTAAATAAAACATACATGCACCAGAAATAAGCTTTACCTTCATCTATAAGCAAATACACCACCTAGGTTGTATAGATTAGAGAAGTAAAGATAAGTTCCAGCAAAAATAAGGGGGATGGCCGGTGAGTAACCTGGACTGCAACAATGAATACACTCGAACATCTACATTTATGGTAAGTGTACACAACTGTACTATGTTCTTCGTGTTTCACTGTTGCAGTCATTACATTTGGGTTGAGTCCCAAAGCTATGGTTGGGGGGCTGGAGCTAAACAGCATTAGGAGCAGCTATGAGGCCCTGCAGAACTGCAGTGGCAAAGCCTGCCCTGGATTTAGAGTAGAGAGGCAGATTGTAATGTTTTGTAAAGGTATGCACTGAACTCCAAGTGACAGCCTCTAAAATGTCTTTGGTTGGTACTCCCCTGAGAAAGGCTGCAGAAGTGGCTGCAGCTCTGGTTGAATGTGGCCTAATGCCCTTAGGCACTGGTTTGCCACGCTGTGAGTAGCAGAAACGAATGTAGTGACCTATCCACTTTGAAATAGTCTGCTTGGAGATAGCCTTTCCTTGTGATGCTGTGGCATATGCCACTAGTAATTGTTCTGTCTTTCTGAAAACTTTAGTTTTGTCCAAGTAGAATCCAAGTTGTGTGTGTACATCCAAAGAATGCAGAATTTTCTCCCCCGTGTTCTGTGGGTTTGGATAAAAGGTTGGCAAATGTATAGTTTTGTTAAGGGCTACACTGGATACCACCTTAGGCATAAATGTAGGGTTTGTTCTCAGAGAGACCTTGTCTGGATAAAAAATGATAAAGGGTTCCATGGCCATGAGATCCTGTAGTTCTGAAACTTGTCTTGCAGAAGTTATTGCTAGGAGCAGAGCTGTTTTCCAAGATAAGAATTTTATGTCTGCAGTAGCAGCTGGCTCAAAAGGAGGTAAGGTGAGTTTTTCCAAGACATAATTGTGGTCCCATGCAGGTATTGGCGTTCTCCTTGGAGGCCTTAAGTTTTTGGCTCCTCTGAGTTACTGCCTTAATAAAGGATGAGAAAAGAGTGGTGGCTCTGTATTGTAATGAGCCGAAATGGCAGAGGCATGGATTTTAATTGACGAGAAAGATAGGCCTTTGTCCAGCATCTCGGTTAAGTATTGCAAAATTGGAGGAATATTTGGGACAGCTGTATCAGTTCCTTGAGCTTGGTTCCAGGTGCAAAATCTCTTTCATTTCCCAGCATAGGATGTTCTAGTAGTAGGCCTTCTGGCTTCTAAAATGACATCCATCACAGCTTTACTGAGAGGTGTGGTTTGTATGGCTACATTATCCACCATGCTGCCAGGTTTAGGGTCCTGAGTTGGCTGTGCAGAATCTGACTGTTTTGCTGGGACAGTAGATGAGGTATTTGAGGTAAGGTCCAGGCTGGGCATTGGGACAAGTTCCTTAAGATCGGATACCAATACTGGCGTGGCCAGTCTGGGGCAATCAGAATCATTTTTGGTTTCTCCTGCCTGACCTTTAGGAGTACCTTGGGGAGGAGAGGTAGTGGAGGAAAGGCATATACTGATAGGTTTGTCCAGTTGAAAGATAAGGCGTCCACTTTCCAAGCTTGTCTGTGATAAGTTGTTCTGCAGAATCTTTTTATTGATTGTTTTGAGGGGAGGCAAATCGATCTATGTCCGGGCGTCCCCATTTCTTTGTCATCATACTGAAGACTTGTGGATCCAGGTGCCATTCGTGGGGATCCATGAGGTTTCTGCTTAGTTCGTCTGCCAGAGTGTTTTCCTTTCCTGGCAAGAATTGTGCCTGCAGATGAACTTGGTAAGTCAATGCTGTGTCCCATAAAGCCATGGCTAGTCTCCACAGGGGATAAGAATGAGTGCCCCCCTGTTTGTTTATGTACCACATGACCGTGGTGTTGTCTGTCTTTATCAGTATTTGTCCCGGATGAAGTAGGTCCTTGAAGGCTGTCAGGGCATTTTGAACAGCTAGCATCTCTTTTTGATTGATATGTAGATGCTTTTGGTTTGTGGACCAGGTGCCCTGAATGCCTCTTCCTGCCATGTGTGCCCCCCAGGCATAATCTGATGCATCTGTCGTTAGGCTCTGCCTGGCTGGGGGTAGTGAGAATGGCTGTCCCTTGTTTTGGTGACAAGCCTTTGCCCACCATCGAAACTCCTGTTGCAGGCAGGGAATTAGAGTGATCATCCTTTCCAGACTGTTGCAATGTTGCGTCCAAACACTTTTTTGGTACCATTGAATTTTCCTCATATGCAGTCTTGCATGTGGAATTTGCAAGATGCCATGAAGCCTAAAGCCTGCAGAAGTTTTCATGCAGATAACTGGGCCTTTGTTGCCATTTCCTTGAAATAGGTAGTCAGTTGCCTTTGTTTGTCTGGAGTGAGATAAGCCATCTGGGCAGTTGTATTTAAGCTTGCACCCAGGAATAGTACCTCTTGAGAGGGTACTAGTTTTAATTTCTTTTTGTTGACTGTGTACCCTAGGCATGTTAAAAGTCTTATCACAAATGTCAGATGCTGTAGTAGAAGGTCCTTGTTCTCTGCTTGCATGAGGCAGTCGTCCAAGTAAGGATATATTTGTATTCCTCTTTGTTTGCAGTAAGCAATTACTGGTGTCAGGCACTTTGTGAAGACCCTGGGAGCGTAGATAAGCCAAAGGGCAGTGCAGAGAATTGGTAATGCTTTGAGCCATCCTTGAATCTGAGGAATCTTCTGCATGTTTATCTGGGACATGCGGGTATGCCTCTTTTAGATCTAAAGTCACGAGCCAAGCCTTGCTGCCCAGCATGGGCAGAAGCTGCTGTAAGGTCAACATCTTGAATTTTGGTATATCCAGGAAAGTGTTTAGAATAGATAGGTCCAGTATTGGTCTCCATGCTTGGTCCTTTCTGGGTACCAAGAACAGTCTTGAGTAAAATCCTTGTCCCTGCTCTTGCTGAGGCACTTGTTGAATAGCCCTCATGTCCATGAGAGCTGCGACTTGTTTTTGAGCCTCTGCCCATTGATTTTTTGGCAGGTCTGGCCAACCGTTTGCCCTTGGTAGGGTATGGAAATGAAACTTGTAGCCTTGAGACACTATGTCTAGAACCCATTTGTCCTGGGTTATAATGTGCCAATTTTGAGAAAAAAGTGCCAGTTTTCCCCCTAAGGGTGCTGCCAGAAGATAAGTGCTTGGTGCAAGCAGGGGGAAGTCACTGGGACTGTTTCCTGTATGATTGTGATTTTTCCTCTCCACCTTTGGAGGTAGAGGCACTCCACTGCTTAGACCTGTAGGATCCTTGCGGCTGTGATCCGCCTCTAGGGCGTCTGGATCTGCGCCTTTGAGGTCTGTCTGAAACTGGAAAGGACCAATTCTTTGTAGGCCAGTGTCTGCTAAATCTAGGTGGCTGTACCTGTAAGAAATCCTTGACCGTTTGCATAGATTTAGCTTTATCTTCCATTTTCTTTAACACCTCTTCTGCCTTAACACCAAACAAGGTATCATGTTGTAAAGGAGCATCTAATAATTTTGCTTTAACATGGTCAGGCAGATTTTGTTTTTTTAACCAAGCATGCCTCCTAATGACAGAACCCGTAACAGCGGCCCTGCAGGAGGCCTCCAGAGAATCAAAACCACATTGCAATGTATGCTTTCCAACTTGTTCAGCTGCATGCAATAAATCCTGTACTTCTTTGTTTTCTGCACATTCAGAATTTGCCATCATTTTCTGTTTAAGCAGTGTCATGATATATTGCTGACATTTGAGCATATGAAACTGGCAATTTAAGGCCCTTATAGCCAAAGTAGCAGATGTGTAAATCTTTTTTCCCCATCTATCCAGAGCCCTACAATCCCTATCAGAGGGGGTAGGGTTTTTTGCAGTAGAAGCCTGGACCCCTTTTGGACCCTGAGAAATAGTTTCTGGGTCTGCAGTAGGGTTTTTGAAAAGGAATTGAGAGTCAGGGACCCTGTAATATCTGTCCGGCTTAACAGGAGCTGGAGGTAAAGAGTCAGGGGTCAGACTGGACTCAGAGAACACCATCTACAATGTCCAACACAGGTGGAATAGCTAGAGGCCTGTGTTGAGGAAGTAAAAGGAAGTCTCTGAGCCTTTTCTTAGATTCTGAAAAATCTTGGCTCTCCCAGTGGAAGTGCTCCCTCATGGTATGCAAGGTTTCCCCAAAAGAGTAGTCCTCAGGAGGAGCTGAAGGAATTGATTCATCAGCATCAGAATCCTCATAGGGGGGAAGAGAATATTCCTGATCAGAAGAGGAATCAGAAGAAATGGAAACCTGATCTGAAGATCCAGAGTCTGTCTCTTGCCTAGGCCTCTTATCAGGAGGGGGATGGGAACCCCTGATCAAGGTAATTAAGTCTTCGGCCATTTTGAGCATCTGTTATTTGGGCATGGAGGCCTGTCCTTGTGGCTGGTGAACTTGCTTCTTTGTCTTTAAAGGTATTTTAGTCTTTGAAGTTGGTTTGATATATAATTGTTTAGGTCTGAATACACCCTCAGAAGCCGATGCCTGCTCAGCGGCTCCGGACCCATCTGAGGGAATAATCTCCGAGGCTCCAATATCTTGAGTTTCCTGCGGCCTGGCCGACTCCACGTGGGAGTCAATAGGGGCCTGTGACTCTAAAGTAGCGGGCGTCAGGGGCTGCGAAAGCGCCTCACTGAGAACCGGCAAACCGGCGACTTGCTTAGGAGAAACTTCGTTGTCGGTTTTGGACCTCGGTTGCCTGTCTTCTTCTTTTTCTTTGCGTTTTTTTGTGAACTCCGGTAGTCGGATGGCTATCCGATGACACTGTATAATTAAATCTTCGCCAAAAATACCTTAATGCAAAATCATACCAACTCTTAATAGTGCGTTGGTTAAATCTAGCACAAAACCGACAACTAGCAACGTCGTGGTCAGGGCCTAGGCAAGGAATACAGTAAGAATGAAAGTCCTTATGAGGTATTTGCTTCCCACAAGAAATACAATTATTAACTTTTTCTGACATCGGTCTGGAGCAAGAAATACACGTTTCTCCAACGAGGTACTTAGCTTTTAATGAAGACTTTGGATCTGTAACTCGAACACGAAAATCTCAGGAGTCGGCCGACCGGCACTTGCGAACTGCTTCTGCTTCGGGCAGTGCACGGCAAGAAAGACTGAGTAAAATGGCGTCGGCTGCATCTTTTATACCCCTGATGTTAAGGAAGAGGCGACAGCAACCGACGCAGGACCCAAGACTTTGGAATTCAGGCCGACTGAGGGCAACCTGCCAGCAGGATAACCCAAATGTAATGACTGCAACAGTGAAACACGAAGAACATCAGTGATGATAAAAGAGGACAGAAAATATATGTGTACACAAGGACAAAGATTATTGTTTAGACAAGTTCTTTTTGAAAGGGAAAAAGGTAGTAGCATCTTTTTTTAGGTAAAGTAGTAAAACATAATGAAAGGAAAATAAAGATTGTGAAAAGTAAGGATGGGGAATTAAAATGTAAACAGAAGAACATTATTAATATTGTGGAGGAGTATTAAGACAGATGTTTGAGAATTATATTGAAAAAAGGTAGATGGAAAGCGGAGAAAAGACAAGAGCTAATAAAAGAAAAAGAAATTCTAAGAAACGAGCGAGAAGAAGTGTTAAATGAAAGAAGAAAATCTGCATATCTGCTAGATGGTTTAGGGTATGATTTTTATATGGAAATGTCAGAGTCAGAAAAAAAAAAAGAGTGGGGTTAGGAAGTAATAAATGAATGGGTTAAAAAAAAAGAACAAACAATGAAATGTGTGAAGGTGTAAAAAAAAGTTTATACAAAAAAAGGGAAAAAAATTATAAAAAATGGAGGCCGATAACACTGGGGAATGCAAATTCTAACATTTTTTATAATATTACTCAGAAAAGAATGATGACCACTTTGGATGAAATAACTAAAGGCATACATGGAGTGAAAAAAAAGATATGGTAATAGAAAATACGAAAGACACAAAAAGATGAAGAAAAACTGATGGCCTGTGATGTAGCAAAAGCTTTTCATAGTATAAATTATAATGCAATGTCGAGTATTTAAAAAATAAAAACAAAAGCAAAAACGGGAGCAATAGAAGCCGGCTACGGTCAAACTTATTTTTAAAAACTGTTTTATTGTAAGCGCTTTCGGCTAGGTAAATACCTGGCCTTCTTCAGACAAAACAGTTGAGTAAAACACAAGAACTCCTTATATACACTTAATTAAACACGTATTAAACCAGAGCAATTTTGATTGTCAAATTCAAAAATTTAAAGCAACATTAACGCTCCAAACCAAGAAGTGAAAACAAAATGACAGCTTAATATTAACCTAACTATTCAATGAAAAATAAAAACACTTTAAAGCCTATTAAAAACTTTAACTATACATCCTTGCCATTGGATTAATATCTTAGCAATTCTTTTATTAAACCATATATAAAAATATATATTTATATATAGGAAAATATATATATTCTATATTATGTTAAATAAGTGCACACTTAATGACAGCCATAAACATGTAGATTTAATTTATACTATACAGGAAACATAGTCTACTATTTATACTCAGTATTTACTTATGTGGCATCTTACTATTATATATGAGCATATATACCTAGTATATGCTCATATGTGTATAACTATTTTATATAAATACTATTCACACACAAGTGTCAGCACTAAACTACCAACAACTAAAAAGACTTAAAGATTGTCAAAAAGGAGGTAATTCAGAAAAGACTTAATGGGTTTTTTTGTCCCACTGCTTTCTAGGTGGGAAACAGCACATATTGGGTTCGTCATCGAAGATGATAGCCGTCAAGCTTGGAGCATAGATTTTGTACAGTCAGGTTTAGCTGACCAACGTACTGTCCATTATACAAATTTTCTGTGTACATATTCTTTAGACTATGCCCCTATTAGAGAGGCTTTGAATAAAAATTGGTCTATCATTAGAAGCAACGAGACACTGCTTAAAGTGTTCGGATTAAATCCTAAAATAACTTACAGAAGAGGGAAAAATTTAAAATCAATCTTGGAAATGAAAAATAATGTAAGTTATAACAGCAAAAAAGTAAAAGGTATGTTCAAATGCGGTAGTTGTTCCCAATGTAAACATATAATGGTGACGCATCAACTACAGATTAATGATTAAATATACAAAATAAATTTGAGATTTAATTGTGAAACTTCAGCAGTAACATGTTGCATTGTGCTGTGAATGTAATGCATTTTACATTGGAAAGACTGAAAGAAAGTTAAAGCAACGAATTTATGAGCACACATATGCCATTGTCAAAAAAGATATGAATAATGCACTTGCAGATATGAATAATGCACTTGCTAAGCATGTTATGCACCATCCTGGTCATAGTTTTAAATTTGCAGGGTTACAATGTAGGTCACTAGATATTAGGGGCGGACCATGGCAAGTACAGTTAGAAATTGATGAGTTACGATGGCAAATTAGAACTAGTGCGCATCTTTTTCCAGGCTTGAATGAGAGTATAAAATGTATGTTGAAATTATTATCATTCAAAAGATGAAATTTAATTCAAGACAGGATATTATTAAGTCTTTTTAGTTGTTGGTAGTTTAGTGCTGACACTTGTGTGTGAATAGTATTTATATAAAATAGTTATACACATATGAGCATATACTAGGTATATATGCTCATATATAATAGTAAGATGCCACATAAGTAAATACTGAGTATAAATAGTAGACTATGTTTCCTGTATAGTATAAATTAAATCTACATGTTTATGGCTGTCATTAAGTGTGCACTTATTTAACATAATATAGAATATATATATTTTCCTATATATAAATATATATTTTTATATATGGTTTAATAAAAGAATTGCTAAGATATTAATCCAATGGCAAGGATGTATAGTTCAAGTTTTTAATAGGCTTTAAAGTGTTTTTATTTTTCATTGAATAGTTAGGTTAATATTAAGCTGTCATTTTGTTTTCACTTCTTGGTTTGGAGCGTTAATGTTGCTTTAAATTTTTGAATTTGACTTGAATCAAAATTGCTCTGGTTTAATACGTGTTTAATTAAGTGTATATAAGGAGTTCTTGTGTTTTACTCAACTGTTTTGTCTGAAGAAGGCCAGGTATTTACCTAGCCGAAAGCGCTTACAATAAAACAGTTTTTAAAAATAAGTTCGACCGTAGCCGGCTTCTATTGCTCCCGTTTTTGCTTTTGTTTTTCGTTTTTAAGTTTTTTAATTGGTTGATTTGTGTTTTATTTAAAAAAATATATATGGTATCAGAAAGAAGATGTTCACAGTTATTACGTTAGTTTATGAAGTGCCTTGAGTGTCAGTGGTGCTGCATTTGTTTTAATATTGTTACACACTCAAGTGTGCTAGCCTGCACTGCATTTTGTACGTTTGCATGGGTTTGCGCTTGTTTAAGCTCCACGGATCCAGAATTGGCGCCCTGCTGACTGCGAGAAAGAGATACTCCAAGTGCCTCCACTTTGATTTTTTGCTTATTTACTGCATTCTGCACTTTAGTCGTTTTTAACTAAACTGCATCTATTTGAACTGCATTCATTTTAATACTGCTACATACTCATGTGTGCTAGCCTGCACTGTATTTTTTACTGTATTTACCGCACTTTTAGCTTATTTTTCCTGTATTAAGTAGTTTTTACTATGTTCTCTGCTTTGTTTCCCACCTTCCTTGTGACTAATGTAGTCCAGATACAGAGTTCCTGTATCCTAGACTGTTTCGAAGTTTGAGTCCTCCCAGGCCTCTCTGTGTTGGAGGGAAGCCTTCTAGCTCATCAGTGGCAGTGGTAAGCTCTAGGTAGCCTATCTACCACAAGAGGAGTGGTTTCTGGCCCAGAAATTGTGGTTTACTAGCTGTTTGGGCAGTTTTTCCGACCCTTTCAACTTTCTGGTTTAAAAGCCCGCGTTTGTGCTTGTTTAAGCTCCGCTCAGCGCTGCTGAGTTGAGGCAAACTGTTACAGCTGCCAGAAAGTCTGCTCTTCGAATTTTCCCTTAGATCTTGCTAGTTCTTTTCTCTCTTGCACTTCTAATCACTTAATCACTCTGCACTTCAATGGGCTTTTGTAGCAATTAGTGTAGCAAACCTAGGTAATATCAGCACTAGTCGTTTTACACAGTAAACAGCACCAGTACTTGGTTATGACCACCCCTCCTGGTATGATTAAAGGGCAGTTTCTTGCGCTTTCTCCTGCTAACCTGGTGCACTTGGACATTATGAGGCAGTGTAGCAACTATCTCATGTACACAGACAACCCCCTACTACTCTTACCTCCCAACACTCAGATTTGTGAGAGATGAACTTGTATCACCAAACTGGAAGGTATGCACTCTCCAGCTAAGACCGGACTAGCTGGTCAAGAGGAGAAGGTCATCACTCACACCACATCACATGGAACCTCACATAGCCCTCCAGAACACACACCAGCACAGCTTACACATAGAAACACAAACTTCGCGGAGGATCTCAACATAAATTTACCCAAACAGCAGAAACCTCCAAGGTAGAAACACAATCGAACACCACAACACACCACCAACCACAGTACACATAGCTCAACTCCACAGTGTGCCCCTCAACCTAAACCCTCAAGGCAAAACACCTTGCCCAACATACTAATCATAGACGACTCAATAGTGAGGCACACAGATGTCCCACTCACTAGGTTGAACAAGAAGAAAGTGAAAGTCAATTGTCGATCAGGTGCCAGGCTCAAACGTATAACACATGCACTCAGGTCATTCCACAGCAAGTATAAGTATGACTCAGTCATTGTCCATGTGGGTGTGAATGACCCAAGATGCACCTCCCTGAGCTACATGAAGAGAGACATGATGGTGCTCTCGGATTATGTGGCCCAGGCAAGTATGACCCTAGCCCTGAGCAGTATCCTACCGTCACCCAGAATGATACTGCAGTACAAGCAGAAAATGACTGACTTCAACAATTGGCTAAGTTTCTGGTGTCATTCTAAGGGGATCCAGTATCTGTCTGATGACATGACTGACAGACCTTGATACTTTGCCAGAGATGGCCTGCATCTGTTGCACCATGAATTCCGGGTACTGGCCAAGGCTCTTGTCACCCCTATAGTGCGTTTTTCAGGCAGTGTTCCAAAGACCAAAATCCAACTGTAACAACTATAAACAAATACAATCTGAGGGTCATGCTGCTCAATGCTAGAAGTCTAAATCTCAAGATGCACTCGCTCGAAGCACCCCTCAAAATGGAGAATATCGACATTTGTGCTGTAACTGAGACCTGGTTTAAAGTGGCAGAAAGCACTCCTGTACTTCCAGGCTACAACTCATTCCACACCTTTCGGCCCCTGAACATGGCCCGAAGCTCCAAATGCGGTGGTGTCTTCATATTCATAAAGAATCTACACACCTCCAGACTAGTAGCCCAGCATAATACATCTGAAATACTTCAGGTACAATTAACATTGGGTAAGATGGCGCTTCAGGTCATAGCCATAGGACCTCAAACATGTCCTTAATCTCCCACTCTGCGTTCCTAAGCACTCTGGAATCTATCAAGGTCCAGCCCAATACTCTCATACTAGGAGACTTCAACTACCCCTCTATCAACTGGGAAAACTACTCCTGTACCAATGCACTGGCCCAGCGCTTCCTGGAATTCATCAATTCCAGTGCCCTTGACCAGCTCACCCTGACCCCCACTACAGGAAGCAACATCCTTGACCTGGTTTGTCACTAACATGGGCGACTTTTGCACTACACCAACAGTTAATTCCTCCTTGGTTAGATCCAACCAAAAAATAATCACCATGGAAATCTACATCTCACCCACACCCTCAGCAAAAATGGCCATCTTAAGAAACTTCTCCATAGCTGACTTTGGGCTCCTGAAGACAGAGGTGGCTAACTTCAAGGCACACATGCCAATGGAAAATAGCAGCATGACTGCCAAATCATACACCAATGCATTGTACGAACACATATATAAATGCATGGAAAGTACAGTTTTGTACCTACCATAAATGTAGATGTTCGAAGATCCACATTGCTGCAGTCCTAACACTTGGGGTAATCCGCTGTCCCAGTCGGCCCGAATACCAAAGTATATGGCTGACGTCGGTCAAGGCGCATTAGTCTGACGTCAGGACGTCAGGGTACAAATGCGCATGACCGACGTCATATCCTCAGTCTTTTCTTGCCCCAGATGTCAGAAGACCCTAAAAGGATAAGGCCAAAACCAAAAAACACCAAACACTCCTGCACCAAATATATATATATACAATATATACAAATTTACAAGAGTATAACCCCACCCACACAACCACCCCTAAACACAGAGGGGAAGGAGGGAGGGTAAATTGGACTGCAGCAATGTGGATCTTCGAACATCTACATTTATGGTAGGTACAAAACTGTACTATGTTCTTCATACCACATTGCTGCAGTCCTAACACTTGGGTAGAATCCCAAAGCAGAGATAAGGGAGGCTGGCAAATCATAAAGAAGCAGGAGCTGTCAACATGCCCTGCAAAATAGCCGTGGCAAAACCAGCCCTAGACTTAGAGTAGAGAGGAAGGTGGTAATGCTTAGAGAAAGTATGCACTGAACTCCAAGTAGCTGCCTCCAAAATATCCTTAGTAGCCACCCCCCTTAGAAATGCTGTTGAAGTGGCAGTAGCCCTAGTGGAATGAGGCCTAATCCCAGCTGGAATCTCCTTGCCATGATGGGAATAACAAAATGCAATGCAAAACCCAATCCACTTAGAAATAGTTTGTTTTGACACAGGCTTGCCCTGAGAACTCAAAGCAAAAGAAACAAACAACTGCTGAGACTGCCTAAAATCCTTAGTCCTGCTTAAATAATAACGCAACTGCCTGTGTACATCTAAAGTGTGCAAAATCTTTTCCCCCTTATTTTGGGGATCTGCATAAAAAGTAGGCAAATGAATAGTTTGGTTCAAAGCCACACTAGAAACCACCTTAGGCATAAAGGAAGGATTAGTACGTAATGATACCCTATCCTTATGGAAAATCAAAAAAGGCTCAACCGCCATAAGGGCCTGCAATTCAGAAACCCTTCTTGCAGAAGTAATGGCCAACAAAAAAGCAGTCTTCCATGACAAATATTTCAACTCAGCAGTAGCCGCAGGCTCAAAAGGTTGTAGAGTAAGTTTCTCCAACACAAAATTGAGATCCCAAGCAGGAGTAGGAGCTCTACGTGGGGGTCTTATATTCTTTGCCCCTCTAAGAAATTGCTTGAACAAAGGATGAGAAAACAATGGTGGGTCACAATCATAGTGAGTAATGGAAGAGAAAGACAAACCTTTGTCCAATAACTCAGTCAGATATTGAAGAGCCACACTCAAATTAGGCTCAGAAACCTCCAAATTCTTTGCTGCACTCCAAAATAAAAATCTCTTCCATTTTTCTGCGTACACTTTCCTTGTACTAGGTCTTCTGGCTTCCATAATCACATTCAAAACTTGTTGAGGAAGTTGAGACCTGCTGTGTTTCAAAACAGAATATGCCAGGCTGTTAGATGAAGAGAGTGAAGCTTGACATTGAGTAGATGACCGTCCCTCTGAGACAATAGGTGTGGAATCAAAGGTAAAGGCCATGGAGGCTTCCTTACCAGACTCCTCAGTAATGGGTACCAGTGTTGCCGAGGCCAATCTGGAGCTATTAAAATCATCCTTGGCTTGTCTTGTCTGACCTTTAGGAGTACCTTTGGGAGAAGAGGCAGAGGTGGAAAGGCATACACATGAAGATTTGTCCAACTGAAAGAAAGAGCATCCACTTTCCAAGCTGTGTGATGAAACCTCTTTGTGCAAAACTTTGTCAGCTGGTGGTTTAGTGGAGAAGTGAACAGATCTATGTCTGGAGTTCCCCATGACACTGTCAATTTCCGAAATACATGAAGATCCAGTTTCCACTCGTGGGGATCCATGATTTGTCTGCTTAACACATCTGCTAAGGAGTTCTGTGCTCCCGGCAGAAACCTTGCCTGAAGAGTTAGTTGCAAGCTGAGCGCAGTCTCCCATAAAATCATTGCTTGCCTGCATAGAGGGTAAGAATGTGTTCCCCCTTGTTTGTTGATGTACCACATGACAGTTGTGTTGTCTGTTAGAATCAACACCTGCCCTGGAAGAAGTAACTCCTTGAAAGCCATTAATGCAAACTGGACTGCTAACATCTCCTTCATGTTGATATGTAGATGCTGTAGTCTGGCAGGCCACTTGTCTTGTATCCGCTTTCCATTCAGATGAGCTCCCCAAGCTATGTCTGAGGCATCTGTCGTTAGAATCTGACTCGCCTCTGGCCGGGTCACAGAGAGTCCCTTGTTTAGGTGACATTCCTGAGCCCACCACAAAAATTCCTTTTGAATGCAAGGTATTATTTGAATGACAGTGTCCAAATCCTGGCAGTGCTGTGTCCATACATTTTTGAGATCCCATTGCAGCTTCCTCATATGCAGTTTGGCATTGGGAAGCACCAGAATACAAGATGCCATGAACCCTAAGGCTTGAAGGACTGTCCTTGCAGTCAGCCCGGACTGAAGAGATAGTTGATGGAAGTAAAGGGAAAGATTCTTTTGCTTGTCCGGGGTTAAAAAAGCCATCTGGGTTGCTGTATTCAGTCTCACACCCAGAAAGCACATGTCTTGAGAGGGTACTAGACTGGACTTTATATCGTTCACAGAATACCCCAGGCATCTTAGCACTGCTATCACATATTCCAAATGCTGTAAAAGGTCTTCCTTTTCTTGAGCCAGAATCAGGCAGTCGTCCAAGTAAGGATAGATTTGTATTCCTTTTAGCCTGAAGTAAGCTATCACTGGAGCCAGAACCTTTGTGAATACTCTGGGCGCAGTAGATAAGCCAAAGGGCAATGCAGAGAACTGATAATGGGAATTCCCAGCTCGAACACGCAGATACTTCCTGCAACTTAGTCTGATAGGTACATGAAGGTAAGCCTCCTTGAGATCTAAAGTTACCATCCAGTGATCCTTGCCCAGCAGAGGTAAAAGCTGTTGTAACGTCAACATTTTGAACTTGGGAATGTCCAGATAAGTGTTGAGGATAGATAAATCCAAAATTGGTCTCCACGTGTTCCCCTTCTTTGGTACTAGGAACAGGCGAGAATAAAATCCTAGGCCCCTTTCTGGCACAGGAACCAGCTGAATGGCCCCTATTTGGAGTAACAGCGAAATTTGCTTGTGAGCCTCTTTTCTTTGTAGAGGAGGAATGTCTGGCATGCCTTTGAAAGGAGGCAAGGTATGGAAATAAAACCTGTAACCGTGGTGAATGATATCCAATACCCATCTGTCTTGGGTAATTAAAGTCCAATTTTCTTTGAAAAGTGCCAGCCTTCCTCCCAAAGGTGCTGCCAGGCGAAAGCACTGGCAGCTGAAAAGGCAGGTCATTGGGTCTGTTTACGAAAGGACTGACCCCTGCCCTCACCAGAAGACTGAGCAGGTGAACTCCCTGTTCTAGGCCTAAAAGAACCTTGAGCTCTGCCCCTACCACGTCTAGACCTACCCCTAGACTGGGAATCATAAGCAGGATATGTCCATCCCTTAGTGGGCCAATTTCTACTAAACTTCGGAGGCTGAACCTGCAAAAAATCTTTAACAGTCTGCATAGACTTAGCCTTGTCCTCCATTTTCTTTAACACAGCTTCCACAGGCGAACCAAACAACACGTCAGACTGTAACGGAGCATCCAAAATCCTTGTCTTAACATGCTCAGCTAAATTCTGATCCCTTAGCCAGGCGTGCCTACGAAGAACAGAACCAGTGGCAGCCACCCTCGAAGAGGCCTGCACAGCATCAAAACCACATTGCAAGGAATGCTTACCCACCTGTTCAGACACATGAACTAAATCCTGCAACTCTTTACACTCAATACCTTCCGCCAGAGCATCCACCTTAGACTTCAATTGTGAAAGGAGATAATTTTGATATTTTAACATGTGGAATTGGCAATTCAAAGCCCTCATGGCTAAAGTGGAAGAAGTATACACCTTCTTTCCCCATCTATCCAAAGCCCTTGCCTCTTTATCAGGAGGAACAGGATTTTTAACAACAGAAGCCTTAACACCTTTAGGCCCCTGAGAAACAGTTTCTGGGTCTGCCCTAGGACTCTTAAAAAGATACTTATGAGCTTCAGGCACCCTATAATACCTATCTGGTTTAACTGGGGCAGGAGGCAAAGAATCAGGGTTCAGGGAAGCCTCTGCAAAACATCTTCCACCACATCCAGAACAGGAGGTATAGCTAAAGGCCTATGCTGGGGTAAAACAAAATTCCCTAAGCCTCTTCCTGGAATCAGAGGAAACTTGGCCTTCCCATTTAAAATGCTCCCTCATGGAATGAAGAGTCTCTGAAAAAGAGAAATCCTCAGGAGGAGAAGCCGAAGGAGTAGAATCATCCACATCAGAATCAGAATAAGGAGGATACTCCTGCAAGTCTTCAGCCGAAGACTCGGAAGCCTCCGAACACTGCTCAAAACTCTCAAGCTCAGGTTCCACCCTAGGCCTCTTATCAGGAGGGGGCATAGAACCTCTAATCATAGTAATAAAATCTTCTGCCATTTTAAGCATATGTTTCTTAGGCAAAGATCCTGAAGAAGTAGGAGACCCCCACTGAAGATAAACCTGGCCTGCCTCTCAAAGAAGCCTTGGAAACAGAAGGGAGGGCCTAACCACCTTAGGAAGAGAGGGAGAACAGCCACCTGAGAAGCCCCTTCAGCCTGGCCTACCTCCTGAGAAGACACATCTTGTAACAGTAAAGTCTCTCCTGAGACTCCAAAGAAACTTCTGGCAGAACCTCCGGCTCCACTGAGCCTTCTAAAGAACCGACGTCCGGGACTGACGGTTCTTCCAACCTAGGCTTTGCTGCTTTGTCCTTGCGCTTTTGGAAGCGGGCGTCGGAGCATCCGACGGCATTTTATAATTACAACGCTTCCCAAAAACTAACCTGGCACAGTCTAACCTTCTCTTTATAGTGCGTTTGTTAAATCTAGCACAAGAGCGACATCCAACAACGTCGTGCTCAGGCCCTAAACAAGGTATACACAATGTATGGTAATCCCTATGAGGTATCTGTTTCCCACAAGAAATACAGTTATTCACTTTTTCTGACATCCGGTTAAATACTGAGGCAAGAAAAAAAACAAAATATTCCCCAACGGGGTACTTAGCCAACTTTGATTCGGTCTGAAACTCCGACTTAAGAAAATTTCAGAACACCAACCTGCACTCGCAAAACTGCTTCTGCATCGGACCATGCGGCAAAAAAGACTGAGGATATGACGTCGGTCATGCGCATTTGTACCCTGACGTCCTGACGTCAGACTAATGCGCCTTGACCGACGTCAGCCATATACTTTGGTATTCGGGCCGACTGGGACAGCGGATTACCCCAAGTGTTAGGACTGCAGCAATGTGGTATGAAGAACATCTAGCCATACCTAACAGAACCAAGACACTCCCCTCCAAAAAAAAAAAAAAAAGGAAGTCAATGGTGTTCCCAGATATCAATAAACTCTACAACAGAAGGAAGAAACTGTTACAGAAAAAGGTGAAGTCCCAAGACTGGAAAAACTCCCTTATTAGCCTCAACAAAACATTGAGATCCCTCATCAAAACCTCTACAGCCAGCTATGAAGGCAGAATTGTGGCAGATACTAAAAATAACCACAAAGCATTCTATAGTTATATCAAGAACCTCCACGACGATACCCAGATTTGCTCCGAGTTATTGCACAATGGTACCTCCTACACTGAGCCAACAGATACAGCCAACATTACTAGCCAACAGATTCAGTGCTAACTTTACCCCCTCCCCAAAGGCCCAATCACAATACCAGAAAAATTCCAGGTACCCAGCATTTCTGCAGCACAGTTAAGAGCTGCATTATTCAAGGCCAAGAATACAGCATCCATGAGACCTGACAATATCCCTGGCTGTCTTCTACATAAACTACAAAACAAACTGGCACCACATCTGTGAGCCCTGTTCAATCACAGCCTTACCTCAAGCTTCTTACAACTGCCCTATCATTGCTTTTTTAATTTCTGCTTTCCTGACTTTTGTTAGGATTGTTTAAATGGTTTCCTGTAAAATGACTGAGGACTAGAAGGTAATTGCCACTGTATTTATGCACTGGGGATTGAAAAATCTGCTTTCCATTGATCAGTTCTGCCATTCATCAAATGTCTTTAAAATATCAGTTTAAGCACCACCAAATAAAACCTCTTTATATCAAGGGGAACATTTGGAACATCAGATTTGGCACTTTCTGGCATATTTTAGGACTTAAGCAGTGCATACGTGGACATCACTGATCCACGTGCTGCACTACAGATATTGTATCTGAAGTATTAAAGGAGCATTTCAAAGAATGTTTAGCGACTTATGCCATAGAGAGTAATGATGGTAGAATCTCTAAAAGACATAATTCTGCAATAACCTTGCTCATGTCAGCAAATAAGTGTGAAACCATATGATATATGTGCTTCACAAATAACAGTTCTAAAAGCTAGGGCTAAAGAAAAGGTACTTATCTGATTGAAGAACCTTGCAAAGATTATCTGGCTTCCTAGAAGAATGAGTCTGGCAGCATTACAGGCACCCTCCAATACCATAATGACAGGAGGAAAAGGCATAGGTTTGGGGGCTTCTATATGTAAAAGGTCATAATAACTCTTACTGTATGTCAGACATTCCCTTATGCTCCCATTGCAATAAGTTTATCATCCTTCCTGTTTTGTCAGAGAAAGGCATTTTTTCCACAAGAAAATTCCCGCAAATTCTAAGTTTTCAGGTAAAGGCTCCTAAGAAGCACAATCTAGTTCCACTTTTTCAATATCAAGATCACAATCAAAGACAGAAGGTGAGGAAGAGGAAGGTCTCTTCCTTTTTTACGTGAGCTGAAGCTACAGAAGCAGCTTCAAGTGACTGAAAGGCCTGAAAAAGGCTTTTAGCAAAGGAAAACCACTCCTCACTGGATTCTTTAGAAGGGGTAATAGAAATAGAATTAGAAGTTATGTACTCACCATAACGTTCCATCTGAGTAGGTGTATTCATTTGTCTGCAACCTGTGGGTTATGGATCCGATATCGGATCCGAACTGGCATGGTTTACCAGCTATGGATCCAAGCTCTCAGCTCCTCCCCTCACCCATAATGCCCTGCTCTACCCTCATGACCTCAGATCGAGTTTGCCAACAGCAAGAACACCCTGAAAAGGGGAACACATAATATGCAGGAAACTGAAAGGCCAGGGGGATAGGAGGGCGGGATGGTTGCAGACAAATGAATACACCTACTCAGATGGAACGTTATGGTGAGTACATAACTTCTAAATCTGAAGTAGGAGACTCATTTGTCTGCAACCTGTGGGACAGAGTCCCCAGCTACCTGAATCTTGAGCGGCCATCATGGAAGGATATTCCGGAGCACCGCGGAGCCAAAGGATGCTCTACCCCTAGATGCAAGATCCAACTTGTAGTGGGAAATAAAAGTATGAGATGAAGCCCACGTGGCTGCTGCACAAATATCATCTAGAGGAATCCTAGCCTTAAAGGCTGCCGAGGTAGATACTGACCGGGTTGAATGGGCGTGTACACCCTCCGGTGCGGGCCTTCCTGAAGCTTGATAAGCCAATAAGATACACTGTGAAATCCAGCGAGACAGAGAGACTTTAGAAATTGGCTTGCCTAAATTAAATTTTGCAAAGGAAATGAACAACTGGTCGGATTGCCTATGACCAGCCGTTCTGTTTAGATAAAATCTAAGGAGTGAAGCTTGTATTCACCTTTGTTTTCATATCTAGGAAAGAAAACAGGGAGGTTAATGGATTGATTAATGTTTGCTTCAGAAGCTACTTTAGGAAGAAAGGACGGGTTGGTCCTGAGGTAAACACGGTCTGGATGAAAGACCAAGTAAGGAGGTTTAGCTGATAGTGCTTGGAGCTCTGAAACTCTCTTGGCCGATGTAATGGCTACTAAAAAAGCCATCTTGAACGACAAGAATTTGAGATCCACCGTAGCCGCTGGTTCGAAGGGGGGGGGGCGGTCAAGGCCTGGAGAACTAAGGAAAGGTCCCAGGGAGGAACCGCTTGTTTTACAGGGGGCCTGAGAAGGAAAGTACCTTTAAGGAAAATTTTACACAACTTGGCTGACATGAGTGGACTAGAATCATGACCAATGTGATAATGTGAAATTGCCGCCAGTTGTACTTTGACTGTGGAACTGCTGGCACCATCGTTAAAAAGAGTGGTTAAGAAATCAAGCACTAAAGGGAGAGGAACTGTGAAGGGATTCAGGCCTTGCCGCTCCGCCCACAAAGAAAACCGTTTCCACTTGCTGCGGTAGACTTTCCTAGTGGACGGTTTATGAGCTGCCACCAGGATCGCCTTAACAGGGGACGAAATACCGGGAGTCCTGATCAAGAGTGGAACTGGAGCAGCCAAGCGGTCAGCTTCAGGTTGTCCAGGTTCGGAGGAGATATGCAGGATGGATGAGATATCAGATCCGGAATGGGATCTAGAATCCAAGGAGGATTCACCGAGTGAGACCTTAGGAAGGGGAACCAGATCTGTCGAGGCCAAAACGGAGCAATGAGAATCATTCTGCAACCCACCCAAGAGGCTTTCTGAAGAACTTGGAGCATCAGAGGCAAGGGTGGATAAGCATACAGAAGACCGGGTGGCCAAGCATGCACCAGAGCATCTCTTGGAGAACCTCCTGGAGGAGGTATCAGAGCGAAAAAACTGTCGCACTTGGTGTTTGAGGGAGAGGCAAAAAGATCGCATGAAGGAGTTCCCCACCGTGCGAATATGCGTTCCACTACTTGAAAATTGAGAGACCACTCGTAAGGGGTCAGAATGGTGCGACTGAGCTTGTCCGCCAGGATGTTGGACCGACCCGGAATGCGTTGCTATTAGAAAGCGGTTGGTGGAGATTGCCCATTCCCAAACTCTCATGGCTTCTCGACAAAGAGGGTAAGACCTCGTTCCCCCTTGCTTGTTGATGTACCAGACAACTGACATGTTGTCCGATTGAATCGCAATTGTTCCCAAGGGAAGAAAGTCCTGAAGTGCTAGCAACGCTAAGAGCACTGCTCTCATCTCTAGAACGTTGATATGCAGTAAGGTCTCTGAATCGTTCCACGTACCTTGGACGGTCCGGCCCGCAAAATGCCCCCCCCACCCGAGGCGGGAGGCGTCCGTGGTCACCGTGGCGCGAGGGGGAGAAGCACAAAATGGGCGGCCTCCGTGGAGATCTGGGGAGTGAAGCCACCACAGGAGGGACTACTTGCAAGCCTTGCTGATCGCAATGGGATGATGCATAGGGAGAGCAAGGTATGACCACTGTACTAAGAGTCCACTGGAGGATGCGCATATTGAGCCTGGCAAGAGGAAGAAGTGCTATAGCAGACGCCATGGACCCTAGAGCCCTCAGGACCAACTCCGCCGGAACAGAACTTGAGTGGAGAATGGCCCGCACCTGGAGCTGCAGATTTAGAACTCTGTCCGCAGTGAGGAAGGCTTTTAAACTCCTTGTGTCTAACCTGGCCCCTATAAAATCTAAGAGCTGTGTGGGCGCCAGGTTGGATTTCTTTGTATTTATTGTAATGCCCAGATTGGGAGCAAGATGGAGAAAGGAGTCTCGCACCAATAGTAGTAGATGCCTTGTTGGGGTGGTAAGGAGCCAGTCGTCCAGGTAGGGGAAGACCTGCACCCCCTGAAGCCTCAGGTGGGCCGCTACCACTGCTAATACTTTGGTGAACACCCTGGGGGCTGTGGTGAGACCAAAGGGAAGGACCCGGAACTGGTAGTGACTGGCTCCCAGCTGGAAGCGGAGGAACCTCCTGGAGCGCCTGTCCATTAGGATGTGGTAGTACGCATCTTTGAGGTCTATAGAACACATCCAGTGATTTTCTCCCAGAAGGGGGAGAATAGATTGCAGAGTGACCATTCGGAATTTTTCCTTGGGAACGGCCAGGTTCAAGAAAGAAAGGTCTAAAATTGGTCTTAGATCCCCCGTCTTTTTTGGCACTAAAAAGAACCTGGAGTAGAACCCTGATCCGATCTGGTCTGGGGGGACGGGCTGGATGGCTCTTTTCTTTAGCAATGGCCAATTTCTGCCAAAGCGGCCTCTCGTAGACTGGGTGGATCGACTGGGAGGGACTTCAACTTTGGTAAGTGACGAAAAGGGATGCGGTACCCTCTGGATATGATCTGGAGAACCCAGCGGTCTGATGTTATGGACTCCCATGCCGCTAGGTGCCCAGAACGTCCCCGACTGCCTCCAGAGTGGAGCAGCCGGGCAACCCCTCAGGGTTGCTGCGCGGGCCATTCAGAGAAGGGTTCTCTGGACCCGAAGTTCCTGGGAGCCCCTCTGCCTCTAAGGCGGCGTCCTCCCTGTCCTCCTCTGCCACGGAAGGACTGATTGTCCGAGCAGGCTGGGATTGCTGCGGCGTCCGGAACCACATCTTCTTCTGACCCTTTTGGTTCCTAGAATAGGGCCTCTGGGGTGCAGAGAAGCGGATTCACGGCAGACAGCGTCTTCCGTCCTTCTCGCTCTGGGTCAAAGTGTCGCGAACGGTTTTGCCAAAGAGGGCAGAACCATCAAAGGGGGCGTTCGCAAATGACGCTTTGAAGGGCTCAGAGAAATCGCAATGACGGAGCCAGGCCTGGCGTCTAGTGACTAGACCTGCCCTGCGGCTCTAGCGGCGCCTTCCGTAGCATGGGAGAGTAGCCGCATAGAGGTATTGGTAACTGATCTAAGAGTGGCCATGCAGGTGGAGTGCAGCACTTTGTCCTCCTCCGACATGGACTCTGGGGGAGATGCAGCGTATTCTTTAATGAGATCTCGCTGCATCCTAATGACGTGCCAGGTAGTTCAGCGCCCTTACCGAGAAGGTCGCTGAACTAAACATCCGCTTCCCAAGCGGTCCATCATCCGAGACTCCTTGCTCGGGGATGGACTGCGGACTCTCCTGAGCAAGTTCCCTCTTGGTGGCCGCCGTCAACATGGCATCTACCGGAGGCCCCTTACTCCAATGGGCACGGTCAGACGGTGGACTGAGGATCCTTTCGGGCCTCTTAGGGATTGGCTCCACGGTATCCGGTTCCTTCCACGCCCTGGTGGTAATGAGGTCCACCAGGGGGTCGGCAGGAGGGGACACCCAAGAGGTAGACGGGCCTGCTTCAAATGCCTCCAAGAACACGGACTCGTCCGAGGAAGACTTGGGGGCAGACCACCCCCCCCTTATACGGAGCATTTCCATGATGTCTCCAAATGAGACATCTTCGGGGGGTGACCGTGGGGAGCCTTCCCCTTCCTCCAAATCCGTGTCTTCCGTGAGAGACTCGGGGGAGTCAATGTGCCTCCTTTTGCACGTATGCTTGCGAGGAACATCCTCTGGGGGCTGTCAGAGGACTCCTCGCAGCAGCAACCTGTTCCAGGGGAACAGCTTGGGGCACAAGCGGGCTGTCCCAAGGGCGGATGGTGGAAGCCTGACCCAGTGCAGAGGAGCGGACGGAGCCGAAACAAGTGCCGGGGGTCCGGAGACCCTCAACAGGGCCCTCTCCACTACATCAAAGGCTGAAGGGGAGCCGACCTCGACCAAAGGATCCGACAATCGGCTCTCCCTCGGATCCGAAGAGTGGATCGGAGCCGGCGCCGAAGCGCTCGGATCCGAAGGGACAGTGCGCTCCGACACAGACGGCGCTGAAGGAGCACTGATCCCCCCGGATCAGAGGCTCGGATCCAGGCTCCGAGAGGTCGGATCCGATGCACTCGAGGGCAGGGTCGGATCCGAAGTACCAAGTACTATCGGCGCCGACCCACCCCCCGCTCCGAAGCTGCTCGGCTCCAACTGCTCCGAAACCAGGTAGCGGGTCGGAGAAGGAGCAATCGGCTTGAAAAAGGGGGTCGAGCTCCCCCCCAGGGGGGGGGGCAAGAGCACTCCCATCTGCATCTGGGCCTGGATGAACCTTCTCATCATCCGGTCCAGATCAGCATCCGATAGGCTGTACGTTGATCTCGACGAGGCTACCGAGGTAGGCCTTGAGTGCCTCCTCGATAGCCTCGACGGAGATCGGGTCTCCTCCTCCTCAGGTCCCGGTGAAAAACACACTGGAGACCGGAGCCGAGGAGGAGGAGATCCAACCGACAATGGAGCCGGGGGAGAAGCCCGCTTGGCTGGCGGGGCCGAAACAGAGGTCTCGGCCCGCCGCTTGTGGTGCTTCTCCGTCCGGTCCCTTTTTCTAGCATCCCTCTCCTCCAAACCAGAAGCGGGAGGTTGAGTCCCAGGAGGAGGAGGGGGAGCCGGAGAGGGAATAACCGTGGAGACGGTTACCCCCGAAGGAGCGGAGGTCGGAGCCGAGTCCGGCAGTAAAAGGCCCGCCAAAACAAGCCTGGACCTCCGCTTCTTCAATGCCCTGGGGTTGAACCCTGCACAAATGGAACATCCAGATGTGAGGTGTTCAAACCCCAGGCATCTAACACACCGAGTGTGGCCATCAGCTGGGGAAAACATATGGCCACACTCGGAGCATTTAGAAAAAATAGCCTTGGGCTGCTCAGACATCCCACGCTAACAAATAACAGTTACTATAACTAAGGTAAGTAACTAAAACAAAAATCACTCACAGGCCCAACACACACACTACACTACCAGCGAGGGGAGGGATATAAATTTTAGATTAAACTCTAAAAAAGTAATAATACAAAAAGGGAAACCTACACTTTCACACAAATCAACCAAAAAATTATTTAAATTTTACAATTTAAACACTGAAACTATCACTTAGCTGGAGAGCTGGAAAAACAATCTGGTCACCATGCACGGCAAACGAGATCTGAGGTCATGAGGGTAGAGCAGGGCATTATGGGTGAGGGAAGGAGCTGAGAGCTTGGATCCATAGCTGGTAAACCATGCCGGTTCGGATCCGATATCGGATCCATAACCCACAGGTTGCAGACAAATGAATCTCCTACTTCAGATCTATGTTTAACCTTCTGAGTCTTTGTCTTTAGAGACTCAGAAGAGAAACTCAGGCCTCCAACACCTGGACCTTACAAGGGAACCAGGTACCTCTTGCGTCTCCAACACCTGGACCTTACAAGGGAACCAGGTACCTCTTGCGTCTATATCACGTTCTCGAAAGTTTACTTAATCGAATCAATAAAGGTCGAACTTTATTGATTAAGTAAAACATCGAATAACGTAAAAAAAAAAAAACTAAATGGCATAGGCAGGGGGGCAAGTCCCCCTGCACCCCCCACCCCCCCTGCTTAAATATACCAACTCCGAGACTGCACTACATTGAGGTAAACGGAAATCTCCCCTTTCGGAGATTTCTGTTTACTTGCACAATGTTCTTCACTTTCGATATTGTCGTGCCGACAATATCAGATTCGATATTGTCAGCTTATGACAACGTGAAGTAGACCTTACCTCCCCACTAACTAAAAATCTGTGGAATGCAGTCAGCTCATAGGTTCATAGGTTCATACTAGGCTACCTGCCCTAGGGCATTTATAAGCCTAGCCAGAATGTGTTTGGCTTTCGCCACCCATTTTAAATTTATTTTGCTATGCCCTTTTTCGAGGTTAGTATACTGTGCCTCTATCTAACAGTGACACAGAAGTGATACCCGGGGTAAACCTACGATCTCCCATCCACTCATCAAGATTCCTCTTGAAGAGAGTCAATGAGGGACTCTGCCTAACCTGGACTGGGATTTTATTCCAGAGTGAAGGGAGCCTCTGGGTTATGAATCTGTCCCTCCAGCATGTCCTATTTATTTCAGTGCTGAGGTTCAAGTCTCTCGGCGTAGCTCAATGGGATTTGGATTTTCTGAGGTGCAGCATGTCCATTAATTCCGGGTTGGACATGGCTTTATCGTCAGGCACAGATCGCCTCTGAACAGGCGGTATGCCACTGAGTAGAGCTGGAGTTTCTTTAACCGGGCAGCATATGGCATCTGTTTGAGCCCTTTGATCCTCTTGGTGAGGTACTTTTGGGGTCTTTCCAGTTGCTGCAGGTGTCTGGTAAGGTACATCCCAAAGGGGCATTGTACTCAATTATGGGCCTGATGAGGGATGAGTAAAGAGGCACGATGACCTCCCTGATCTAGATGTGAATCCCTTCATGATTAGGTGGGCTATATAAAATGTTTTTCTAACCACTTTGGCCACATGGTTGTCAAATGAGAGATTGCTATCAACTTGGGTCCCCAGGTCCCTAATTACTTCTTCTGTACTTAATGGATTTCCACCTATGTGGTAATTTGTGGGCACTTTGTTTTGCCAAAGGGATGACTATACACTTTTGGCATTTAGCTTGAGGCCATGGCACTGGCACCAGTTGTCTGTTTCTATGAGGCCCTTTTGAAGGATGCTTGTGTCGGCTGGAGAGTCGATTATGGCACCCAGTTTGCAGTCATCTGCGAACTTGGTCAGCCACAGTCCTTCCGTGTTGGCCTGTACCTCCGAGAAATATATACCGAACAAGAGGTCCCAGGACTGAGCCTTGTGGGACACCACTTGTAACTGGTTTGGAGTCTGACATGGCTCCAGCAATTCTAACCATGTGGGTTTTGTCCTTGAGCCAGTTTGCAATCCATCTAGTGACATAGGGGTTTATATTTAAGCTGGTGAGCTTATCTATAATGCTCAAGTGGGGTATTGTATCGAAGGCTTTTGCGAGGTCCAGGTAGGCTGTGTGGACCACCTTCCCCTCGTTAATGGCCTTGGTGACTGTTTCAAAGAAATCAACCAGGTTTAAGAGGCAGGATCTGCCCTTAAAGCCGAACTGGGTAGGATCCAGTGTTTGTAGGTCCCCAATATCTTTATTTATGAGGTCCATGATGATCCTTTCCATAGCTTTGCAGACCAAGCTAGTCAGGCTTATGGGGCGATAGTTTCCAGGATCCGTTGAGGCACCACCTTTATGGAGAGGGACCACTGTTGCTGTACGCCACTCTTTGGGCACATATCCTGTAGTAAGGCTGAGATTGAACAGTAGTTTTATGTTTGGGTTTAGCTCTTCTTTGAGTTCATGTAGAGCAGCCGGGACACCATCTGGTCCCACTGATGCTGTGTTTTTTGCTTTGGAGAGGGCGGCTCTTACCTTAGCATCTGAGATGTCAGGGGGGCAGCACTCTGCTGGGATAGATATTTGCCCTTTGGTGGGAGGGGAGAAGTTTGCGCTGAACCTGTCAGCTAGGATGTTGGCAATGTCTGTGGGTTCGGTGTATTTTTTGTCATTTTGGACTAATTCTGAGCATATCTGGGAATTACCACCCAGGTTCCTAACATAACTAAAGAAAGCCTTGTGATTATCCTTAGTGTCCTGTGCAATTTTTCTCTCGAAGCTGGCCTTAGACAATTTTATGTGTGCCCGTAGATTTTTGCTAATACTGATCAGTGATGCCTTCCCTTTTTGGGATTTTGCTTTATCATTTAGTAGCTTCCTCCTTCTATTGTATAGTTTGTTTATGGCTGGGGTCCACCAGACAGGACGTCTGCCTTTGGAGGATTGGGTCTTGGTTTTATTTGGGATCGCATGATCCATGCATTCCTGAAGGTGTTCATAGAATGCGTTTATAAAGGATTCTGCGGTCTGGGCTGTATTTTCCACAGGCCCGGGGGCTTTGAAGGATTACACCTCAGTTTTGAGGAGTGTAAAATTTGCTTTAGAGAAGTTTTTCACTGTGGTTTTCTGGGCAGGGGTGGGGTCGGGATGTGAATATCCAGTGAGATTAGTTTATGGTCTGATCTTACCAGTGAGGGATACACTTCTGGTCTGGAGCATAGAGTCCCCATGTTGGTGATGATCAGGTCCAGTATGTTTCCCTCTTGTGGGAGTGGTAACAAGTTGTTCCATAGCATTTGAGTTTATAAATTCTAGGAACCTTTGGGCTAGGGTGTTGGAGCTAGAGTAATGCTCCCAGTCTATGTTTGGGTAGTTGAAGTCGCCCAATATAATGGTGTTTGGAGAGACCTTCATATTTTCCAGTGTTCTCAGGAAGGCCGAGTGGGGTTCCTGGGTTTGGGAGGGTGGTCTGTAGCAGGCTATAAACTGGAAGGCAGTTTTACCCACTGTTAGTTGCACATGGATAGTCTCTGATGCTTTGTGCTTTGCCACCAACCTGGAGGTGTGGGTATCTTTGATGAATATCGATACTCCCCCTCCTTTTGTGGTTCGGTCCAAGTTTTGGGGCCGAAAAGCGTGGTATGAGGTATAACCTGGTAGTGCTGGGGTGCTCTCGGGAGCCCTGAACCAGGTTTCTGTTACTGCACAGATATCGATGTTCTCCATGCTAAGGAGAGTTTCGAGTGCGTGCATCTTGAGGTTTAGACTTCTGGCGTTGAGAAGCATTACTCTTAGTTTCTTATCCCTTGTGATACCTATGGAGGTGGGTTTGTCTTTTGAGCCTTGCCGAAAAAAGGCACTATGGGGGTAGTAAGAGCCCTTGCCAATATCCGAAAGCCCAGGGGTGACAGGTGCAAGCCGTCCATAGCGAAGCATCGTGGCTTGTCGAGCATATCATCCCAAGCTGACAGGCATTGGATCCCCTTTGAATGACACCAGTACTTAAGCCAATTGTTGAAATTGATCATCTTGTCTTCATATTGTGGCATCATTCTTGGTGAGGGTAAGATGCTACTCAAGGTCAGGGTCATACCGGCCTGGGCTACATGCTCAGAGAGCTCCTTTATGTCTCTTTTCATGTAGTCCAGGGAGGTACGTCTCAGGTCATTCACACCAGCATGGACAATGACTGAGTCATATTTGTACTTGCCTTGGAGTGACCTGAGTGCTTGTGTTATGTGGCGGATCCTAGCACCCGACAGGCTGCGCACCGTGACCCTCTCCTTGTTCAGCCTGGTGAGCGGGACGTCAGTGTGCCTGACGATAGAGTCACCTATTACAAGTGTATCAGGTGTGTTGTTTAGTCTTAAGGGCTGTGACTGTTTGGCACACTGGCTTTGAGAGATATGTGTTGCACGTGTTTTGTTTTGGGGTAGCGGCTGCTTGGGTGTCTGCTTTGGAGGTCTCTGCTGCTTCGGCAGATCTTTATTTAGAGCCTCCGAGTATGTTTTTGTGTGATTATGTGTTTGGTTTGCTGTCGTGGTAGGTCTACGTGAGACTGGAACTGTAGTGAGTATGGTTTCCTTCTCCTCCTGACTGGTTATGCCAGTACTGAGTTGAGAGAGCTTAGCCTCCAGTTTGGCTATATAGTTGCATCTCTCACATGTGTTGGAATTTGTTGGGAGGAGGAGAGGGTTGTCTGTGTACATGAGGCAGTTGTAACATTGCCTCAAGATTCCCAGATTCACCAGCTGGACCGGAGAGGAGATTGACAACTGACCTTTGGACATGCTAGAATAATAATGGGAATTCCTTAATAATTGAAAACCAGGGCCAGTGGGGAGTGAGGGTGTAGTGCTTTTAATTTTTAGTGCTGACTTATATAATTGCTTTAGTGAGCAAGTACCAGGTAACTTAAGTGCAATGTGTTACAGGTAACTTAAATGCAAAAATGACAAAAAGTAACTTTCTTTCAAGTGAAACAAGGAAATAAGTACAGTAAGCAATGCAGATATCACTAGTGAGACACAGAAGCGCTGAGAAGCCGCGTATTAGGTGGAATTAGCATTCCAGGGAAATAACAAGCAAACAAACAACAAGCATATAAACAAAGCTATATTCAGCAGGCCTGGATCTAGTCTATGTTACAGCAAACAAGGTGTACCAATTTCAGTAAGATACAGTTCAAATATTCAGGCACTATAAACCTTCAACCAGAAATTCCCAGCTCAGAAGGGCAGAGTCCAGCCTCTTCTCCCACAAGAGTGCAGACCACAAACCTTCTTAATGTAAAATAACTGGCCTGAAACCCAAGTGCCTAAACCAGAACTAATACACTTTAAGAATAACAGACACTGGGCTCTCAATCAGCAGTTCCCAACTTAGAAGGATGAAAGCTACCTGTCCTGCCACCACAGTGCATGCCACAAACCTTCCTAATGTAAAACAACTGGTCTGAAGCCCAAGTGCTTAATCCAAAAGACTTAGAATGACAGCTAAACTTTAATCAAGTTACTACCAAGCTCCTTCCAAAAAGGCCAAGTATGGTTCTCTATTCTCCACAGCAGGTGTATGCCTCGTGCCGGAGGATGAGCTAAGCTCCCAACTCTTAATGGCTTCTCAAGGAGCCAAAAGGAGTTAAAGCAGCAGCCAAACAGTCTCAGGGCTCCAATAAGGTCACAACAGAGTTGTATTTTGAGGACTGGCAGATAAATAATATAGTAGTAGATAACTAGAATCTCTCTCAAAGTTTTCATCTTCTTGACAATCAAGGAGATGTTTGAGGTGCTCACAGTGGGATCCATAGAGGATTGTGTAAGAGATTTAAGCTTCTGATTTTCAATGTGAAATTTGAGGGAGCTAATCTGCTGACTCCTTATTTCAGGCAAAAAAGTAAACACACAGCATGACCAGCCATTGTGTTCCTCTCCTAAGCAGAAAAGGCAAGCCATGTGGGAGTCTCTATACGGAATATGTCATCCTCAAAGACTTCCCCTTACTCTTTGACATAAGCAAAAATACAGTAAAAGTTTTCAAGAAATGTGGAAGGAAAGTCAACAATGTGATAATAATTATCCGTCCAAATTCATGGACTTCCTAACCGCCAAGCCACTGAAAATGAAGCAAAGACAGAGCTTAACTGACTTCTCCAATGGCAAAAAAATTCTGAATTTTGGTGTCCACAAGTCTATACCAACACACCTCCCTGCCTCTTCGGATGTACAGTAGCATGCTAGGCGCCCAAAAGGTTTGAATACTGACCTGACATCTGATCTTTTGGAAGGATATGTCCCATATAGCTTGGCCTACTGTAACAGTGACCTAATAATGAGCATATTTTGTTAAAAGTATGTCAAACTACAGCTATTATCTCCCCAAGTACATAACTCGACAATCTTCTACAAATGTCACCTAACATCAAGTCATAAATAAGGCTATCACCTGCTGCGTCAACTACACACTAGTCATACTGCAAGTCTTTATCCACCAAAAACCTAAGTGAGTGCAAAATCACATAATCCTATAAATGGGCAACAGCCCATCTAATAAAAACAAATCTCACTTTCACTGGGCCAGCTCATACAATATTTATTGAGTGCAACTGCTGTACCATAGTGAGTGAATGATGCAGTTCTTAGAATGTGTTTTAGTTACCCATGCTAGGTTTGAGTGAATACAAACACATTTAAATTGCTAACTGGCCCAGTGATCAAAAACTGTACTTGAGCAATGCCATTGTTAACCAATGGCGAAGAAGAATGCAGTACAATGAGGAAGTTACTACAATGGGGGACTAACCAGCAGATTCACGGTAGACAATAAAATAGTGCAGAAGAGCCTGCCTCATATTAATTCAATTAATTAATCGTGTATGTTGTGGAAGGATTTATTATTGTTTGAAAAACAAAAACATTTAACGACCAAGATGTACAAACAACAACATGTAATAGGATAAACAATTTTTAGATCACATACCCAGGAGAAATACAGAGCTGTAAATAATTATTTTGGCTCGATGAAAATTTTTTTAAAGCACAAATCAAACTGTCTAGGGAAAAATGGTCTACTTTAATAATTACCAGCATGATGTTTTTTGGTAAATTTTGACGTCAGCATTCTAACAGTACTATACTCCAACTTTCTGTCTGATGTGATTGCCACTGAATGAATATATACCCAACATAAACAAAAAACAAGTCACTAAATCTTTGGTGGTTCTCATAACACCTCTCATTTTTCAGACATTTACTTCTGCATGCCCATTTTAAAATCTGCAAATCTGCTTTACATGAGACTCCACTTTATTTTTGCATCTGAAGACACATCATCACCTATAAAACTTCAGCTTTGGCCGACTAAGATCTAGCTGTATTCAACTGGACGTATAAGAGAATTTAAGTACCTTTTATCTGCACTTTTTTCAAATACAGTATTTAAACTGATTTAATTGTTTTGCATGAATATTAACTGAAGTGGAAGTTTTGACTCTGTTCTTCAGTTAGTGCTTGCTTGAATTTTGTCTGTTAGTAACTGCAGGTGTGGGGGTAGCCATATTCTTTGATTTCCTGTCACTACCTATTTAAGTGGTACAGTTTGAAATATTTTCTGCTTAAAAACCTCAGCTTTGGCAGGCTAAGATCTAGCTGTATTCAACTGGACGTACGTATAAGAGAATTTAAGTACCTTTTATCTGCACTTTTTTCAAATAATACAGTATTTAAATTGATTTAATTGTGTTGCATGAATATTAACTGAAGTGGAAGTTTTGACTCTGTTCTTCAGTTAGTTCTCCACCCAGCCTCCGTGTTTCTGTTTTGGTGTTAATCTTAGTGGCTTTGAAACTGCCCGCCCCTCTTGTAAATTTGTGTTTGGATACTCCTTCTGGGCCCATCTCATTTGCTCACTCAACTGAGTGCAGTGAGATCATATTCTGATTTCAGGCACTCCTACTGTGTACAAAGAGAGCATCTGGGAAAGAGAACAAAAAAAAAAAATTTTTAAGCTTGTTTCCTGCCTTTCCTGTTAAGTGGTCTAGACTGTTTGTAGGCTTCTGAGCCCCCAATCCCTTCTGTGCTGGAGGGAAGCCTTCTAGCTTAGTTTTGTTTCTTATAACTAGCCAGTTTTCTAGTTTCAGCACTCAAATATGTTTCTTTGAACTCAGCACTTGTTCAGAACTCATTGGAAGCACTACATAAGCTGCAAATTACTACAGCACTCAACTTTCCTCACTTGTCTAGAGGAAAGCAGTTCTTAGTACTTTATAAATAAGCACCTATCCAGGCATGTCTAAGGGTCAGCTCCCAGTGATTTCTCCCGTCTACCTGATGAATCTGGGAATCTTGGGGCAATGTAGCAATTGCCTCATGTATACAGACAACCCTCTCCTCCTACCACCCAACACTACAACCTGTGAGAGATGCACTTATATAGCCAAACTGGAAGCAAAGCTCTCTTCACCAAAGACTGGACTAGACAGTCAAGAGAAGAAAGTAAACACTTGCACCACACCACACTCATCACATAGTCCCTCAAAATCTACACCACCAAAACACACACATAGAAACACAAAACTCACACCTACATTCGCGGAGGCTCTCAATAAAAACCTGCCCAAGCATCAGGGACATCCAAAGCATAAACGCAAGCAAACTCCACCCCCCAACACAACCCAAATGACACACAGCCCACAAACTCAGTGTGCCACTCAACCACAGCCCATAAGGCATAACAACGTACCCAACACTCTAGTCATAGGTGACTCTATAGTCAGGCACACTGATGTTCCACTCACTAGACTAAACACGGAGAAAGTTATTGTCAGCTGCCTGTCAGGTGCCAGGATCCGCCACATAACACAGGCACTCAGGTCACTCCACAATAAGTACAAATATGACACTGTCATTGTCCATGTTGGTGTGAATGACCTGAGACGTACCTCCCTGGACTACATGAAAAGAGACATGGAGAAGCTCTCCGATCTTGTATCCCAGGCAGGTATGACCCTAACCCTGAGTAGCATCCTGCCATCACCCAGAATGATACCACAGTACAAGGACAAAATGATTGACTTCAACAATTGGCTAAGCTTCTGGTGTCATTCTAAGGGGATCCAGTATTTGTCTGCCTGGGACGACATGATCGACAGACCACGATGCTTTGCCAGAGATGGCCTGCACCTGTCGCCCTTAGGATTCCAGATACTGGAAAGGCTCTTGCCACCCCTATAGTGCCTTTTTTAGGCAAGGTTCAAATGACAAATTCACCACTGTAACAGGTACAAGCAAGCAAAATCTGAGGGTAATGCTACTCAATGCTAGAAGTCTAAACCTCAAAATGCACTCACTCGAGGCACTCCTTAAAATGGAGAACATTGACATCTGTGCAGTGACAGACACCTGGTTCAAAGCTCCAGAGAGCACCCCTGCATTACCAGGCAACAATTCATACCACACCTTTCGGACACCTAACCCAGAACGAAGCACTAAAGGCAGAGGCGTGTCCATATTCATTAAGGATATCCACACCTCCAGGCTAGTTGCACAGCACCTCCAGGCTAGTTGCACAGCATAATGCATCTGAGATTATCCAAGTGCAACTAACTCTGGGCAAGACCGCAATCCAAATTGTAGCTTGCAACAGACCCCCCCACCATGCCCCAGGATTCCCACTCCTCATTTCTTGACACACTAGAAAGTATTAGGGTACAACCCAACACCCTAATAATGGGCGATTTCAACTACCCCACCATTAACTGGGAAAACTACTCATGTACCAACTCCTTTGCTCAACGTTTTCTAGAATTCATAAATTCCAACGCCTTGGATCAACTTATTCACACCCCCACCAGGGGCAGCAATATCCTAGACCTGGTCATTACCAATATGGGAAACCGGTGTTCCACACCAGAGGTCAAGTCCTCGTTGGTCAGATCCGACCACAAGTTAATCAGCCTAGACATCCACATCCCACCCCCAATTAGGGAAACCATCGTAAAAAACTTCTCCAAAGCCAACTTCACACTTCTTAACACAGAAGTGGCAAACTTCATGACACCCATGCAGACGGACAATAGAAGTATGACTGCCGAATCCTACACAAATGCACTTTATAAGCACTTACACGAGTGCATGGATCATGCTATCCCTAATAGAACCAAGATGTTATCCTCCAAAAAAAGGAAGCCAATCTGGTGGTCCTCTGCCATAAACAAACTCTACAACAGAAGAAAGAAACTGTTGCAAAAGAGAGTAAAATCCCATGACTGGAGGAACTCCCTGGTCAACCTCAGTAAGAAGCTGAGATCTCTTATAAAATCCTCCAAAGCTAGTTACGAAAACAAAATTGCCACTGACTCTAAAGACAACCACAAAGCATTCTATAGCTATGTCAAGAATCTCAATGGGAACACTCAGATCTGCTCTGAGTTACAGCACAATGGCACTAAATATACAGAACCAACTGATATTGCCAACATCCTAGCAGATAGGTTCAGTGCTAACTTTACCCCACTCTCACCCCCTAGAGGGCCCATCTCTATACCAGAAGAATGCAAAGTTCCTATAATCACGGCTGCACAGGTAAAAAACACACTCTCCAAAGCCAAGAACACAGCATCCATGGGACCTGACAATATCCCAGGCTGCGTTCTACACAAACTACAGAATGAACTGGCACCGTACCTAAGTACCATGTTCAATCATAGCCTCACCTCAGGCTTTGTATCCACTGAATGGTGCACCGCGACGGTTATCCCACTCCACAAAGGGGGAGCCACGACGGACCCCGGGAACTACCGCCCCATTAGCCTGACGAGCCTGGTCTGCAAGGCCATGGAACGTATCATTGTGGAACTCAAACAAAGACATTGGTAATCTCCAAACTCTGGACCCTACCCAGTTTGGATTTGTAAAAGGCAGATCATGTCTCCTAAACCTGACTGACTTCTTTGAAGCAGTCACCAAAGCCATAGATGAGGGTAAAATGGTTCACACAGCTCATCTAGATCTCGCCAAGCCTTTCAACACCATCCCCCACTCTGGAATTATAGATAAGCTCACTAAACTAGGTATAAATCCCTATGTCACAAGATGGGTTGCCAACTGGCTCATGGACAGAACCCACACTGTGAAAGTAGTGGATTCCAAATCCGAATTCAAACCAGTGACAAGTGGAGTACCACAGGGTTCAGTCCTGGGTCCTCTCCTGTTTGGTATCTACTTCTCTGAAGTGCAGGCTAACACAGAAGGTCTTTGGCTAACAAAGTTTGCAGATGACTGCAAACTAGGAGCCATAATCGAAACTCCTAACGATGTGGACAAACTACAAAAGGGCCTCACTGAGACAGATACCTGGTGTCAAAGCCATGGAATGAAGCTCAATGCTAAAAAGTGTATTGTCATCCCCTTTGGTAAAAACTCTGTACCCATGAACTACCACATAGCTGGTAGTCTACTTAATGCCAAAAATGTGATAAGAGATCTTGGGACACAGGTGGACAGTAGTCTCTCCTTTGATAATCACATCGCCACAGTGGTCAGGAAATCCTTCTACGTGGCTCATCTCATCACAAAAGGATTCTCATCCAGAAAAAAAGAGGTCATTGTTCCCTTCTACTCATCACTCATTAGACCCATTATAGAGTACAATGCCTCTTTTGGTATGTACCTCACAAGACATCTACAATAACTGGAGAGACCACAGAAATACCTCACAAAGAGGATTACTGGCCTCAAACAGATGCCCTATGCAGACCGTCTCAAAAAACTACAGCTTTACTCCATTGCATATCGCCTACTCAGGGGCGATCTCTGCCTAACATACAAAGCTATGTCAAACCCAGAGCTGTTGGACATGCTCCACTTACAGAAATCCCAATCCCTCCGAGCTACACGCTCTAGGGACCTAAACCTTGTCACCACAATAAACAGAACATGCTGAAGGGATAGATTCCTGTCCCAGAGACTTCCCATACTCTGGAACAGACTACCTATCTATGTCAAACAAAGCTCCTCATTAGCACTCTTCACGAAAAATCTTGATGACTGGATGGGAAATGGAAAATTCACCCCAAAGATCACTTCTGTGGCTCTGCTCGACAGGGGCACAGGAAAATAATTTTCTTGAGTGGCGAAAGCCAGGGTGCATTTTTTGGCTAGGCTTATATAGGCCCTAGGGCCAATAGCCTAGTACCTACCTATGAACCTATGAATTTGAGGGACACCTTGTTAAGTAAATACACAAACCAAACAAAAAAAAAAAAGAAAAATTCTGAGAAGCCTTTCAATTGAGGAAAACAAGTAAAGACATGACCGAGCAAAGCAAAGTTAACGATTTTTAACTATATGATGCCACAGCTGAGAAGCTGGATGCAAAATGTAATGCCTGTACTTTTTCTCAATTCAGATTGCAACATCTGTAAGCTATATTTAAGTTTTGCAAATTCTGCAACAGAAAATGCAATGGAAAACTGCGTATAAACATTCTTTTTGAACACAGAGAAAAATTTGTTTACAGCCTGATATACTTTTCTGTTAAAAATGCAGTAACAGTAAAGAAATGGCACAGTTTGCATGAAACTACAAGGGAAGTTGTGAAAGAGTTGCCAGTCAGGAAAGTTTTGAGCATAAGGTTATAAAAAGGTTAAGCGGTAACAACATTTCAAATCCTGTGGGTTAGTGTTTTTGCTGTTGCTACTGTATGACACACAAAATGAAAACTGATTTAACTACCTATGATTCCTGGGGCACAAAATATACACTAAACTACTCTGATCAAGAGAGTCCTGACTGAAAAAATTAATAACATCTACTTAAGTTGCTGTTCTGTAACCTGCCTGTACAGTTTGCTAGCTCATATGGGTCTACTAAGCTAACAACCACAAGGGCCTTTTTAAGCCTAGCCATGTATCCCAAATCTCTGACAAAGTGATGGTACCCTTGATAAGTGTACACAGGGTCTTGGGAGATTAACCATTTACAAACATTTTGTAGTCTGCCCTCACCAGAGAAGACATTACCCTAGATGGACTCCAGCACGCTCCCATATTAGTGAGGATCAAATATTCGGGGGGATATTAGGAACTAATGTCCTTCTTTTCTTCTGAAAAATGTTCAGTACAACTCTCCCAATGCAAGACCCCTCTTCAAAACTACAATAGTTTAATAAATTAATTAATTTATCCATAAGAGGCCGTGTCCAATGATACTTTTTAATCATAACCAAAGCCATCAAAAGCAGGGAGAAATACAAGCTTGCTATACACAGCTAATTTGAAAAATACAAAGTATATGGGGTTTTGAGTATTTACAAGGCAAAAACACTGCTACAAGAAGCAAACAAATCAAACTGAATGAATATTACCATAACAACATATTCCAATCACAGGCCTAAAGCAGATGCCTTAAGCTGACCGCCTTAAAAAACTCCAGCTATACTCTGTCGCATATTGTCTACTCCGAGGCGATCTCTGCTTAACATACAAGGCCATGTCAAACCCAGAGCTGTTGGACATGCTACACTTAAAAGAAATCCCAATCCCTCAGAGCCACATGCTCCAGGGATCTAAACCTTGTCATCACAATCAATAAAACATGCTGGAGGGATAGGTTCCTGACCCAGAGACTCCCCAGACTCTGGAATAGACTGCCCATACATGTCAAGCAGAGCGCCTCTTTGGCCCTCTTTACAAGGAACCTTGATGATTGGATGGGAGAAAGGAAATTCACCCCAGGGATCACGTCAGTCACCCTGCTAGACAGGGGTCCAGGGAAGTAAATAGTGTGGGAAGAAATAGCCAGGGAATTTTTATGGCTAGGCCTGTACAGGCCCTAGGGCCGATAGCCTAGTACCAACCTATGAACAATGTTATCGTTCAGCGACAACTCAATGCACTGCTAGCTGTAAGAAATATGACTATTCACTGTCAATAAAAAAGTCATAAAATCATGCTGATCCAAAACACTGCCCAAAAACATCCACTGTCTAGTATGCAAATATATACCCAAAAATCCAAATGTTAACTTGGTTTCTCCACTTTGCCCGTAAATCAAGATGGCTCAATTAGATCACTTTAAGAACAAATTTTGCCCTTCCCTACTAGTGATGAGGCCAGGCTACTCCACTTTTGAAGTCTGAACTATAACTAGTACGACACAATATAACCATGCATCACCTTGAATTTCCATCTCTCTACAGCCTTGATACCACATGACAGGAGAGCCATGGCTAAAAAATATGTTATGCTGTCCCATGTGAACAAGCAAACATTTGGAATACATTTGTGTCTAGTGTCCCCTATCACATCCAAGGCTCTTTCGAGCAGTGCCCTGGGCTGTTAACCAACAAGAAGGGCTTGCTTTTTTTGTGGCATAAAACACGGTTTCACATTCCAAAATCTAAATGCTACATACCACTGCATATGAGAAACATACTTCAACTCATCACTACAGGGATCCCCAAAATTACCCAGCTCATCAGTTCTGCTTCTGATCTAGTCTTACCACTACGCTATGCTCTCCATCCACTCAATACAGTGGAAGACCAGTCTTTTTTTTTTTACTAAGATGAATGAGCTAAGCAGCCAGCCAGTATGCCAGCAAATATGTCAGTGAGAAAAGTTCTCCCTGCGACAGTAAACAAACTTAAAGCTCTGCTCTGTGCGGATGCCACCTGAGCCTTATCTTTCAATTTTTTTGTAACAGTAAAATAACAGTAAAGTCAATGTAAACATTTTCCATCCAATACAATTCCAAAGTTAAGTAGGTGTGGAAGGCACTTTATTACCCAGAAAAATGCAATGATCACTTTCAGCCATTACCCTGGTGCAGACCAATAAATTCTAGTTTCTGGATTAGACTGTAACCGCCACTTGCCATAGTGATGGAATGTACATGTTTTACCACATCCATGCAAGTTTTCTACATATATTATTACTATATTATTTTCCCACCCAAACCATGTTCTCGACTGCCTATTCTAAATTTAAGTTAACACAGGCAGACAGATAACACAGAAATGACAATTAGTGCACAGGATTAATGCTATGAACTGTTAACAAGCTGCTTACTGCACACCAGTGTTGATTCCCTCAGCCTCCGGTTGCATGTTATGCAACTCCTAGCAAGTTATTTAATATGATAGTGCTTCAGAGCAACTGGGATACTGGGCTAGGCTCTTCAACAGTCATCTGGACAGCATGCCTACCTACGAACCAAAGACTATCCATTTGCCCCCCCATCTTACTTTTTTCATTAACAATACATAAACACATATCTGAGAGAAGCCACGGTGGTGCAGCGGTAGCGTTGTCGCCTCACAGCAAGAGGTTCTCCTGTTCGATTCTCATCTGGAGTGCCTTCTGTGTGGAGTCTGCATGTCCTCCCCACGGTTGAGTAGCGTTCAAAAGACATGCGTAAAATTGGCGTGCCTTCATTGAAGGTTGGGTGTCGGGCTGGCAACTTGGCACCGTAAAAATCTACTGCCAATCATTAGCAGACCGGAATTCCGCTGTGGCGTCCCCTAACCGGGAAAAGCCAAAAAAAATAAATAAATAAAATAAAGAAAGAAACACATCTGGGAAGTGAAGGTTATCGAGAATCAAAATTTTGATACATTACCTCCCAAAAGACTGCTGATATTCATGAGGTAAACTGGTTATATCTGGGGTATGGAGCTTGAATCATTAAATGAGAAAAAAAAAAAAAAAAGAGGATAACTCACTATATTATCTACACATGGTAATGCTTAACTCTCCCAGGTTTAATGTTAAATATTTTAAAAGTATCACTTCTCAAGTTGCTCCATTTCAGTCTTTTAGTTTAGATGGTTAATAACTATGCAAATCACCCCAGCTGTCTGCAGTGACAAACTGCTTATGTTGAAGAAAAACAAGCAGCCCAATCTCTAGAGGCTTGCCACTTCTCCTGCCCCAGTTTCCTCCACTTTGTGTGTCCTCAAATAAGAAGCAAATTACTTTCCTTTGGCTCATTTGATAAAGGTGAGAATGAGTTCTGACAGAGAAAATGAATCTGCAAAAGCAATGTCTATGGTAACACAAAGCCAAACTGACATTCAGATATGTGACAAACTGATTCAATATGAAGCATTGCATAACTATACTTGTCTGCCCTATTCACCCAAAATTACTACAATATGCATGTTCACTTGACAGTTTAGGACAATTACCTTGTTCTGGAACCATTTTGATCAGATCTTTTTTGCTACTACCAATGATAAAAATGTATCACTGCTGTACATTTGTAATTTCTTCTCTACCTGGGTCACTAGCCAAAAAGGCTTACAGCTTCAAGTAAACAAGTTCCCTCCAACATCAAAGGCTACTTCCAAATGAAGGTTGTAGACAAGCCCCAGTGGTGTGGTTACCTATTAAATTATGAAAAAATTGACTCCTACAGCTGAAATTACCTTATTGCCCTTGTTCACACTGACCTTATGGAAAGGCTGTATACAGTGACAGTATTAAGACGTATTCTGCAGAAAGTATAGTTGGGTAAGTAAACAAACATAACAGCAGATGTTCGAATGATCACTGCTGCATTAGCCTTGGCTATATGGCTTATACCCTGCCAAGGATTTAACAGCAGGCCAGCTTTCAAAGCTTCTGGGCACCTTCCATGCACCCAAACGGTTAATCACTTTAAGATGAGCAGGCTAAAAAGACAGGTTTGGGCTCAAAGCTCTTCAGAGTTCTCATGCCAACAGAAAGAGGAAGCTGAGTTAAAGAACAATGTTAGGAATAACAAAAACTAAGCATTCACACCCTGTCATAAACAACACACCATAAAACAAGGGGATGGAGGGAAGGAGCAGCTACTGCAGCACTGATCATTTCATCATTTACTGTTATGGCAAGTTTACTTATACAGCTGTACTATGGTCATTATACCGATCACTGTTACAGTTGCCTTAGATACATGGGTAGATTACTATGCCTTATATCATATGGAAGGTGGAAGGGTAAAGGTCCAGGAGCCCCTGCAGAATGGTCCTAGCAAAGCCTGATCTAGACCTTGAGAAGGAATCTAGCTTGTAATGCCTTACAAGCTAGATTCCTTCTCTAGATCTAAGGTCTAGGTATGTAAAAGGAACAAAGTTGCTGTTTCGAGAATATTTCTAGAATCCAAACCTTTCAAAAAAGCCATAGATGAAGCCAAGGTCTTGGTATAGTAGGGCTTGACCCTGCCTGGAATAAGTTTGCTGTAGTGAGTATAATGAAAGGTAAATCGTCTGAGAAAATCAATTGGCAATACGTCTGCTTTGACACAGGTTGTCCTGTCCTCTTACCTTCACAAAAAATGAATAACTGATCTAAGTATCTTAAAGATTTATTTCTGTCAAGATAGTACTCAAGTTGTCTGTGGATGTCCAAGGTATGGAGTAAACTTTCTCCCTCATTTTAGGTTCAGGAAAGAAAATGGAAACAGACCTTGAATTAATGTAAATTTGGATACCACTTTAGGCATAGGAGGAGGATTAGTTCTCAAAGAAACCCTCACTGTATAGATAATGTGATACGGTTGGATTCACCATATCAGCTTGCAACTCAGCATTTCTTGAGATCAGAGCAATCAGTAAAACAGTTTCCATGTTAAGAATCTTAAGTCAAACAGATAAGCAGATTTAAATGGAGCGAATGTGTTAGCTTCTCTAACACAAAATTAAGACCCTAAGTAGAGGCCACTGGTTTTCTTGGAGGCCTCTTATACAAAACCCTCATCAAAAACATTATGACATGAACACATTGAAAGAGGAAAATGCATGGGCAGACACACTGAAATGGCCTATAAATGAATCCTGATGGAGGATTAAGAAAGGCCATAGGACAGTAACTCACACAAATATGGTAAAACCAAAGAAACACTAGCCTTGACTGTGTTCTGGTTGCGTTGTTGGTAGCAACTAGACAATCTTTTCCATTTGCCAATATATGATTTTTTAGTAGCAGACCTTCTTGCCTCAATTAGTATCTGCAGCATGCCCTCAGTAAACAGGTTCCTAAAGGGAATTAGAGCCCTATTATCCAGGCAGTCAGATGAAGTTGACAGGGGACAGAGTGCATCAAACACACCTGATTTTATTTATATATTTATTTTACATTTGTTGACCGGGATAGTACGACTGGATACATGTCCATTTTCAACAGAGGCCCGGGGTAAAAAGCTCCAAGGTCAGCAGTTTAGATTAAAAATACAGTATTTACAGTAGTTAACATATCTAAGCAAGGAGTTAAGTTTAAGATACAATATTTACAGAGGTTTTGTGTGAATACATCCATTCTGTGAGGAAGCTTGTCATAATTACCCCTGGCCATTTCCAAAAAAAAAAAAAAAAAAAGAGACAGAGAGAACCATTGTTACCAGGGCCAGAAGGGAATAGCCACAATGATCTTGGGGGATTCCTTCTGAACATTCAGAAGTAACCTGGATATCAGTGGAAAGGATGAAAAAGCATCAAGGAACATTCCCTGGCCAAGGAATGGAAAAGGCATCCATCTTCCAAGAACTTCTTGCATTATGGTCTGGAGCAGAATCATGACAGCTGACTGTTCAAAGTGAAAGCAAATAGGTCTACATGAGGAACTCTCCAAAGATGGATCAAATCTCAGACGACCCCCTGATCTAGTTTCCATTTGTGAGGGTCTGCCCTTGTCCTGCTCAGCTTATCTGCCACACAATTTTGCTCTAACAGAAAGCAGGATGCCTGTAGATGGGAGACTGGGCTGTGAAGTTGTATCCAAAAATAACACGGCTACTCTGCAAAGAGGGGTATAACATGGATCCCCCTTGCTTGTTGACGTACCACATGACTTTGGTATTGTCTATAATAATTTGAATAGATCCAGGGGATCAAAGATTATTCAAAGGGTTTAGTGCCTGGATCAGGTCAAGCATTTCTTTTATATTTATTTATATTTATATACCTGCGTCTGTTCTTGACGTCCAACATACTCTGCACTTTTATCCCTCCTGAAACTGCTCCCCAAGCAAAGTTTGAGAAGTCTGTGGTTGCCTCACTGCTTCGGAGCAAGGAAGTAGAAGCGGAGCCCTTTAGAGAAATTTACTTACTACCCCACCAAGTGATTTCTTTTCTGACAAACCCCAATATTGGGATTTGAAAAGACAAAGGCTGTTGTTAATGTTGTGATCAAACAGACATTATATACCACTGTATCTTTTCCATGTGGAGTCTTGCCAGGGGTATCATGAAAACGACAGGATGCAATGACATCCAAAATCCTGAGGTATTCCCTTGCAGTGACCGAAGTCTGAGTGGAAAACCTTAGAAATACACCTAGATATAGCTCTGTTTTTTTTTTGTGTGGAAGAAAAACTCTTTGAACTAAGGTGTCCGATACCCCAGGAACACAATCCTGTGTAAAAGAGTCAAAAAATAATTTTGAATGTTCTCTTGGAATCCCAGTTTGTTTAAAAGATCTCTTACCTAAGTGACAGATTCCTGACATTGTGAAAAAGACTGCAAAGATAAGCAAGTCATCTAAATTTAGAAAAAATGGGATACCCTCTAGCCTACAATGAGCTATAACTGTATCTAGACACTTTGTAAATACTCTTGGTGCAGTGGATAGTCCAAAGAGTAAGGTGGACAACTGATAAGGTTTTGTACCTCTGGATCACATTAAAAAATACCTGACGTCTGGATGAACAGGGATGTGATAAGCATCCTTTAAATCTAGTATTACTAGGAAACTTAAATAACTAGTGCAGTTCCAAAAGAAAATAACATAACTCAGTTCTGTAACTGGACAACCAAAATGTAATTTGTTTTTCTGTACTATTAAGTAAATATGTCTCCATCAACTTAGGTTATTGACCTTCTCTTCCTTCACTTTCCTTCAATATGTTCTCACTTTTATTCCTTTCTTCTCTAGTTCACCAAAGTCTTCACTCTTTCTGTCTCCTTTCTTCTAGGTTCCCCTATCAGTTCAACCTTCTCTCAATTTCCATTACTGCTTAAACAAGGGGAAGTACACAGTCTCTTTTCTCATGCTGCCTCTTGCTGTTGCCTGTTCCACTTCCCTGATGACTTTCTCCTCCATTCACCTCCGACACTGTCCTCTGTCTCAAATTCACTGGCTGCCTAATGAACATTAATGTTTCAGATGGATTTGTGAAAGACTTGGTGGTGTCCTGTACAAATATTTGCATGGTGGTGGAATATAATAATCTCCATCATAATTTCCATTCCTTACATGCCTTGATAACCGGTATCATAGTTCTGTTCTTACTCTTCACTTCTGAGAAAATGTCATGCTCCGCATATAAACTAGTTTCTCCTTCTGAAAGTCTCTTCCCTGGTTTCCATATCTCTGACAGAACTGTTTCTTTTAGTTCAAATGTTTGTAGTCTACCAATGACCCTGGTGGCCTCTGTTTATCGCATATAGGCGACCACCCTGTTCGGTGGGCTCTCAGACCTTCATTTAATTTTCAAGGATCCCAGTCCAGTTCTCCAGCAACACCCCTTCACTTTACTTTTTTTTGCTTTTCTCATTGCCTTTCTTCTGGCATGAGGAACATGTTTTAGCAGTGGACAGAGGAAAACAGCATTTGGGATCCTTACAGGTAGTAATATTAGATTCTTATGTAGTTAGTTGTGGCATTCCGCGGTGGTACAGTGGTAGCATTGTTACCTCACAGCAAGAGGTTCTCCCATTAGATTCTCGGCTTGGCTTGGGAGTGCCTTCTGTGTGGAGTCTGCATGTCCTCCCCGTGGTTAGGTAGCGTTCTCAAGACGTGCGTGCGTAAATGGGCGTGCCTACGTTGAAGGTTGGGAGTCAAGCTGGCACCTCGGCGTTTCGTAAAAATCTACTGCCAATCATTAGCGGACTGGAGTTCCGCTGTGGCGACCCCTTACCGGGAAAAAGCCGAAAGACAAACAACATGTAGTTGTAACATTAATGGTTTACCTAGTCCTGTGAAGAAAACAAGGGTTTTTGCTTATATAAGGAAATAGAGGCCAGAAGCAACATTATTGCAGGAAACTCACTTGAAGGCAGGGGAACATAAAAAATTGGGAAAATGGAAATTTGCGCTGGGAGTTTCCTCTAGCTTTAAAGGAACAAAGATATGAGGAATTATTATATTATCTAGGAGTCTCCCACTCTAAAATAGAAGACAAGGTTAGTGATAAGAAGGGATGATATGCTGCTATTAATGGTAGCAGACTGGGAGACTGACTTTAGCTTCATGCCATCTCTCCAGGATTAGAAGTAAGAGTGGTTACAGAAGTGAGGACCACCACACATTCCTTTGCAAAAGATTTTATGATATGGATGGGTGACAGGAACATAAACTCCATGAAAGGGAATGTGAATAAAGATGCTAAGCAATGTACGTTTAATGCAAAAGAGTGATTTTTTTTTTTTTTTTTTTTACAGCATACACTAGACTTTATGGCTTTAGGAATATAGCATGTACTTGTGGGGAGTAGGAGAACTTTACCTGCTATTAATAAAAATATGTTATCTGGTCTAGGATATATAAACCTTGCATTTCTCAAATACATCAATATAGCGAGGTAGGTCCCATAACAATTCCAGAACATCTTCCCATTATGGTAAGAACAGAACAGGAAGAGACGGATGCTGAAGATAACCACTGGTGCTTCCAAACTTTAACTTGCCAGAAAGAAGTTAAAGAAATAGCTATGAAGTAAGTTAGCACTGGGGCTGAAAGGTTGGTCAGCTGTACGAATACAGAGTTAGGATGATATTAAAAGACAAATACATTTCAATAATTTTCGGAGGGAATGGCAAGGAGAAATTTAGTGTGTGCGTGTTGAGGCTGCAAACAGAGAGGGGGGCAGACAGACAGGGAGGCAGAGAGGAGGGCAGACAGACAGGGAGGCAGAGAGGGGGGCAGACAGACAGGGAGGCAGAGAGGCAGAGAGAGGGGGCAGACAGACAGGGAGGCAGAGAGAGGGGGTAGACAGACAGGGAGGCAGAGAGAGGGGGTAGACAGACAGGGAGGCAGAGAGAGGGGGCAGACAGGGAGGCAGAGAGAGGGGGCAGACAGGGAGGCAGACAGGGAGGCAGAGAGGGAGACAGGGAGGCAGAGAGAGGCAGACAGACAGACAGGAGGCAGAGAGAGGGGCAGAGAGAGAGGCAGAGAGAGGGAGGCAGAGAGGGAGGCAGAGAGAGGGGCAGAGAGACGGAGGGAGGCAGAGAGAGGGCAGACAGACAGGGAGGGAGAGAGCGGGGGGAGACAGACAGGGAGGCAGAGAGAGAGAAAGAGGGGGAGATAGAGGGAGAGAGAGAGAGAGAGAGGGAGAGATAGAGGGAGAGAGAGAGAGATAGAGGGAGAGAGAGATAGAGGGGGGAGAGAGAGATAGAGGGGGGAGAGAGAGAGAGAGACAGAGGTAGAGAGAGACAGAGGGGGAGAGAGAGACAGAGGGGGAGAGACAGAGGGGGACAGAGAGAGGGAGGGGGAGAGGGAGAGGGAGGCAGACAGACAGAGAGAGAGTGACACAGAGAGAGAGGGAGAGAGAGACAAACAGAGATACTTCAGATATCACTTCCAGAAGTTTACAGGGATGACCAAGAGATGTTAGTGTAATCGATAACAAGGGCAAAATTTGCTTCCTTCTTTGTTATTGTTTCCTTAATTAAGTCCAAAGGTCACAACAGAATTCATATAAAAGTTTGGACACTGGGAGAAAGAATTAGTGGCTAGCTGGGAAACACTGAGTTCAGTTTTACAAACTTGGATTCCTGTACAGTCTTGGAAACGAGCAATAAATTATGTAATACTAAAAGAGGATTTAGCTTGGCAAATGCCATCTTCCTACCATCCCATATTGTTATCTAATCTTGATCATAAGGTATTTATGTCTATTCCAGTTAAAAGAATGGCAAGTATTATGCCAGGGTTAATACGTTTTGATCACTGCGGCTTTGTAAATGCTTTTGAGTTTGGCCACTGAAAAAAAAAAAAAAACATTTGATAAAGTTCTGCTGTTAACCTTATATACATTATAAAAAGAATGTAGCTTCCGTGGTAGCTAATTTACAAGTTGAGTAAGATGTACAGAAGGTCTGCAACAAAGGTGAAAATATCTAGTATATTGTCAGAATAGTTTTGAACTCAGAAATGGCACCAGACAGGGATGCATGATATCTCCACTTTTATTTGCATTTTATCCTGAGCCACATAGAATGTGTGAAGGAACCAAACAGAGACAGAAAGTTTTCATTGGGAAGAGAGAGAAAAATAAAAATCACTTTTTTTCAGATGTGATTTTAACCTTAGGTAATCTGAAAAATAAGAGCGGACAGGTGATCCGCTGTGGCGACCCCCACCGGGAAAAGCCGAAAGAAGAAGAAGAAGAATTCGGAAGCAGTGTTTGAGCACTTATGTTGGAGAGGTAAAAGATAAATATAGAAAAATGAATGCACTTGCACTACATTAAAATCCAAGTCATTAACTGAGGGAGAGATTTCCAAAACTATGGGCATAGAAAAAGATCAAGTATCTGTGTATACAGCCAATAGATGTTTGGAGGGAATTTGGGAGAATTAACATATGAAGTTTAAACAAGATTTCAGTTTTCCTGTGTTTAAAGTGTTAAACCTTTTATTTGTCAGTGACAAAAGGTACAAGCTTTACATGTTCTTCGACCACTAATGTTATATGCAGCTTAGGAAAAGCTGGCTGACCCTCCCCTGTGGTCTTCTGCTCAAGATCAGGACAAAGTCTTCTAATTTTATTTGGGTAAAGAAGAAACCAAGGGCTATTTGGATTAAATTACTACTTCCAAAGGAAATGGGAGGACATGAAACCCACTACTATCACAATTATCTGAATGTTATTGCCCCTCACTTGTTTGTTTGCTTTTTTAATATGCAACTCCAAGTTATGGTACCATAAAATTATGCAATACTGGTGCAAACCAATCCTTAGGGCCCAACAAAATATATGCTGGATTACGTACTGAGGCTGGTGAAAACAATTTGCAGGGACTCTCAGTGTAAGATTTGGGAGAAACAATTCATACCTGTAGTTTGACTACAGCCTAGCAAAACATTTCCTCAAGACTAGCAAGGAAGAACACGCATTGCCCATTATGGGGGAGTGGGGGTGACATTTGTAGCACCTCACAGCCATTCCTTGTTGGAGTCTGAGGATGCAAGAGGGTATCACGGTTATAAGGGAGAAGAGGTATGGAACACTGGCTGAGTTGCTGGATGATACACCAGCACATCCCTACTGCATGTCTGACCATGGACATTTAACAAATAAATGCAGAGGGAAAGGAAAGATTAAAACTTGACATTTAAAAAAAAAAAAAAATCCCCTGCAGCAGTGTAACATTGCATCAGCATCCCAACCTCCTACGGGTGCTGGACATGGGTCCAGTAGAGCCTGATGGTGGTTTAGGTAAGTCCAGCAGAGGAGACGGTGGCAGTAAAAAACCCAGATGATCTGGACAAGGACAGCTAAGCAGTTCATTCTGGGATATGGAGAAAGTTGTTAACATCCTGCAAAAGTTTGGTTTGAGCAAACGCCTGAATCATAAATTACTGAGGATAGACCTACTCTTACCCTGTATACAATTACGCCAGATAAATGATGTAACAGAAGTAACTATCTAGAACACTGGATATACAGATTTTCAACTACAGCCCTTTTCTTGCATTATCACCAGTTTATCTTGGAGCAGTTTCAAACCTCAAAATTTCCCCAAACTCACCACACTTGTGCAGCTGTGCTGCATGTTAAAACTAAAGTAAATATGTATACAGTGCACAAATAAGCAGACACAAATATCCCCAAAAACATCCCAGTCCACCTAAAACCTCCAAAATGAGCCGCACAATTAGCTTAACAAACATAAGATTTAAAAAATTACAAAAAATAAATATGGGTCTCATTTATTTTTCAATAGAATTTAACAAAACAAAAAAATGATTCCACACATGAAATCCACAACTACCCTCAAGACATGAAGTTTTTATCTGAATGAAAAAGGTAAAATAAAACTAGTAGCTAAAGCTAGACAGACAGAAAACAGCAAGACACAACAAGCAAAGTGAACTAATAAACATAACTGAACTATAAAACTAACAAATCCTAAAGTAAACGAACGCACGTCTTTCTATAATGATAGATCTACAACAGCAGGTCAGAGGATCCTTTTTTACAACTATGTTAACTAGTTATTAGTCTGGCATTAGTCCAAAGGATTACGGCGAGGAGCTGTAAATGAGCTGCTTCCAGTAGTCAAGGGTAAAGAACTTGATTCCTTTACCCTTCATTTGCCTACTGTGAAACTAAGCACTTTACTTAATATTCTGGGGTTACGCCTGTCCAGCGGGCTTACCCAGCTAAGAAATGCATAAAACAAAAAGGACTCTCTCCCACAAGCACATTCACAGAATGAGCTTATTCAGTTTTAAACAATGAGGTATAGCCTATGCCCAAATAAGATGATGATTAATTAGAAGAAAGGACAATATCAAAGAAATCCCTCAAAGTCAGGTAAGGAAAAGAGAAAAAGGTTACGAAAAAACATTTTTTTCTTTTTTACTCCAAGACTGATGAATCTTCCTCACAAGAGGCATACATTTCAGACAGGTGCAATTTTCTCTTTCTTTCAGCATGTAGCAAAGCAATGAAAATGTGAAGAGGCTTGGCACTGTATTGCATTATGGGATAGTGAAGGAAGGCCATCTAGCATCCTTTGTCATGCATGCTGTCAAGGGAAAATGGACTTTTTTTTTTTTTTTGTAAAAATCCACTCCTTAAGATAGTTCATTCATGAAATGCTGTTCAAATTACCTAAAGCCCTATTCAACAAAAACTAAGGCAATTAGCACAAAAGTACAGTTGTGTACACTTACCATAAATGTAGATGTTTGAGTGTATTCACTGTTGCAGTCATTACATTTGGGTTATCCTGCTGGCTGGTTGCCCTCAGCCGGCCTGAATTCCAAAGTCTTGGGTCCTGTGAGGGTTGCTGTCGCCTCTTCCCTGACGTCAGATCATCAGGGGTATAAAAGATGCAGCCGACGCCATTTTATTTAGTTTTTCTTGCCCCAGATGTCAGGTGCCCCCAAAAAGGTAGGCTAAAAATATGTAAATAAAACATACATGCACCAAAATAAGCTTTACCTTCATCTATAAGCAAATACACCACCTAGGTTGCATAGATTAGAGAAGTAAAAATAAGTTCCAGCAAAAATAAGGGGGATGGCGGGTGGGTAACCTGGACTGCAACAGTGAATGCACTCGAACATCTACATTTATGGTAAGTGTACACAACTGTACTATGTTCTTCGTGTTTCACTGTTGCAGTCATTACATTTGGGTGAGTCCCAAAGCTATGGTTGGGGGGCTGGAGCTAAACAGCATTAGGAGCGGCTATGAGGCCCTGCAGAACTGCAGTGGCAAAGCCTGCCCTGGATTTAGAGTAAAGAGGCAGATTGTAATGTTTTGTAAAGGTATGCACTGAACTCCAAGTAGCAGCCTCTAAAATGTCCTTAGTTGGTACTCCCCTGAGAAAGGCTGCAGAAGTGGCTGCAGCTCTGGCTGAATGTGGCCTAATGCCCTTAGGCACTGGTTTGCCATGCTGTGAGTAGCAGAAAAGTACAGTTTTGTACCTACCATAAGTGTAGATGTTCGAGTGTACACCCTGCTGCAGTCATCACACTAGGGTTATCCTGTCGTCAGGCGGTCCCGCAGTCGGCCGGAATTCCAAAGTTTTGGTCCGGCATCGGTTGCTGTCGCTTCTTCCCTGACGTCAGTGCGCCAGGGGTATATATATTGCATCCGACGCCATTTTCTTCAGTTTTTCCTGCCCCAGATGTCAGGTGCCCCCAAAAAGGTGGTCAGTAATTAGTACCAAATTAAGTAATATTTGCACAAACACAAAATCCCTCCAGCTATAAGCAAATACATCAGGAAGGTATTGTAGAGATTTAGCCAGTTAGATCAGAGGGGATGGAGGGAGGGTAACCTGGACTGCAGCAGGGTGTACACTTGAACATCTACATTTATGGTAGGTACAAAACTGTACTATGTTCATCGTGTTACCCTGCTGCAGTCATCACACTTGGGTAGAATCCCAAAGCCAAGGATGGGTGGAGGAGTCATAGAGGGTTAGAGGAGGCTAGAAGGCCCTGCAGAACTGCAGTGGCGAAGCCAGCCCTAGTCTTAGAGTAGGGTGGTAAGTGATAGTGTTTGGTAAAGGTGTGTACTGAACTCCAAGTTGCAGCTTCCAAAATCTCCTTGGTTGGAACCCCCCTGAGGAAGGCTGTAGATGTAGCTGTTGCCCTGGTAGAGTGGGGCCTAATGGTAGCAGGAAAGTACAGTTTTGTACCTACCATAAATGTAGATGTTCAAGTGCTAATACAGCTGCAGTAATCACAGATGGGTTTTCTGCCGTCAGGCGGGTCCTCGGTCGGCCGATTTCCAAAGTCTAGGTCCGGCGTCGGTTGTTGTCACTTTCTTTCCTGACGTCAGTGAGGCAGGGGTATATAAGACACAGCCGACGCCATTTTCTTCAGTCTTTCTTGCCCCAGATGTCAGGTGCCCCCAGAAGGAAGGCAATACATAAATTATATTTATATACATGCAATGCAATATAATCAAAAATCAGTAGTTGCAAGCAAATATACCATAGAAGGATAACCCAATCAGGTTGTATGAAGAGGGGTTAAGCCCTAGGCCTTTACCAAGAGGGGAAGGAGGGAGGGAAAACTGTACTGCAGCTGTATTAGCACTCGAACATCTACATTTATGGTAGGTACAAAACTGTACTATGTTCATCGTGCATACAGCTGCAGTAATCACAGATGGGTAGAATCCCAAAGCTACGCACAGGGTGGTAGGCACTAGGTGGAACTGGGATGAGCCAGAATGCCCTGCAACACAGCAGTGGCAAAACCTGCTCTAGTTTTGGAATATAAAGGCAGGTGGTAGTGTTTTGTGAAAGTATGCACAGAACTCCAAGTGGCTGCCTCTAAAATATCTTTGGTAGGAACTCCTCTGAGGAAGGCTGTAGAGGTAGCTGTGGCCCTGGTGGAGTGGGATCTGATGCCTGTAGGGACAGATTTTCCATGATAGGAGTAACAAAACCGTATGCAGTGGCCTATCCATTTTGAAATTGTCTGTTTGGTAACTGGCTTCCCTTGAGCTCCTACAGCATAGGACACAAAAAGTTGTTCTGATTTTCTGAATGGCTTTGTTCTGTCCAAATAATAACGTAGCTGTCTATGGATGTCTAAGGAGTGTAGCAGCCTTTCCCCTTTGTTTTGAGGATTGGGGTAAAAGGTAGGTAAGTGTATGGCTTGATTTAAAGCTACCCTGGATACCACTTTAGGCATAAATGACGGGTTGGTTCGAAGGGAAACCCTGTCCTGATGGAAGATGAGAAAGGGCTGCACAGCCATGAGGGCTTGTAGTTCCAAAACCCTACGAGCTGAGGTAATAGCCAGAAGGAAAGCTGTTTTCCAGGACAAATATTGCAAATCTGTTGAGGCAGCTGGTTCAAAGGGAGGCAATGTTAATTTTTCTAGAATGTAATTAAGATCCCAGGTTGGCATTGGTTGTTTCCTTGGTGGTCTTATATTCTTAGCCCCTCTGAGGAACTGTCTTAAGAGTGGGTGAGAGAATAAGGGTGGATCAGTGTTGAATTCTGCAGAAATGACTGAGGCATGGATTTTTATGGAGGAAAATGAAAGTCCACTGTTCAGTAGCTCAGCTAGATACTGTAACACCTGAGGCAAATTCAATTTTCTAGGGTCCTGGCCTTTTTCCTCATTCCAAGAGCAAAACCGTTTCCATTTTGCAGAGTAAGCCTTTCTAGTAGATGGCCTTCTGGCCTCCAAAATGACATCCTGCACCTCTTTGGGGAGTAGGGTCTGTTGTGGTGTTAAGGAATTTTCCATGCAGCGAGATTGAGTGTTTTCAGCTAACTGTGAAGAGTTTTGTAGCTGTGCTGAGTCAGCAGAAGAGGCATTAGAGGTAGGGACCAGGGAGGAGTATGTGTTAGGCTCCTCAGGAGTGGGTACCAGTGTTGTCTTGGCCAGTCTGGAGCAATCAGTATCATCTTCGGTCTTTCTGCTCTTGCTTTCAAGAGCACCTTGGGCAGAAGAGGCAGAGGTGGGAAAGCGTAAACTGTCCATGCTGCCCAACTGAATGAAAGGGTCCACTCTCCAGGCCTTTGGATGAAAGGTCCTTGAACAGAACTTTTCCAATTGATGATTCCTGTGGGAGGCGAAGAGATCTATGTCTGGCCTTCCCCACGCTTGGATTATCTTTGTAAACACTTGAGGATGCAACTTCCATTCGTGTGGATCCGTCATATTTCTGCTTAGATTGTCTGCCAGCGTGTTTTCCAAACCTGGCAAGTACTGTGCTTGAAGTTCGATTTGCCATTCCAGAGCCAAGTTCCAAAGTGTCATGGCTAGTCTGCACAGGGGGTATGAATGTGTTCCTCCTTGTTTGTTTATGTACCACATTACTGTGGTGTTGTCTGTTCTTATCAATAATTGTCCTGGATGCAGGAGGTCCTTGAAAGCTGTAATTGCATTTATCACTGCTAGCATTTCTTTTGATTGATGTGAAGGTGCTTTTCCTTTTGGGACCATTTGCCCTGGATGCACCTGTCTGTCATGTGCCCCAGGCGTAATCTGATCGCCTGTTGTGATGACTTGATTTGCTTGAGGCTTGCAGAATGGGAGACCTGTGTTTGTTTGACATGCTTGGGCCCACCATAGAAATTCCTTTTGCAAACATGGAATTATTGGTATTATTGTTTCCAAACTGTGGCTGTGTTGAGACCATAGGTTTTAGGTACCATTGAAGTTTCCTCATATGCAACTTTGCACATGAGATTAAAAGAATGCAAGATGCCATGAAGCCCAGAGCCTGCAGGATTTTCCTTGCAGTAAGCCTGGTACAATTTGCTAGTATTTTGAAGTACTGAGTTAGTTGCCCCTGTTTTTCTGGCATAAGATAGGCCATCTGGGTGTTTGTGTCCAAGTTGGCACCCAGGAAAGTTATTTTCTGAGATGGTGTTAGCCTGGATTTCTCTTTGTTGACTGTGTATCCCAGAGAATTCAGTAACCGTGTTACATAAGCCAGATGTTCCAGAAGTATGTGTTTGCTGTCCGCTTGGATCAGGCAGTCGTCCAAATAAGGGTAAATTTGTATCCCTTGAAGTCTGCAGTAGGCAATTACTGATGCCAGGCATTTCGTGAATACTCTGGGCGCAGTAGATAAGCCAAAGGGCAATGCAGAGAATTGATAGTGGATTGAACCTGCAAGAAATCTGAGGTATCTTCTGCAGCTTTGTCTGATTGGGACATGCAGGTATGCCTCCTTGAGGTCCAATGTTACCAGCCAAAACTCCTTGCCCAGCATGGGAAGAAGCTGCTGTAATGTGAGTATCTTGAATTTTGGTACGAGTAAGAATGTGCTTAGGATGGATAAGTCCAAAATGCGTCTCCAGTCGGTTCCTTTCCTTGGTACCAGAAATAGCCTGGAATAAAAACCTTGACCTTGTTCGTGAGTAGGTACCTCTTGAATAGCTTTCATGTCTATGAGCTTTGAAATTTGTAGTTGTGCCTCTGCCCTTTGATTGTGTGGCAGATTTGGCATGCCTCTCATATTTGGAAGAGTGTGAAAATGAAATCTGTAGCCTCTGTTTATAAAGTCCAGGATCCATTTGTCTGTTGTGACAATATGCCAATTTCTTGTAAATAATGCCAGCTTTCCTCCCAAGGGTGCTGCCAGCTGAGACTTGCTTGGCATGGAAAGGAAGAAGTCATTGGGTTTGTTTCCTGTATTGTTGTGCACTGTCTTCGCCCCCTCTTGGTGCTGGAGTTTGCCATTGCCTGCCTCTATATGATCCTTGTGATTGTCCTCTGCCCCTTGTGTGCCTGTATCTACCTCTTTGGGGCTTGTCCGTGGCTGGAAAGGACCAGTTTTTAGAAGGCCAATTTCTGCTAAAACGTGGTGGTTGAACCTGTAGAAAAGCTTTGACAGTTTGTATAGATTTGGCTTTTTCTTCCATTTTCCGTAGTATCTCCTCAGCATTAGTACCAAATAGCACATCCTTTTGTAAAGGAGCATCTAGTAGTTTAGCTTTCACATGATCAGGCAAGATTTGTTCCCTAAGCCATGCATGTCTACGAATGACTGATCCTGTAACAGCAGCTCTACTTGAGGCCTCTAGGGCATCATAGCCACATTGTAAGGTGTGTTTACCCACTTGTTCTGCACTATGCATCATATCCTGCAACTCCTTTAAATCTGGTTGTTCAGACTGAGACATTTTATTTCTTAATTGTGATAACAGAAACTGCTGATATTTAAGCATATGGAACTGACAATTTAAGGCCCTCATGGCTAGGGTGGCCGAGGTATATACCTTTTTCCCCCACCTTTCTAAGGATCTTGACTCTCTTTCGGAAGGAAGTGGATTCTTAGCAGTAGAGGCCTTTATTCCCTTGGGGCCTTGAGAAATGGTTTCAGGGTCAGCATTATGGCTCTTGTAAAGAAATTGGTGAGAGTTAGGAACTCTGTAGTACCTATCAGGCTTGACTGGGGCAGGAGGCAGGGAATCCGGATTAAGGCAAGCCTCCGAATAAACATCATCAAGTATGTCCAAGACAGGAGGTATCGCCAGAGGTCTGTGTTGAGGTAACAAAAGAAATTCCCTAAGTCTTTTCTTGGAATCAGAAAAGTCTTGGCCTTCCCAATGGAAGTGTTCCCTCAAGGTGTGCAAGGTTTCCCCAAAAGAAAAATCCTCTGGAGGAGATACAGAAGGAATGGACTGCTCTGCATCAGAATCCTCAAAAGGAGAGTAAGAGTGTTCCTCTACATCAGAATGTTCTGAAAAAATGGAGCCCTGATCAGAAGAGGGAGAATCTTCCTCCACTCTGGGTCTCTTGTCCTGAGGGGGTTGGGAACCCCTGATAAGAGTAATTAAATCCTCAGCCATTTTAAACATCTGTTTTTTAGGCATGGGGCCTGGAGATGGGCCCTGTGCAACAGGCCTCTTGGGATGCCTGGCTGATTTGAACTTAGTAAAGGCCTTAATGGAAAAGGAAGATGAGGGTCTAAAGACACCATGGGTGGAAGTGGACCTGTCCACATTAGGAGGCTCAACGCTCACAGTGGCTTCGGTGGTTGTAGTCTGGGTATGGGCAGAGGTACCTGCGGTCTCGGTTACAGAAGACACCGCCAAAGAAGTGTTGTCGGTAGTCAGGGACTGCATAGGCGTCTCGCTGAGAACTGGACCACGTGTAGCCGGTTTTGGCGTGGTGTCGGTGGAGACCGCGGACCTCGCGTGTCGGTCCTTGTCCTTGCGTTTTTTGGACAAAACGGTAGTCGGAGTCTCAGACGACATTTTATAATCAAAGGCTTTACCAAAAAGGTGTTGGGCGAACTCCGCCCGACGCTTAATAGTGCGTTTATTGAAAGTAGCGCAAAAGCGACAGCCCGAGACGTCGTGGTCTGGGCCTAAACAAGGTATGCAGAGGGAATGGAAATCCTTATGCGGTATTTGCTTCCCACAAGAATTAGAAGTTATGTACCTACCATAACGTTCCATGTTAGTTGTCTTCATCTCGCCTTCTTCTTGCTGGATGGGTTCGGAGCCGATCCTCGGCTCCGACTCGGCACTAGCTTTAGCTCGAGAACTCCTTTTACCAGCTCGAGGCAACCCTATATCCCATGATGCAAGGCGGAACTACCTCAGATCTCGTTTGGCAGCTAACTAACCCTGCTAAAGACTTATCCTAATATAATTAGGAACCATGGTTCCTAAAAGAAGTCCTCATAACAATGCTCCAGAGGAAGCAATCTAATAGGAACTCTCCAAGATCTGTCCAGGCCAGGGGGAAGGAGGGTGGGACGCAAGAAGAAGGCGAGATGAAGACAACTAACATGGAACGTTATGGTAGGTACATAACTTCTAAATGTTAAGTTGTCAATCTCGCCTTCATTCTTGCTGGATGGGACCGCGTCCCTAGCACCTGTATCCCGGGTGGCTCAATGGAACAGACTCTTGAGAACAGTGGAACCAAAACTGGCCCTATCTCTGGAGGCCAAATCCAACTTGTAATGAGACACAAAAGTATGAGGCGTGGCCCAAGTAGCTGCTGCACAAATAGTGTCAATGGGAAGTCTATCCTGAAAGGCTACAGAAGTGGATAGACTCCTGGTCGAATGAGCTTTTGGCTTAGAAGATAGTTGTTTGCCCCTTAGAGAGTACACATAGGAAATGGTGGAAGTCAACCATCTAGATAAGGTCACTTTAGATACTGGAAGACCCAACCTGCTTCCTGCATAGGAGACAAACAATTGGTCTGATTTTCTAAGTTGTTTAGTCCTATGTAAGTAGTACCTGAGCTGACGATGAACATCCAAAAATGCAGCTTCTGTTCAGCTCTGTCAGAATAGTTAGGAAAGAAAACTGGTAGATCAATAGATTGGTTAATATTGGCTTGAGATACAACCTTGGGAAGAAAGGAAGGGTTAGTCCTGAGCGAAACCCTATCCTTATGAAACACCAGATAAGGTGAACGAATACAGAGGGCCTGAATCTCAGAAACTCTTCTTGCAGAAGTAACAGCCAGCAAAAATATAGTTTTCCATGTCAACAACTTTAAAGAACACGTAGCAGACGGTTCGAAGGAGGTAGAATTAGGGATGCCAACATTAAGTTCAGATCCCATTGCGGAGGAGGATGTTTCACAGGCGGTTTTAGGAGAAAAACTCCTCTCAAAAAGGCTTTGCATAACCTATGAGACATGATGTTATTGTCCTGCAAGCCAACATGAAATTTGGAAATAGCAGCCATTTGTACTTTGACTGTAGATGATGACGATCCTGAATGAAAAACCTCCGCCAGGAAATCCAAAACAGAATGTATAGGAGCGGTGAAGGGATCAATATTTCTGGCGTTTGCCCAAATAGAAAAACGTCGCCACTTGCTAGCATAAACAGTTCTAGTGGACGACTTTAAAGAAGACACTAAAATGTCTCTGACAGTCAGAAATCATTGGTAGCCTGGCTAGGGAAGGAAGTGGAGCAACCAAGCAGTGAGGTTGAGAGAATGATTGGCTCGGTGCTGCTGACCCGACTGGTGGATCAAAAGATCCGGAACTGGGTCCAGATGCCAGGGCTGCACCAGAAGGTGACGATGTAGAGACGGAAACCAAATTTGTCGAGGCCAATATGGAGCAATGAGGATCAATTTGGCTCTCAAAACGGTGGCTTTCTGAATGACTTGTGGAATCAATGGAAAGGGAGGAAAAGCATAAAGAAGTCCCGAGGCCAATCCTGGGTTAGAGAGTCTCTCAAGGGTTGGCCTGGAAGAGGAAATAGTGTGAAGTAATCTGGGCACTTGCTGTTTTGAGGGTAGCGAAAAGATCGCAACAAGGGGTGCCCCACTTCAGAAAAATCTGATCCACTACAGACTGATTGAGAGACCACTCGTGAGGCATCAGAATAGATCTGCTTAGCCTGTCCGCCAATAGGTTGGACCTGACCGGGATGTGCGTGGCTATCAGACACCGCTCAGAAGAGATCGCCCATTGCCAAAGTCTGAGAGCTTCTCGACATAAGGGATAGGACCTGGTTCCGCCCTGTTTGTTGATGTACCAGACCACGGACATGTTGTCCGTCTGTACTGCAATAGTCCCTGTGGGAAGAAAGTCGCCGAGGGCTTGCAGCGTTAAAAGCACTGCTCTCATCTCCAGGACATTAAGGTGCAGGTGGTATTCTAGGGGTTGCCACGTCCGTGGACCATCCTGCCCTGATAATGCCCCCACCCGATCAGAGAGGCATCCGTGGTGACTGTGGCAACTGGAGGAGGGAACAAATGGTCGGCCCTGCTGAAGAAGAGGGGAAGATACCCACCATCGTAGATGAGCCCTGCAAGACTGTGTCACTAAGATCTCGTGTCTCATGGGCAGATCGTGGTACGACCACTGCGTGAACAACATCCACTGCAGGAGACGCATGTGGAAGCGAGCTAGTGGAAGAAGAACAATGGCTGCAGCCATTAGGCCTAGAACCTTCAAGACAAACCTGGCTTTGACCTTGTTGCTTTGTAACAGAAGCTGAACAAATTTCTGGATGTCCAGAATCCTTTGATTTGTTAGTCTGGCTAACATTTTGACGGTATTTAACTCTGCCTATAAAGGTGATAGATTGGCAAGGCAGCAGAGAGGATTTTTCAAATTCACGAAATTCCTAGACTCTTGCAAAGCTGTAAGGTGTAATCTCTGGACCGAAGAAGCTGATCCCTGGAGGTGGCGGAGAGGAGCCAGTCGTCCAAATAAGGAAACACTTGGAATCCCGGCGTCTCAGGTGAGCTGTGACCACCGCCATGCATTTGGTGAACACTCTGGGGGCTGAAGTGAGGCCAAAGGGCAGTGCTCTGAATTGGTAATGACTGGCTCCCAGCAAAGCGGAGAAACCTTCTGGAGCGTCTGTGAATCTTTATGTGATAGTACGCATCCTGAAGGTCTATCGAGCACATCCAGTTGTCCTTGCCCAGAAAGGGCAGAATGGATTGCAGCGTGACCATACGGAATCTTGCCTTTTTGACAGACTTGTTTAGTCTGCTTAGGTCTAGTATTGGTCTCCAATCTCCCGTCCTTTTGGGGACCAAAAAGAATCTTGAGTAGAAGCCGTATCCTACTTGGTCTGCCGGCACTGTTTGGATGGCTCTTTTTCCCAGGAGTTTTAAAACTTCCTGTTTTGCCAAATCCCTTTGACCGGGTGAGATGTCTGGAAGGGATTGTAGAGGTACGGGAAACCTTCAAGGGATTTTGTAACCCTCGGATATAATCGACTGTACCCACTTCTCTTGTGATAGGGATTGCCAGGCTACTGGGTACAGCGAAATCCTTCCCCTGACTGCCTCCAAGGGTGGACAGTCGGGCAACACCTCAGGGATGCTGAAAGGGCTTCTCAGGAAGAGGCTCCCTGTTGCCCTGGTTCTGAGGACCCCCGCTGCCTCTAGGGCGGCGGCTATTATTGTTACCCCCTCTGCCTCTAGGGGTAAACTGACCACGTGTGTCCGGTGTAGCTCCTTGGGCTTTACGGAACCACATCTTCCCCCCCTTCTGACCCTTGGGATATGGTCTAGAAGGAGTGGAAAACTGGACTCCAACGGCAGAAAGAGTTTTACCGTCTTGTTCACATCTGGTCAAAGTATCCTTCACCTGAGGTCCGAACAAAGCCGAACCGTCAAAGGCGGTGTTGGTGAAGGACGCCTTAAAGGGGTCCAAAATTACACAGCCGCATCCAGGCTTGGCGTCTAAGAGCAACACCTGTGCCTGCGGCCCTGCTCGCTCCATCGGCTGCATAAGATATGAGCCGCATGGAGGAGTTAGATATCGAATTCAGGATAGCTAGCTGAGAGGCAATCTTTTCCTGAGCCCCAGCAGCTGAAGGATCCTGGACTACTTCCCCAGTTCCTTGAGAATATCTCGCTGAAGCCTGGTGAAGTGACAAAGGTAATTCAGCTTAACGCATTGCAAAGGTCGCTGAAGAAAACATCCGCTTTCCATACCTGTCCATGGTCCTAGAATCCTTATTAGGAGGATGGACAGGTACTGAAGGATCCGCCAGTTCCTTCTTAGTGGCCGCCACCACCATAGCATCCACAGAGACACCTTTGGACAGGAACTGTTTGTCCGAAGGCCGTGATGAATTTGGATGGTCTCCTGGGGACAGGTTCCACAGAATCTGGAGCGCCCACGCCTTCGAGCCACTACCTGCATGAGTGGGTCGAAGGCGGAGACACCCAGGAGGTGGAGGGTCGGGATCCAAAGCCTCCAGGTATACCGACTCATCCTCGGAGGGTCAATGGAGGGCCAATTCCCCTCTGTTTGAGGAGCTCAAGGATGTCTGAAAATGAGACATCCTCAGAGGGGACCGTGGGGAACCCTCCGACTCATCTAAGTCGGTATCAGATGTAGTAGACTCAGGAGTCTGTGTGTTTCCTCTTACCGTCCTCTTCCGAGGGGGTTCACCTGCAGGGTCAGGAGAAACCTCGGAAGAGGAGGAAATTCCCAGTGGGGAAACCTGGGGCGATGGATCCCTGGGCCTGAGAGCAAGAGGCTGGCAAGAGGCTTCTGCAGGCACTGATGAGGGAGGAGCTAGAGGGATAGACCGTTGACCAGGCTCAGAGGCCAGGGCACTCCTCATCACCTCAAAGGCTCCTCTCCCGGGAGACCTGAACACACCCGCTCCGAAGAAACAGGAATGGTCGGCTCCAAGGAGAGAGAAGGCTCGAGGCAGATGTCGGCCGAGCTTACCAAAGCGAAGCTCCGAGAGGAGAGCGGGTCGGACAAGGGTCCGATGCCACTAGCCCCTCGGAGCCGACAGTGGAAACCCGACGACCGGATCCCTCCAAGGAAAGTCTCAAGGAGGAGATCGGAGCCGAGGATGACGGAGCCGAAGGATGTATCGGCTCCGGCATCGAAACAGTCGCTGTCCCAAGAAGCTCCGGCTCCGAACTCTGGTGTGGAGTCGGAGGAGGAATCTCAAGAATTGGGGCTGTAGCAAGTCTGTTGAGACGGGCTATGGAGCATTTGGGCCAGTGCCTGAGACTTCAACAGCCTGCTTACCACCCTCTCCAAATCGTGGTCAGACAGCCTGGAAGATCTCGAAGATCGGCTCCGATGGCTCCGCTCCGACAAAGAGGAGACCCGGGCAGTGGATACTTAGTATCGAAGGGACCGGGATCTCTTGCGGGCGGAGCCATCGGAGCCGAAGTCCCTTGAACCCCAGATGGAGCCGAGGATCTCGGCTCCGATGCTGGATAAAGTGTCGGCTCCAGCCCGGGCCGACAAGGCAACAGTAGTCAGGGTATCGGAGCCGGCCGGCACCGAACCCACTACTCTGGCAGAAGAAGCATCGGTTCCAGCCGGAGCGATATCGGCTCGACGGGCCGGAGCCACCGAAGGAGGCTTAGACACTGTAGCCTGAGCCTTCGGTGGCTTAAGAGGTTTTCCTGCCCCTTGCTTAGGAGGAGAACCTTCAGGTTTCAACAAACCTCGGAGGATCAGTTTGTTCCTCCTTTCCTGCAGGACTCGCTGGCTAAAGGCATGACACAACGCACAGGAGTCCTGCAGGTGCAAAGGCCCCAGGCAATACACACAAGAAGTGTGACCGTCTGTCAGGGACATTTTCTGACAGCACTGGTCACACTTCTTGAAGCCTGAGACCTTGCCTTCCTTAGACATCCTAACAGGATATACACACACAGTCCCCACAAACACACAACTTAATCCCTACACAGACACACAGGAAGGGAATAACTTGGGGAACTAGGCCTGACTAAAACTTTCACTGAAAAAACTATATTAAAAGTTTAAAAAAAGGAAGGGAATAGGGTGGGCTGTCCTAAATACAGGCTAACCTGACACTGAAGGGAAATTAAACCCCTAACTAACTTTTTTCTTATGTAACAAGAAAAACTTACCTCAGCTGGCAAAGGAGACCTCTTTCGCTAAGCGGCAAACGAGATCTGAGGTAGTTCCGCCTTGCATCATGGGATATAGGGTTGCCTCGAGCTGGTAAAAGGAGTTCTCGAGCTAAAGCTAGTGCCGAGTCGGAGCCGAGGATTGGCTCCGAACCCATCCAGCAAGAATGAAGGCGAGATTGACAACTTAACATATACAATTGTTAACTTTTTCTGACATCGGTCTGAGGCAAGAAAAGTTTCCCCAACGGGGTACTTACCTTTAAAGAAGACTTCGGTTTCCAATTTTTCGTAAATTCAGGAGCTGGCCGACTGGCACTTGCGAACTGCTTCTGCTTCGGGCACCGCGCGGCAAAAAAGACTGAAGAAAATGGCGTCGGCTGTGTCTTATATACCCCTGCCTCACTGACGTCAGGAAAGAAAGCGACAACAACCGACGCCAGACCTAGACTTTGGAATTCGGCCGACCGAGGACCCGCCTGACGGCAGAAAACCCATCTGTGATTACTGCAGCTGTATGCACAATGAACATCTGGTTTTCCATGATGGGTATAGCAAAAACGAATGCAATGCCCTATCCATTTGGAAATGGTTTGTTTTGATATAGCCTTCCCTTGTGAAGCTGTAGCATAGGATATAAAGAGCTGGTCAGATTTTCTGAAAGCCTTAGTTTTATCCAAGTAGTAACGAAGTTGCCTGTGAATGTCCAAGGAATGCAGGAGTCTTTCTCCTTTGTTCTGTGGTTTTGGGAAGAAGGTGGGTAAGTGGATGGTTTGATTTAAAGCCACACTGGAAACCACCTTAGGCATGAAGGAAGGATTAGTTCGTACAGAAACTCTGTCTTGATGGAAAATGAGGAAAGGTTCCACTGCCATTAGTGCCTGCAGCTCTGAGACTCTTCTAGCTGAAGTTATTGCTAGCAGCAGGGCAGTCTTCCAGGATAGGAACTGTAGATCTGCAGAGAAAGCTGGTTCAAAGGGAGGTAGCGTAAGTTTTTCCAGAACAAAATTGAGGTCCCATGTTGGTGTAGGTGCTCTCCTGGGGGGCCTAATGTTTTTTGCCCCTCTGAGGAACTGCCTTAGAAGTGGATGTGAAAATAAGGGTGGATCCGTATTGTAGTGGGCTGAAATAGCTGATGCATGGATTTTAATGGAAGAAAAAGAAAGTCCTTTGTGTAACATCTCAGTTAAATACTGTAGAATCTGAGGCATGTGAGGCTGAAGTGTGTTTTGGCCTTTAGCTTGGTTCCAGGCACAAAGCCTTTTCCATTTGTCTGAATAGGCCTTCCTGGTGCTGGGCCTCCTAGCTTCCAGAATAACATCCATAACTGCTTGGGAAAGAGGAGCTGGCTGGATGCTTAGGTGATTTGCCATGCAGCCAGATTTAGGTTCATAGATTAGTACTAAGCTAACTGCCCTTGAGAGCCATTTTAAGCCTAGTCAGTTATCCCTTGAGAGACTCAAACCCTGCACCTCGTGTTTGTAAGGCAAACACCTTAACCATTAGGCCACCCTCCCACATGCTGTTTGGAGGTGCTGCCATTCTTCTTCGACTAAATCAGTTTCCTTCTTTATTTGCCTTGGGGTACTTGAGCGCAGAGGACTTTCTTGTTCATTCTCTCCTTTAAATTGTCTTCCATTTATGGGTGAGTTTCAGATGGAAACATTCAGCATGACTTGGGGGAAAGACCCCCACAGAAGCACAAGTAGATAATGCAAAGGCCGGAGATAATGCATTGGCCGGAGGTCAGGATCGAACCTTGTACCTTGTGCATGGGAGGCGAATACCTTAACCGCTTCGCTATCTGGTCTCTTTAAGGTTTTGAGCTGGCTGTGAAGAATCTGATTGTTTTGCTGTGTGAGCAAATGGGCAATTTGTGGTAAAATCCAAGGTGGGCCCTGGGCCATATTCCTCAATAGTGGGTACCAGTGCTGGCGTGGCCAGTCTGGGGCTATGAGCGTCAGTCGTGGTCTCTCCTTTCTGACTTTCAGAAGCACCTTTGTGAGGAGAGGCAATGGAGGGAAGGCATATACTGTCAGGTTTTTCCAACTGAATGAGAGTGCGTCCACTTTCCAAGCTTGATGGTGAAATGTCCTTGTACAAAATTTGTTAGTTGATAGTTTTGAGGACTGGCAAACAGGTCTATGTCTGGAAGGCCCCATTTTTCAGTTATCATTGCAAATACTTGTGGAGCCAGTTTCCACTCGTGGGGATCCATGATGTTTCTGCTGAGGTCGTCTGCCAATGTGTTCTTTTTTCCTGGCAGGAATTGAGCTTGTAACTGAACTTGGTAAGCCAGAGCTGTTTTCCACAAGGTCATTGCTTGCCTGCATAGAGGGTAGGAGTGTGTATCCCCCTGTTTGTTTATGTACCACATTACTGTGGTGTTGTCCGTCCTTATTGTAAGTAGTCCTGGATGTAATAGATTCTTGAAGGCTGTCAGAGCATTCTGTACAGCTAGCATCTCTTTTTGATTGATGTGCAGATTCCTTTGATCTGCAGTCCATATGCCTTGAACGCACTGTCCTGCCATGTGTGCCCCCCAGACGTAGTCTGATGCGTCTGTTGTCATAGTTTGCCTGGCTGGGGGCAAGGTGAAAGGCTGACCCTTGTTGAGGTGACATGCCTGTAACCACCATAGAAACTCCTGTTGTAGGCAGGGAATGAGAGATATCATAGTGTCCAAGCTGTGGCTGCGTTGAGACCATACGCTTTTTAGGTACCACTGTAATTTCCTCATATGCAGCTTTGCAAATGGTATTAGTAGTATGCAAGATGTCATGAAGCCCAAGGCCTGCAGAATTTTTCTTGCAGGTAGTTGGGTCTTTGTTGCCATTGTTTTGAAATATTGAGTCAGTTGTAGTCATTTGCCTGGCGTCGGATAAGCCTTCTGGGCCATTGTATTCAAGCTGGCACCCAGGAATGTCATATTTTGTAAGGGTACTAGTTTTGATTTCTTTTCATTTACTGTGTACCCCAGGCAACTTAGAAGATGTTTTACAAAAGCCAGATGTTGTAAGAGGATGTCCTTGCTTTCTGCTTGGATGAGGCAGTCGTCCAGGTATGGGTATATTTGAATTCCTCTTTGTCTGCAGTATGCAATTACTGGTGCCAGGCATTTTGTGAAGACCCTGGGTGCAGCAGATAAGCCAAAGGGCAGTGCAGAGAATTGATAATGGGTTGAACCTGCAATGAAACGGAGGTATCTTCTGCAACTTTGTCTGATAGGGACATGCAGGTATGCCTCCTTGAGGTCCAACGTTACTAGCCATGCTTTCTTGCCCAACATGGGAAGAAGCTGCTGTAGTGTTAGCATCTTGAAATTTGGGTACTTGTATGAAGGTGTTTAGAATTGAAAGGTCCAGAATTGGTCTCCAGGCATTGTCCTTTCTGGGAACTAGAAAGAGTCTTGAGTAAAATCCTTGGCCTTGCACTCGAGTAGGTACCAGTTGAATGGCTCTCATGTCCATGAGAGCTGTAATTTGTTTTTGTGCCTCTGCCCATTGATTTTGTGGCAGGTTTGGCATTCCTCTTTTCATTGGCAAGGTATGAAAATGGAATCTGTATCCTCGTGAAATTATGTATAGGACCCATTTGTCCTTTGTGACAATGTGCCAGTTGTCTGAAAAAAGTGCGAGTTTTCCTCCCAAGGGGGCTGCCAAGAGAGTGTTGCTTGGCCAGATGAGGTGCAAGTCATTGAGTTTGCCTTCTGGTAGTTTGGGACCTGTCTTCTCCTCCCTTCTGTGTTGCAGTGCCCCATTGGCGAGGTTTGTACTGGGCTTGTGGTTGTCCTCTGCCTCTTGGACGTCTGTATTTACCCCTCTGTGGTCTGTCAGTAGCTGGAAAGGACCAATTTTTTGTTGGCCAATTTCTGCTGAAGCGAGGGGGCTGTACCTGTAGGAAATCTTTGACTGTCTGCATAGATTTTGCCTTATCCTCCATTTTCTTTAAGACTTCTTCTGCTTTAACTCCAAAAAGAACATCCTGCTGTAAGGGAACATCTAGAAGCTTTGCTTTAACATGATCAGGCAGAGTTTGTTCCTTTAACCAAACATGCCTACGTATAACAGACACAGTGACAGCTGCTCTGCAGGAAGCCTCCAAAGAATCAAACCCACATTGTAAAGTATGTTTGCCCACCTGTTCAGTTGCATGCAACAGATCCTGCATTTCTTTCAATTCAGACTGTTGAGGGAGTGTGCTCATTTTTTGTTTTAACGGAGACATTAGAAATTGCTGATATTTTAGCATGTGGAATTGGCAATTTAGTGCCCTCATAGCTAGAGTAGCTGAGGTGTAAACCTTTTTCCTCCACCTGTCTAGTGCTCTGGAGTCCCTTTCAGAGGGTACAGGATTTTTTGCCATAGAAGCCTTAGCACCTTTGGGACCCTGGGAGATAGTCTCTGGATCAGCAACAGGGCTTTTATAAAGAAATTTGTGGGAATCAGGCACTCTATAGTATCTGTCAGGTTTGGCAGGAGGCAGAGAATCTGGGTTCAAACTGGATTCTAAGTAAACATCATCCACAATGTCTAAAACTGGGGGGATGGCAAGTGGTCTGTGCTGGGGGAGTAAAACTCTCTGAGCCTTTTCTTTGAGTCAGAGTAGTCCTGACCTTCCCAGTGAAAATGTTCCCTCACAGTGTGTAAAGTTTCCCCAAAGGAGTAGTCTTCAGGAGGAGAAGCTGAGGGAATAGAATTCTCAGCATCAGAATCTTCATAAGGGGAGGAGGAGTAATCTTGGTCCTCAGAGGAGCCTGAGGAAATAGACACTTGTTCAGAGGAGGCATATTCTTCCTCTTGTCTAGGCCTTTTGTCGGGTGGGGGTTGGGAACCCCTGATTAAAGAGATCAAATCCTCAGCCATTTTGAGCATCTGTTTCTTAGGCATGGAGCCTTGAACTGGAGACTGAAGTGCAGTCTTTTTAGGTTTAATAGGAGTCTTAGTCTTAGGATACGTTTTTATGGTGAGCGTCATCGGTCTGAAGACGCCTTCAGAAACCAAAGGTGTTTCTGCAGCACCGACATCTTTTTCAGTAGTGTCGTCGGAAGGGGCTAAACAAAATGGCTGCGTCGGCCTAGTACGTTCCGCCAAAAGTTCTGAAGCGGTCTCGGGTTCCAGATCTGCGGTAGTCAGGGGCTGCGTCGGAGCCTCACTGAAGACCGGTGAACCGGAGACCGGACCAGCCGAGGCCTCGGAGTCTGGCTTGGGTCTAGGCTGCCTGTCTTTATCCTTGCGTTTTTTGTGCACGCCGGTAGACGGTTGCTCCAACGGCATAGTGTAGTTAAATTTTCTACCGAAGTAGTGTCGTGCGAAATCAAAGCATCTTTTTATAGTACACTTATTAAACCTAGCACAAAAACGACAACCAGTGATGTCGTGGTCTGGGCCTAGGCAAGGTATGTAGTAAGAATGAAAATCCTTATGAGGTATTTGCTTCCCACAACAAATACAATTGTTAACTTTTTCTGACATCGGTCTGAGGCAAGAAAAGTTTCCCCAACGAGGTACTTAGCTTTATTGAAGACTTCGGATCTGAAATTCGACTTCGAAAATCTCAGGAGTCGGCCGACCGGCACTTGTGAACTGCTTCTGCTTCGGGCACCGCGTGGCAAGAAAGACTGAAGAAAATGGCGTCGGATGCAATATAAATACCCCTGGCGCACTGACGTCAGGGAAGAAGCGACAGCAACCGACGCCGGACCAAGACTTTGGAATTCCGGCCGACTGCGGGACCGCCTGACAACAGGATAACCCTAGTGTGATGACTGCAGCAGGGTAACACGATGAACGAATGCAGTGACCTATCCACTTTGAAACAGTCTGCTTGGAGATAGCCTTTCCTTGTGATGCTGTGGCATATGCCACTAGTAAATGCTCTTTCTGAAAACTTTAGTTTTGTCCAAATAGAATCTAAGTTGTCTGTGTACGTCCAAAGAATGCAGAATTTTCTCCCCCTTGTTCTGTGAATTTGGATAAAAAGTTGGTAAATTAATTATTTGGTTAAGGGCTACGCTGGATACCACCTTAGGCATAGATGTAGGGTTGGTGGATAAAGGGTTCCACAGCCATGAGAGCCTGTAGCTCTGAAACTCATCTTGCAGAAGTTATTGCTAGGAGCAGAGCTGTTTTCCAAGATAAGAACTTTATGTCTGCAGTAGAAGCTGGCTCAAAAGGCGGTAAGGTGAGCTTTTCCAAGACATAATTGAGGTCCCATGCAGGTATTGGCGTTCTCCTTGGAGGCCTTAAGTTTTTGGCTCCTCTGAGGTACTGCCTTAATAAAGGATGAGAAAAGAGTGATGGCTCTGTATTGTAATGAGCCGAAATGGCAGAGGCATGGATTTTAATTGATGAAAAAGATAGGCCTTTGTCCAGCATCTCAGTTAAATATTGCAAAATCTGGGGAATATTTGGGACAGCTGTATCAGTTCCTTGAGCTTGGTTCCAAGTGCAAAATCTCTTCCACTTCCCAGCATAGGATTTTCTAGTACTAGGCCTTCTGGCTTCTAAAATGACATCCATCACAGCTTTACTGAGAGGTGTGGTTTGTATGGTTGTATTATCCGCCATGCTGCCAGGTTTAGGGTCCTGAGTTGGCTGTGCAGAATCTGATTGTTTTGCTGGGACAGTAGATGAGGTATTTGAGGTAAGGTCCAGGCTGGGCATTGGGACAAGTTCCTTAAGATCGGATACCAGTACTGGCATGGCCAGTCTGGGGCAATCAGAATCATTTTTGGTTTCTCCTGCCTGACTTTTATGAGTACCTTGGGGAGGAGAGGAAGTGGAGGAAAAGCATATACTGATAGGTTTGTCCAGCTGAAAGATAAGGCGTCCACTTTCCAAGCTTGTCTGCGATAAGTCCTTGTGCAGAATCTTTTTAGTTGATTGTTTTGAGGAGAGGCAAATAGATCTATGTCCAGGCGTCCCCATTTCACTGTTATCATGCTGAAGACTTGCTGATCCAGGTTCTACTCGTGGGGATCCATGAGGTTTCTGCTTAGTTTGTCTGCCAGAGTATTTTCCTTTCCTGGCAGGAATTGTGCCTGCAGATGAACTTGGTAAGTTAATGCTGTGTCCCATAAAGCCATGGCTAGTCTGCACAGGGGGCAATAATGTGTGCCCCCCTGCTTGTTTATGTACCACATGACCGTGGTGTTGTCTGTCTTTATCAGTAGTTGTCCTGGATGAAGTAGGTCCTTGAAGGCTGTCAGGGCATTTTGAACAGCTAGCATCTCTTTTTGATTGATATGTAGATGCTTTTGGTTTGTGGACCAGGTGCCCTGAATGCCTCTTCCTGCCATGTGTGCCCCCCAGGCATAATCTGATGCATCCGTCGTTAGGCTCTGCCTGGATGGGGGTAGTGAGAATTGGTGTCCCTTGTTTTGGTGACAAGCCTTGGCCCACCATCGAAATTCCTGTTGCAGGCAGGGAATTAGAGTAATCATTGTTTCCAGGCTGTGGCAATGTTGTGTCCAGACACTTTTTAGGTACCATTGAATGTTCCTCATATGCAGTCTTGCATATGGAATTAGTAAGATGCAAGATGCCATGAAGCCCAAAGGCTGCAGAAATGTTCTTGCAGATAACTGGGCCTTTGTTGCCATTTCCTTGAAATAGGTAGTCAGTTGCCTTTGTTTGTCTGGAGTGAGATAAGCCATCTGGGCAGTTGTATTTAAGCTTGCACCCAGGAATATTATCTCTTGAGAGGGTACTAGTTTTGATTTCTTTTTGTTGACTGTGTACCCTAGGCCTGTTAAGAGTTTTATCACAAAAGTCAGATGCTGTAGTAGAATGTCTTTGTTCTCTGCTTGTATGAGGCAGTCGTCCAAGTAAGGATATATTTACATTCCTCTTTGTCTGCAGTAAGCAATTACTGATGCCAGGCACTTTGTGAAGACCCTAGGTGCAGTAGATAAGCCAAAGGGCAGTGCAGAGAATTGGTAATGCTTTGAGCCAGCCTTGAACCTGAGGTATCTTCTGCATGACTGTCTGACTGGGACATGCAGGTATGCCTCTTTTAGGTCTAAAGTCACGAGCCAAGCCTTGCTGCCCAGCATGGGCAGAAACTGCTGTAAGTTCAAAATCTTGAATTTCGGTATATTCAGGAAAGTGTTTAGAATAGATAGGTCCAGTACTGGTCTCCATGCTTTGTCCTTTCTGGGTAACAAGAACAGTTTTGAGTAAAATCCTTGCCCTTGCTCTTGCTGTGGTACTTGTTGAATAGCCCTCATGTCAATGAGTGCTGCGACTTGTTTTTGAGCCTCTGCCCATTGATTTTTTGGCAGGTCTGGCCAACCATTTGCCCTTGGCAGAGTATGGAAATGAAACTTGTAGCCCTGTGACACTGTCTAGAACCCATTTGTCCTGGGTTATAATGTGCCAATTTTGAGAAAAAAGTGCTAGTTTTCCCCCTAAGGGTGCTGCCAGAAGATAAGTGCTTGACGCAGGCAGGGGGAAGTCATTGGAACTGTTTCCTGTATTATTGTGATTTGTCCTCTCCACCTTTGGAGGTAGAAGCTCTCCACTGCTTAGACCTGTAGGATATTGCGGCTGTGATCTGCCTCTAGGGCATCTGGATCTGCCCCTTTGAGGTCTGTCTGAGACTGGAAAGGACCAGTTCTTTGTAGGCCAGTGTCTGCTACATCTAGGTGGCTGTACCTGTAAGAAATCCTTGACCGTTTGCATAGATTTAGCTTTGTCCACCATTTTCTTTAACACCTCTTCTGCCTCAACACCAAACAAGGTATCATGTTGTAAAGGAGCATCTAATAATTTTACTTTAACATGGTCAGGCAGATTTTGTTCCTTTAACCAAGCATGCCTCCTAACGACAGAACCCGTAACAGCGGCCCTGCAGGAGGCCTCCAGAGAATCAAACCCACATTGCAAAGTACGCTTTCCAACTTGTTCAGCTGCATGCAATAAATCCTGCATTTCTTTGTTTTCTGCACATTCAGAATTTGCCATCATTTTCTGTTTAAGCAGTGTCATGATATATTGCTGATATTTGAGCATATGAGACTGGCAATTTAAAGCCCTTATAGCCAAAGTAGTAGATGTGTAAACCTTTTTTCCCCATCTATCCAGAGCCCTGGAATCCCTGTCAGAGGGGGTAGGATTTTTTGCAGTAGAAGCCTTGACCACCTTTGGACCATGAGAAATAGTTTCTGGGTCTGCAGAAGGGTTTTTGAAAATAAATTTATGAGAGTCAGGGACCCTGTAGCATCTGTCCAGCTTAACAGGAGCTGGAGGTAGAGAGTCAGGGGTCAGACTGGACTCTGAGAACACATCATCTACAATGTCCAACACAGGTGGGATAGCTAGAGGCTTGTATTGAGGAAGTAAAAGGAAATCTCTGAGCCTTTTCTTAGATTCTGAAAAGTCTTGGCTCTCCCAGTGAAAGTGCTCCCTCATGGTATGCAAGGTTTCTCCAAAAGAGTAGTCCCCTCAGGAGGAGCAGAAGGAATAGATTCTTCAGCATTAGAATCCTCATGGGGGGAAGAGAACATTCCTGATCAGAAGAGGAATTAGAAGAAATGGAAACCTGATCTGAAGATTCATAGTCTGTCTCTTGCCTAGGCATCTTATCAGGAGGGGGATGGGAACCCCTGATCAAGGTAATTAAGTCTTCGGCCATTTTGAGCATCTGTTTTTTGAGCATGGAGGCCTGTCCTTGTGACTGGTGAACTTGTTTCTTTGCCTTTAAAGGTGTCTTAGTCTTTGTCTTTGAAGGAGGTTTTATATATAATTGTTTAGGTCTGAATAAACCCTCAGAAGCTGATGCCTGCTCAGCGGCTCCGGACCCATCTGAGGGAATAGTTTCCGAGGCTCCAATACCTTGAGTTTCCAGCGGCCTGGCTGGCTCCATGTGGGAGTCAGTAGCGGCTTGCGAATCTAAAGTAGCGGGCGTCAGGGGCTGCGAAAGCGCCTCACTGAGAACCGGCGACATGCTTAAGAGAAGCTTTGTCTTCGGTTTTGGACCTCGGTTGCCTGTCCTTTTCTTTTTCCTTTGCGTTTTTTATGAACTCCGGTAGTCGGATGGCTATCCGACGACACTGTATAATTAAATCTTCGCCCAAAATAGCTTAATGCAAAATCGTACTGACGCTTAATAATGCGTTGGTTAAATCTAGAACAAAACCGACAACTAGCAACGTCGTGGTCAGGGCCTAGGCAAGGAATACAGTAAGAATAAAAGTCCTTATGAGGTATTTGCTTCCCACAAGATATACAATTATTAATTTTTTCTGACATCGGTCTGGAGCAAGAAAAAAAGTTTCCCCAATGGGGTACTTGGCTTTTAATGAAGACTTCGGATCTGAAACTCGAACACGAAAATCTCAGGAGTCGGCTGACTGGCACTTGCGAACTGCTTCTGCTTCGGGCACCGTGCGGCAAGAAAGACTAAATAAAATGGTGTTGGCTGCATCTTTTATACCCCTGACGTCAGGGAAGAGGCGATAGCAACCGACGCAGGACCCAAGACTTTGGAATTCAGGCCGGCTGAGGGCAACCTGCCAGCAGGATAACCCAAATGTAATAACTGCAACAGTGAAACACGAAGAACATCCACTGAAGTCAAAGTGAAATATTTGTACAGTATAAATGAAAAAAAAAAAAACCATAAAAAGAAGTTGTGAGGCTGGTCTATGTCATGCATGAAGTCAATTCCTACTGCAAGACCAGAGAATTCTTCATGACGTGGTTTCAAAAATCATCACTAAATTCACTCCCTAAACCTGAAGTACTAAACATTCCAGGTTTCAAATCCCAAACTCCATGTAGTTCATATTTTATTTTAGTTTGCCAGTGTAATGCACTGATCAAAAGCAGCCATTTGCAGACACAGCCCAAGTGAGGAAAAAAGGCATTCCTAGGTAGAAAATAAAAAGTAATAAATAAGAAATAAGATAATTCTCTGTTTAACAAACATTTGCAGGAAGTTCCATAAAGCAAGCCATATTAAAAAATAACGAGCATTAAACAATGGGTAAACTGTACATCCATACGCAGGGTATTAATGTACAAGTAATGCCCGATGAGAAGAACAAGTCTACCACTTCATGGCTGCTTATCAAGCCGCCGTGGAGCTTGGACTGAAGAAACGGAACAGCCGCCATTATTTTAAGCTCACTAAGCAGCATTTTTGCTGCTAGCAAGTGTAAAATATAAAAACAGAAAAGGTACGTGTGTGTCTATGTGTGAGTGTATGCATGCATGTCAGTGAGAGTGAGCAAGCAGTTATTTTACACTCGCTAAGCAACGCTTTTGCTGTTTAGCGAGTGTAAAATAAAGAGAGGAAAAAAAAAGAAAATCCAGCATGTGTGTGAGAGTATATGGATATATGTAATAAGAGAGAAAGAGAGCGACAGCAATCGTGTGTGTGTGTGTGTGTGTGTGTCTGTGTGTGTGTGTCTGTGTGTGTGTGTCTGTGTGTGTGTGTCTGTGTGTGTGTGTCTGTGTGTGTGTGTGTCTGTGTGTGTGTGTCTGTGTGTGTGTGTCTGTGTGTGTGTCTGTCTGTGTGTGTGTCTGTGTGTGTGTCTGTGTGTGTCTGTGTGTGTGTCTGTCTGTGTGTCTGTGTGTGTCTGTGTGTGTGTCTGTGTGTGTGTCTGTGTGAGAGAGAGGGATGGAGAGAGTAAGAGAGAAAGCGAGCGTGATGTGTGAGTGAATGCATGCATGTATGTAAGCAGAGGACACTGCCTGTGAGAGAGATTGAGAGAGAGTGACACTGAATGTGTGCATGAAGGCAGATGGAGACTGTGAGAGATTGAGAAAGATGGTGAGACAGATCTTGTGTGAGTGAATGCGTGTATGAAAGCAGAGGAGACTGTGTATATGTAATGTGTGTGACAGCAGAAGAGACTGTGTATGTGTGTACGGCAGAGAGAATGGGCTGTATGTAAAATTGTTGCGTTTCATTTGCTTATTCTTTTTAAGCGCTATATTATTTTTTATACATATATTTGATGTAAAATGCTTTCTCCAACACCATTAATATATACTACAGCAAGTTTGAAACAGTAGGCAGAGAAACTATTTTACATTAAAAATATATATAAAAAAATAATATAATACTTAAAAAAAAAAAAAAAAAAAAAAAAAAAAAAAAAAAAAAAAAAAACAAGCAAGTAAAACACCAGTTTTATAGCAAGCCCTTTGTCTAAGCGCAATAATGCACTCTAGGGTGTGTGTTAACACACCCTGTCGGGCATTACTGCTTGCATACTATATACATATTTAAGAGAAACTGTTAATTTCAATAATGAGAACTAAATGACAGCAAGCACAGAATATCAGTTTAGCAATTTAATGTGGAGTGTAGTATGAAGAAATAAAAAGAAATGGGGACAGCAGGTGTACATTAGGGCAAGTGAGAATGAGAGTTAGATGATGTGCCTTTTGTAAGGGAAGGAGCAATTTTCTTGACAATGGGGGTAGGTGACAAGCTCCGTTCTAAACTTGTTTAATTTGGAGTGTTCCTTGAGGTCCTGAGGGACAGACTCTCAAAGAGAGGAAGCAAATATGGAGAGAGAGGTTTGAAGGATTTTAAGGAGAACCAAAGATCTACATAACCAGAAGAAGATAAGATATTTGTTTAAGAGAAAGCCATTTTGCTTTTTTTTTCGGTACTTTTCCATTAACGAGGCAGCAGGCAAAATGCGCAGTTGCTGTCAACTCCCCACGGCTTATGTGAACATCTAAAATTCAAGTCCTTTTGGAACCACCCTAATGGAAATACATTATTGGAAAAACATGTTCTCAAGTGACAACGATTGATTCTTTCTCAGATACTTCTCCACTTCCGAAAGTAAACTTTTTAGCTGCATCTTTCGATCAACGCAGTTGGCCTACATGTTGTATCCCTACAGGGATTATATTTAGCAGTAAGAACTGAAAAAACATCAGGAAACAGATTACCTTCTTTCTCACAACTGCACTCAATTCCTTCTGCAGATATCCTTTCAAATACAGATTCTGTAACAGCCTCATTAGAAAAATTATGATCCACCATATTCACAGAATAAGCTGCACTTGTGTTTTTAAGTCCTGCCTGACACCATTATAATTCTTAACACAGTGACTGTTCCAAATCAGCACATGGTGGGAAAGAGGAGCACTGCATTATTTTTTCGCAATACAATGTCTGTCATTTTGACCCTATTTAGGAAGTAACAGGGAATGTTTCTAAAAGTAGCTGTCTAAGCAGCAGTGCAGCACTGACTTGCGAGGAAAAAGTCAGTAGCAGAGTGACAATAAAGGCCAAATTCAAAGCAGTACTGACATGACAGAAATTGCATAACAGTGTACCAAGGAATAAAATAAGACGCACAGAATTTAGATGAACCACACATTTTGCCTGCTGCCACTTAACAGTTATTGTGACACCAAAGCCAAAATTAAAATCAGACCAAAACAATAAAAAAAGCACTACTGACACATGGGGAAAAGAATAATTGTGTCAGGAGGAGGACCACATTACAACCAGAAACAAATGAGCCAGTGTGAGTTGACAGCGACCGCACATTTAGCCTGCTGCCCCTTAACGGAAAAGTACCTTTTTTTCTTTTTAAAGCATTATGTCTTCTTTGTTATTACTTATCTGTCTACACTGGTAATATGCCTTCTTTGTTATTACTTACCCGTTTACCTTGGAGCTTTTCTCCCCGGGCCTCCACTGAAAAAGGACATTAATCCAGTTGGACTATCCCGGTCAACAAATGTAAAATAAATAAGTAAAATTTTGAGTGGATGAGGTAGCGTAGAATCTTCAAATATCTGTGATGGTTTGGAGTGCGGCAATTTTTTTTTTTTTTTTTATTAACTAAGCTGAAGAAATTATGGAAAGCCATATTCAAGATAAGATATGAGGACACTTTAGGTTACAGGAATGGAGAGATTTTTTTGGCCAGGAAAAGCAGAAAGTTTATTTTGGATTTTTTTGTTCTCAGTGTGGAAGTTGATAGACTGATCAAAATAGAGACCTAGGTATTTGAAACAGTCTACAGTTTTAGTTGTGGAGTTACTTAGGTTGGCAATATTAAGTCACTTTGGGAAATTAGGATAATCTTTGTTGGAGGGTCTGAAAATATTTGGTTTTGCCAGGGTTTAAAAGCAACACTTTTGAAGTTGATGCAGACAAGCCTTGGAGTTGTGTCTGGATTATGCTGTGAGATGGGTACATTTATTCAAGTCCAACCAAGTGGAAAACCCCTTTTCAGCTGAGGCCTGGAGTGAAAATCTCCATAGAACATAGAACCTAACACAAATCTGAGAAACAGGAGTACACAAAATGTTAAAAACAAAAGGAATTCACACAGACAAACATGGCAGATAACATAAAAAATGTTAAGTTGCAGGTAGCATAGGGGTAAGGGAAAAAAACAGTATGTGTGTAAAAGATGTACCACATAATACATTATATCAATGTAGTAGAGTAATGACATGAAATATCATCAGAGCAGTATATTGCTAAGTAGTAGAAAAGTAAAGAAATTGCATATGTTATAAAAAAACAAAGTTATGTACTCACAATAACGTTCTATGTTTGTTGTCCATCTCGCCCTTCACCCTTACATGTGGGTTCACTCGGCCGATTACAAAGCTCGAACTCAGCTCGTGGCAAGGTAGGTATCCCATAATCCAGTGGTATCAATCCTCAGATCTTGTTTGCTGCTAACTATAATACAAATTAGTTATACTGTACCCTCAGGTAAAGGAGAAACAATATAGTGAAAGGTCTCCAACATAAGAAAAGAGCAAAATTCCCTACCACGTCCTCTAGGACTATATGGACAGGGGTAGGTGGGTAAGAATGAAGGGCAAGATGGACAACAAACATAGAATGTTATGGTGAGCACATAACTTCTTTATGTTTTGTCCTATCTCGCCTTCATTCTTACATAAGGGACAGCGTCCCTATCACCTTTTTCTCGGGTGGCTCACGGGAATACACTCTAGCACTGTGGAACCAAAGGAAGCTCTGTCCCTGGAGACCAAGTCAACTTTGTGATAAGTAATAAAAGTATGTGGTCTTGGCCAAGTTGTGGTTGCACTAATACTGTCCAATGAAATCCTGTCTTGAAAGGCAGTGGATTTTGCTCCTGATCTGGTTGAGTGACCTCTAACTTTGAAGGGGAGTGTCTTGTTAATGGAAGAGTATATAAAAGTTACGCAATTAGAAAGTCAATTAGATAATGTGACTTTAGGGACTGGCATACCCTTTTTCTTGCCTCCGAAAAGGTTATGAATAACTGATCTGACTTCCTGAATTTTTTTAGCTCTGTGGAGGTAGAACCTCAGTTGCCTATGTACATCAAGTTAGTGAAGTCTGTATTCTGCCTTGTTGGTACGGTTAGGGAAAAATACTGGAAGTTCAATTGATTGGTTAATATTAGACTGGAAGCAAATCTTAGGGACAAAAGATGGGTTAGTTCGAAGATAAACCCTGTCTTTATGGAAGATCAAATAGAGGCTTGACTGAAAGCGCTTGTAAGCTCTGAAACTCTTCTAGCTGAGGTTATGGCTATCAGAAGATTCGTTTCCCAAGAGAGGAATTTTAAATTGCAAGTGGATGAAGGTTCAAAAGGTGGTGAGGTTAAGTGCAAAAGGACAAACTTTAAATCCAAAGGAGGGACAGGTTCTTTAAATGGAGGTCTTAGTAAGGAAGTGCCTTTCAAAAAGGCTTTACCACAGTCTATGTGCCATCAAGTTAGGCGTATGCTGTCCTACGTGGAAATTGGAGATAGCTGCTAGCTGGACTTTAACTGTGGCAGCGGCTGAACCTCCTTGGAGGAGTTCTGAGAGGAAATCCAAAATTGAATAAATTGGGGCAGTGAAGGGATATATGTTTCTGGTCTGCGTCCAAAAAGAAAATCTTTTCCATTTATTAGCATATAGTTTTCTGGTAGAAAGCTTACGAGAGGATATCAAGATATGTTTTACTGCTGAAGTGAAATCCTGAAGCCTGACTAAGGCTGGAAGTGGAGCAGCCAAGCTGTCAAGTTGAAGGTGTGGAGAGAGGGATGGAACATTATAGACAAATGTGTCAGCAGGTCTGGAACTGGGTCCAGAATCCATGGATCTTCCAGTAGATGAGGCCCAAGAAAGGGAACCAAATCTGATGAAGCCAGTATGGAGCAATGAGAATCATCTTGCTTCCCAAGGATTTTGCTTTCTGAATGACTTTTGATACGAGGGGAAATGGGGGAAAAGTATAAAGAAGTCTCGAGGGCCAATTGTGAACAAGTGCATCTCTAGGTGTCTCCCCCGGAGGGGGGGATCAAAGCAAAGTAGCTGCTACAGTTGGCGTTCATACGGGTGGCAAAAAGATCGCAGCAAGGCTGGCACCATTTGTGGAAGATGTCTTCTGCTATGTTCTGATTCAGTGACCACTCATGAGGCAGCAAAACTGCCCTGCTGACCTTGTCAGCTATCACACTGGACATTCCTGGGATGTGCAATGTGACTAGAAAGCGTTGGGAAGATATAACCCACTGCCAAACCCTCACAGCCTCCCGACAAAGTGGGTATGAGCTGGTTCCTCCTTGTCTGTTTATATACCATTCCACTGATATACTGTCTGACTGGATTGCAATCATCACTAGAGGAAGAGAGTTGTGGAGTGTTTGCTATGCCAGAAACACTGCTCTCATCTCTAGAACACTGATGTGCAAATGGGCCTCGTGTTCTTGTCATATGTCTTGGACGGTCTTTCCCAGGTAATGCCCCCCACCCCACCCTATCTGGAAAGCATCCGCGGTCACAGTAGCAACAGGTTGATGTGGAGCGAATGGTCTCACAATGGTTAACTCGTTGGACTGAATCCACCAACGAAGATCCTTCTTGCAAGTTTCTATTATGATTGGGTGACACAGAGGAAGTTCCTGAAGCGACCACTGGGAGAATAGTAACCACTGTAGGATTCTCATATGCATTCTAACTAATGGAACAAGGGTTATGGTTGAGGCCATTGTTTCCAGTAGTTTGAGCACTATCTTTGCTTTGACCTTGGGTTTGGGAAGAAGCAGCAATATCTGTTTGAAATTTGCAATTCTGTTGGCGGGAAGGCGTGCCATCATTGAAACTGTGTCTATTTCTGCGCCTATAAAAGTAACATGCTGACAGGGCAACAAGGCAGATTTTTGCAAGTTTACTGTAATGCCTAGCTGAGCACAAATTTGTAGATTCATGTCTCTGGCCTGTTGGAAGTAGATGCTTGGTGGTGGCAGTTAGGAGCCAGTCTCCAGGTATGGAAACACTCGGAATCCAAGATGTCTCAAGTGAGCCGTTACTACTGTCATCCATTTGATGAACACTCTGGGGGCTGTAGAGAGACCAAAGGGCAGAGCATGAAACTGATAGTGACTGGCACCCAGACGGAAGTGTAAGTGACTCCTCAATGCTCTGTCCATTTTTATGTGGTGGTATGCATCTTGGAGGTCTATCGAGCACATCCAATTGTCAAGGGGGAGTACAGACTGCAGTGTCACCATTCGGAACTTGGACTTCTTTACTGATTCGTTTAGTTTGCTGAGATCCAATATGGACCTCCAGTCCCTTGTTCTTTTGGGTACTAAAGAATCTCTAGTAAGTTCCGAATCATATCTGGCCTGCAGGGACGGTTTGGATGACTCTTTTGTTTAGCAACTTTTGGATCTCTATGGTTGCTTGATCCCTGTGATTGGGTGGAACATCTGGAATTTTCCTGGTTCGAGGAGGAGGGTAGGAGAAGGATATGGAGTATCCTATGGATATTATATTTTGTACCCACTTGTCTTTTTGATATTGTGCCAGGCTTCTGGGTACAAAGATAAACGTCCCCCGACTGGCTCCAGAGCAGCACAGTCGGGCCTCTTTTCAGGAGCGCTAATAGGGATGCCCACAAAAGGAATCATGGTCACCCTGGTTCTGCAGACCCCCTCTACCTCTAGAATGGCATCTACCATTATTTCCTCCCCCTCTGCCCCTGGGGAATGAATCACCTCGTGTGTCTAGGAAAAATCGCTGGGATTTCTTGAACCTTTCTGCCCTTTGGGATAGGGTCTTGAAGGGACGGAAAAATGGCAGAGAGAGTTTTTCCTTCCTGCTCGCACCTGGTGAGTGCAACCTTAACTTCTGGACCAAACAGTGAGGAACCATCAAAAGGGGCATTTATGAAGGTAGACTTAAAGGATTCCGCGAAGTTACACAAGTGCATCCAGGAGTGTCTCCTTAGGGAAACTCCTGAACCTGCTGACCTACTCGCTCCATCTGCTGCGTATTACCAGCCTTATAGAGGAGTTCACAATGGAGTTTAACTCGTTAACCCCGACTACCGTCTCATGGCGTCTTTGTGCTTACATCCGAGCACGCTGAAAAATGGTAGGAATTGCATGTAGTTACACCAGAGTGCCTTCTAGCAGCGCAAGTAATTCTGCAGTCATATTATTCCTCCACGGCTGAAAATTAAATTGAAAAGGTAACTGAACTTTGTCAGTTACCTTGTCAGCTTAATTTTTCGTGTGGAGGTAGGTGTTCATATTTGTCTTTCCCAAGAAAACTGGCTTAAATGCAATAACAATAGTTATGCCCGTCAGGACAGGAATAATCGTAATTGTTTAAAGGGAGAGTGTCAAAGATTCACCTTCCAGAATACGTTCATTTTTTTTTTTGACCAATCCATAGTGTAAGTGGAATAAAGTGCATCTTTGTGTCTCTTTCTGAATCTTTCCCCACTTGTTTTTTTACAATTTCATTCTTTTAACTGAAGGAGCATCCTGCTCTCAGTCGGACTAGGTAGTACTACCCTCAATGTGACATCAGCATATACACCCCTTCCCTACCCTCAGCTCATTAAATCTGACCCTACCTAACCTTTCCCAGGATTATTTTCCTTCCCTTGGGAAAATGAACATAACATTGCCTTGGTTCCTATCATTTCATCTAAGGAAGCATTTTGTCCAACTGAATAACTTTGTGGGCAAGTTCAAAGCACTTTTGTGTGCCGATCCCTTGGTCTAACTATCTGCAAGAAGTGCAATAGAAATAGAAATGTTGCTGATTGCCATTTTTCCTTAGTTTAAGGCATTTTTGCTTGAACCTAATTGATGTTCATTTCTGCATGTGGTCTTCACTTTTTGCAGCTGTTTGCTACATTGTAGCTGTTTGATATAAAAAAAAAAAAAAAAGTTTAACTGAAATTGGACAGCTGAAGCGCTAAGTGCAGGCAGGTATAAATTGTAGCAATTGATTGCTACATTCCTTGGTGTAGTTTTACCTATCTGTAATAAAGGAATACATATGCCCTGGGCTAACTAGCTGCTAACGGGCATAACTAAACAGATTTCAGCAGAACTGATGGACTTTCTGCTGTATAACTTGATAAATATGACTTATGTGCCAGTCCGTTACTGTAATTACCTTCATGCAATGCAGTAGAAAATTTAATGTTGCTGATCGCCAGTATTCTATACTGTACATATTTTTAGCATAAATCCTAAATGATGGACAGTTCGGCATTTGGTCTGGACTTTAGCAGCTGTTTGCAAACCCTATTTTTTTTTTTTTTTACAGTAAAATCAGACAGATGAAGCTGAAGCGCTAAGTGCAGGCAGGTATAAACAGACTTCAGCACCACTGAGAAAGTTTGTCTGGTATGACTTGCTAAATATTTGCTAAGGGGTGGATGGCACTAGTGTCGGTAGATGACAAATCCTTAGGCTTCCGTTATGTATTTGCAACACAGCAAACCATTTGAACTTAATGCAGAAATAAAATCAGAAGTGCAACTATTTCACTAGCAGGGAAGTAACTAATGTACCCATTCGCTTACTCCTACAACTTAGCGGCTGCTGCTGGAGTACGTGCAAATATGAACAACTGTACAGATGTACTGTAACTGACCTCCGGTCTAGTTTAAAATATCAGACTGAAGATGCACAATATGTTTTGCCAGAAGTTCAGTTACTGAGACTTGGTTCATTAAAAATGCTTTAATGGTGATCTGCTAGCTCCACTCGCAAACGGACATTGGCGTTTATTAACGGTTCTCAGGATCTAGGATGTCAGCTGTAGATAACTGTGTTGTTGAATTAATAGCTGCAGAGCAAGGTAGGGAAGCAAGAACAATTTTCTTCCAGTAATGTATGCCACTGTGGGGCAATGTATTGCACAACTGGTTGGCAGACCCCCTGCTGTGTTTTCCAAGGAAACCACTGTACAGAACTTAAATGCAGTGCAGCCATATGTGTACATATTCCCTGTAACAAGGGCAACATCCATTCATTTTTTGAGTTTCTGTGGTCCATTTTCCTCGGCTTTTTGTTGTTAATATCCAGCATGTATTGCTTATGTCTCCCTTTATTATGTATATGTGTTGGAAAGATCTGGAGATGTAGTCGGCACGCGTACCACTCTAATAGGATACCTCATTATAGAATTTTTTTGCCTCAGCTCCCATATGTAAATTGACTTTGGGAAAACATCGCTCACGGCCGCAAAGACACCAATTTGCATCTCATGCAATGAAATCTGGGAATTGAACCCATATTTAAAAATGTGACATCACTGCAGAATTAATTTCAACAAGTCCCAAACCTCCAGAATGATTCTGGTGACAACATGCATCTTTCCCCAGTGATGTGTGATTGTAGAGTTAGTAAATGCAAGTCAAGGAGTTGGGGGGGGGGGTCCCCACATACCAAGGGTATGGGAAGGGGCTTTTTCCTCTGAAAAAAAAAACTCTGTTTTAGGTTTGCTGGATGAGACTTTCAGAAGAAAAACAAAAACTGCTTTGGAGTTGTGATACATGACTTGGGCAACATTTTTTAGCAAAACTTGGACTTTCTGTTCATTTCATTGCAGCCCTGTATAGTAGTCCGGTGTTCCTTTATTTTGCTGTGTTTATAGTAGGGAACAGAGAAGAGATACATGGTATTACTACTTTTACTGATTTTCTCAGATGGTGATGACCCAGTCTTACATTACATCTGCACCTGTAATGTATTGAATGTCTGCTCAATAGGTTATGTGCAGCAATTATCACCTTTGTCTGAACATGCAGAATCTTCCAGTAATGAAATTAAAGTAATTATCACATTATTAAGTGACAATATGTGCAGATATAGTATGCAACCCTGAGTTATCACCTGTCAGGTAAAATCCGCAGCAGCTGCCACCGTTACTCACATTAGTAAAAGTCGTTTTCACATTGATGAATGCACATGCCAGAGATTGGTTTCTGTTCTGTCCTGCATATGCATGGTTTCAAGGATGCCAGTGTTCCTGAAAGGACACATGCAGAAAGAAAAGGTCTAGCTAAGTATTTAACCTTTCTCGTGTATGCCCTCTGTAGCTCTCCTGACACTCTACCTCCCTTCAGGTAAAGTAAGTTTATTTAGGTCAGGGCAAGAGACAATACATTAGCCCTTTAATTCCTTATTTGCTGAAAAGGACACACGGAAATGGAAAAAGCAGGGGAAGGCAGACTGATGACACTGAAGGAGGTCATGAAACAGTAGTGGTATCACCCATCTGAGTGGGTAGCCAGCACAGGTATGGGACACTTCAGACACAGAGTGCCACACAGTTTGTTTAGGAATTGGGTCATGGAAATTATGACTTTTTTCATATTCTGGAAAATAACTTTGCTAGGGAGCATGCAAATGTCCCAAGTGATACCTCATTTTTGAAGACGGTGTTAGTCCTTACAGCATAGTAAAAGAACTGTGCCCGTGGGCTGTACACATCCACAGATATCACAGTTTGTTTAGGACGAAGGTTATGAAAATTATGATTTTTTTTTCATATTTTAGTAAATAACCTAGCACACTGACATGCTCCCTTGCAAAGTAATACCTCATTTTGAAGACTGTGTTAGTCCTTAAAACATGGTAAAAGAACTGTGCCTGTGGGCTGTACACATGCACAGATATCACAGTTTTGGACAAAGGTTATGAAAATTATGATTTTGTTTTCATATTTTGGTAAATAACTTTGCAAGGGAGCATGTCAATGTGCTAGGTAATACCTCTTTTTGAGGACAGTGTTAGTCCTTAAAACGTCGTAAAATAACTGTGCCCATGGGCTGTACACACACACAGATATCACAGTTTGTTCAGGACTTAGGTTATGGAAATTGATTTTTTTCATATTTTGGTTAATAACTTCGCTAGGGAACATGTAACTGTGCCAAATCACACCTCATTTTGATGACAGTCTTAGTCCTTACATGATGCAAGAACTGTGTCTCTATGCTGTACACATCCACATATATCACAGTTTGTTTAGTCTTGTAGGATTATGAAAATTATACATTTGCAATATTTGTCATTATTATGCCCATATCTTTGCAAGGGAGCATGGTGACAACACAAATGATGCATCATTTTGAAGCTGACATTGAGCCACACAATTTGTACACTGATATGTAGTCTCTCTATCTGTTACAGATGATGAGATATTATGCTTTGTTTATCAATTGTGATAAATATAACATTAATTATATTTCTGTGAATATCTCTGTAACCAAGCATCACACAGTAATGGTTAAGGTATCGTTTTGAAGCTGACAATCATACAAACAAATTGATTACAAATTGTATGGGTCTACATGGTACATTCACCAAGATAATTGTGATTTGTTGTACCAAAAAGGTACAAAATATGCACAATATCAGTATTGCTTAGCAAATATTTAATAATGAATTAGATACGCACTATCAACATTTACACTGCTGGAAAGGTCAGTGTCTGCTGAACAACTTTCACAGTTACATTTTTTAGTCTAGCTCTTCTGGTTAAAGAGTTATGAACATTTGTTTTCTGTATGGTATTACAAATGGATTATCTGAAAATGAGTTCAGGCTGCACTGTTCCTATGGTGGAAGTAAGCAGGCTGCATTGTATGAGCTGCTCCGGAGTGAATGAGTTAAGGTGGATAACTGAGCGGTAACCTTTTCTTGTACCCCTCAGCTGAAGTATCTTGCAGGTTATCTCCTAGTTCCTTCAGATCATCTCTCTGAAGCCTTGTAAAATGAGTAAGATAATTCAGCGATCTAGCACACTGACATGATCTAAAGGTAAAAGCCGCTGAAGAAAAAAAATGCTTCCCATATCTGTCCATCGTTCGGGACTCCTTATTCGGCAGATGGACAGATAAGGAAGTGTCTGCAAGCTCCTTCTTGGTGGCTGCTGCCACCACCATAGCATCTACCGGCATGCCTTTTGTCAAGAAATCCTTTTCCTTGGGGGCTGAGAGAAATTTGTTTGGCCTCCTAGGGATTGGCTCCATGGTGTCAGGGGATTCCCACGCCTTTCGACTGACCAAGTCCATGAGCTCGTCAAAAGGCGGAGACACCCAAGAGGCTGAAGGTTGAGCTCCGAAAGCCTTCAGGTACACCGACTCCTCATCAGAAGGGGTGACGGTAGGTCAGCCACCTCAATGTTTTAGGATCTAAAGGATATCTGCAAAGGAGATATCATCAGAGGACGACCATGGGGACCCTTCTGACTCCTCAAGGTCAGTGTCAGAGGTGAGAGACTCATCAGGGGAGTCTATATGCTTCCTCTTGCATGTTTTCTTCTGAGGAGGCTCCTCAGAAGGGTATTCTGGGGAGGTCTCAGAAGAATGGGGACGACATAGACGGTCTTCCTGAGGCTGCGGATCTCTCTGTCCTGCGGACAGGGTGACGCCAAGACAGAGGCCGTTGCTTTTGGGGGGAAGAACATCAGCATCCTTGCATAGAGCTGTAGATTTGGCCAGCACACTTTTCATCAGCTCAAAGACAGACTCCCCCGGCTCCAAGGACACCTACCAGTTCTGAAAAAGCAGAGGTAGTCCCCAGTTCCAGGGAGATCGGCTCCGACATCGATGTAAGAGCCCAGCTCAGGCGAGCCGACGCACTGAGAGGTAGTCTCGGAACCGAAGAGGCTCGGTCAGAGAATCCCCCTCAGGGCCAACTGGTGAACTTCTGCTCCTAGACACTACGGACAGCACCGAGCGCGTCGGAGCAGATATCGGTTCCAAAAAAGCCACTTGGGGTGCTGGAGTCAAAGGTTCTACTGCAAGCGGTACTGAATATTCTGGCTCCAATAGATCGGAATGGCTCAGAGGATGAACAGTAGCGTCTGACAAAGACTTGGGTGGCTCAGAGGCCAGCTGAGCAGGAGCCGAGAGCAAATTTGCCAGCCCCAGCGCCTTCAAGAGTCTACGCACCACCCTCTCCACATCTTCATTCGATAGGCTCCTAGAGGACCCTGAAGAAAAGGTTGGAGAGCGAGATGTCTGAAAAATAGGTGATCTCAGTGTAGGGGAGACCGGTAGGATATCTCTTGACCGGCACCAAGCTATAGAATCATTTTTTGGCTCTAAAGTACTTGAGACCGACACAGGCATATCAATAATAATAATAACCTCAATCAGTTCCGAATTGAGTGGAGCCAATGAGGTGAGAGCTTGGTGGTTTTTGAAAATTTTTCAGGAGGTCCAGATTTCTAGGAGGACACTGGAGAAGGCCTTTTCACAGTCTTTTCTTTCCTGCTAGAAGAAGACCTTGTAGATTGTGAGGAGGAAGAACTACCCAAATCCTCCTCAAAGGATAGTTTCAGGAGACCTTTCAAAATCAACTTGTTTTTCCTTTCTTGAAGGACTCTCGAGCTAAAGGAATGACAAAAAGTACAAGTCTCCTGTAAGTGAATGGCCCCAAACAGTATACACATACACTATGCCCGTCCATTATGGACATTTTTTGAGTTCATTTTTGGCATTTTGTAAAACCCGAAGGTTTACGGTCCTTATCTTTAGATTTTTTAGACATAGCTGCTGGGAAAAAACAACGCTAAGGGAAAAAGAAGAGATTAATTAAGTCCTCTAACTAAAATGGAGCTTAACTATTGGAGGGAATGAACAAGCACACCACAGGGAAACCAGAGAGAGGACTAGGTCCTCTAACTTAAACGGGCCTAGCCCTGCAGAATGGAAAGGGAATACCAAACTGAAGGAGAAAGGCAATATTAACAGAGGACTAGGTCCTCTAACTTAAACGGGCCTAGCCCTTGAACAAAATGCTTCACTAAGATACCTAAACCTAGAGAAAAGGCAACACACACACAGCAGTAGGTTAAATAGCAACAAAATGGACTAAATAACAGTAATTCAAACACATGCTATAAAACTAGTAAAGAACCAACAAAGACTCAACAGCAAATACTAAATATAGATAATCTAACTACCACTATGAGATACCAACAACAGGCCTGCAGAAAAACGTCGACCAAACAGTTGACAAAACAGCGACAGCAATTTAAGAATAAACTACTGCCTAACAGTAATGCTACCTATATGCTAAATAACAGTATTCTAACTATATATTAACTAACTACAAAGAGAAAACAGTCTACAAATATGGAAAAATGCAGAAAAAAAGGTTTAAACTTTGCCACGGCCAATAAGAGCACTTCTGAACTCGTAAAGCGGCAAACGAGATCTGAGGATTGATACCACTGCATTATGGAATACCTACCTTGCCACAAGCCAACTTAGAGACTTCAAGCTTCGTAATCGGCCAAGTCGGAACATAGGATCGTCTCCGAACCCACATGTAAGAATGAAGGTGAGATAGGACAACATAACACTGAAGACAAAGGAAGTGAAGAAGAGAAGAGATGAGGCTAGACAGAGTGAAAAAGATCAGAGTCATAATTTTGTTTAAGTGGGAGCTAGATATATGAGAGGGGGGATTTGGGATGGCTTTAGTAGTAGTTTAGTTCATGTGGCTTAGGGGGGAGCAAAAGCAGAGCTATGGGTTTATGAGGGGTCTTTAGGTGCACTTTTAAGTATTTTAGAAAAAGGCCTTAATTAAGAGTGAGTGGGAAATTGTTCCAAATTTCTGATACTTGGTTGGAGTATAAGTCGTCTCCTGTGGATTTGTTAGACTTGGACACAAGTGTAGGTGTTTATCTTTGGAGTGCTAAGATCTGGAAGGATTATGCTACTGGAAGACGTTGGTGACAGCAGGGTAGTTTGAGGATTTACTGATAAGACATTAATAGGTTGCAAGTAAGTAAGGCAATGCGATAGTTCAAGCCAACCCAATTGTCAGATCAAGGCAGTGATGTGTCCTGTGAGGGAAATTGACAGCAAATTTAGCTATGTTGTTGCAACATTGCTCTAGCTTGTGCAGCTGAGAGGCCTATACACAGGTAAATATGGTTGTGGAATAAAGGGGGTATAGGCAACAGGGGTGCTAAAACAAGGATTTTTCCTTGCAGTATCAGTAAGGTATGGCTTGATGCTGTACAGGGAGTTTTTAAGGTGGCTTTTTTGAACTACATGGTGAATATGGTAGTCAGATTTCAGATTGCCATCTTTGAAGACACCTAGGAGTTTAGTATTTTGAACAAGTTCAATTTTTAAGTGGTCAGAGAAAGTTAAAGTAAAAGCTGTTTTTTTTGTGATTCAAATTTCTTGGCTATATTACATTAACTATGCGACTATGATGTCAGTATAATGGAAGTTACCACAAATATGTAAAGAAGCAACACAAGAACTATACGATGGTTGAAGAATGAACACTGCTCGTTCCACAGGACGGTATTCACCAGTAGTTTATTACAAATCCAAGTTAAGCGCTTTCGGCTGTGGGCTTAACTTGGATTTGTAATAAACTACTGGTGAATACCGTCCTGTGGAACGAGCAGTGTTCATTCTTCAACCATCGTATAGTATAATGGAAGTTGAAGCTGGTTAGATGGCAGTTAGTTAATGACGGAAAAGAGAAGGGGAGGGGCTACGTCTGACACTGTGTTACCTATTCTGACTGCGAAGGGTTTATTTACTAGTAAGTTTCTGAACTACAGAAATGATCACTGTTAATTCTGATTTCTCCTACGCTGTTAAGAAGAAGAGTGTGTGCAATAAAAAAGAGCTACCAGTGATGTTGCTCTTGTTATTACTTAGGATGTTATCACTAAGTCAACCAAATGGCAGTTATGCTGCTGTGGCTTAGCCAGAAGAAATCTTGTTTGTTGGACAACAAGTGACACAGCTTGATGCATTGGGAATTCAAGAAGTACATAATTGGAGAGTCATGTGGAGACTTTCTAAGACTGCCATTTCTATACTCCCTTTTCTCTGAGGTATGGAGACCTCACAATTGTAGTACAACGTTTAGCCCCTATGCTGAGGGAGTTCAAGGGGGCCTGACCCCCCCCCCCCAGCAAAAAACACATGTTTAAAGGACAAAAGCAATGCTTGGCATTTGCACTTCCCTTGCATCTTCAGTCTTTTTCTTTCCAGCATGTTGGGATTCAGCATTTCGATTCCCAACATTTCAACTGGGGGTCCCTCCTTTGTACTTGTGTGTGTGTGTGTATGTATATATATATATATATATATATATATATATATATTGTAAATGCCATTTTTTATAATACTAGGTACTGGTACACACATGTACAATGTTGCGCATGCATTTGCTATGCTTTGATACTCAATACTTGATTTCAAAGCTTTTGTACTTACCATGAAACCGATGCCTATTTATCTGTTTTTGAAATGTAAACCTATTGCCCCTTGTTTTCTATTACTTCACACACTGTGTGCCCTATTATCTGGAGTGGAGGGTTGATCTTAAACAAGTATATAAATTAACTTATTTTTTAATAATGCTAGGTAATTCTGTTGTACCCATTTAGCAGTATAATGAGGACTACGTTCAGATTAATTAGGTTTCTAAGTTCAGTTGCTTTCTAGATATAGGTCATTTTTACCATTGGTTTATACAAGGCTAATGACAATTGGGGGCTTTACAAGCCTAGCAATGCAACCCAAATCTATCCCATGAGTTACTATGCCTTAGAGATTATTTTAAGGGATGTACGTTACTTAGAGCATGAATTAACATGCTGCCACTGTCCATCTGAGACACAGATGGCAGACCGGGGGTGAACTTCCGATCTCCCATCCACTGGTCCAGGTTGTGTTTGAACAGGGTTGGGGAAAGGTTCTGCTTCTCATGGATGAGAAGCCTATTCCACAGAATGAGGACTCTTCAAGATATGTACCTGTCATAAACAAAGTTTAAATGCTTAGATATAGTAGTTCTGGTGCTACTCATTTTGCAGATATGCAAAATGTCCATCAGGGCGGGATTCAAGAATGCCTTGCATGTCAGGCATAACTCACCTCTCAGCAGTATAGACCTAGGACTTTGGGATGATCTGCATAGCACACTGTGTTTATACCTTGCATTATTTTTGTGCGGAGCCTCAGTGGACATTCCAATTGTTGCACGTGCCTGGTCAGGTACATACAGGAGGGGGTGTTATCTTCAATGATGGGTCTGATGATGGCTAAGTATACAGTGGTACAATGACTTCCCTGGACCTAGATGCCATTCACTTACTTATAACTTGAATAACATAGAATGATTTCCTCACAACCTTAGACAATTTTTTTTAAGATTAATATCCCAATGTATTTCTCAGTTTTTTTTAAACATCTTTATTAAACTTTCACTTATGACATACGCAATCACAAATTTATATAAATGAAATCAAACCATGCTGATAATCTTAGTTGCAAGCATTTTACATCACAAACCATACTGACATAATTTTAGTTGTAAACATTATACATCACTTATAATCTACCCAATCCAACCTTAAACACATGCTGGTGGAAAGCCAGCTTACTATCTACATTATCCCTAAATCCTTGACTATTATATCTACCTTTATGGATGTTTTATCAATGAGGTAGCTACCCTGGGTGTCTGACTTCCCAAAAAGTACTATGTATTTCTTGACATGGAGTTTTAAGCCATAGCTTTGGTACCAATCATCTGTCTGTGTTGGACCTTTCTGTAAGATGATGCTCCTATCTTGAAATCATCTGTAAACTTCATTAGCCCATGACACTGGCCTTGACTTCCAAAAAAGACAGTAGGCCCAGCATAAGACCTGGGGGACTCCACTGGTGAACAGCCTCTTTGTGGAGATGGTCTCTGCAATCCTAACGCCCTGGGTTCTGTCAGCCAAATAGCTATCCAGAAAGTTACATAGGTGTTATAGGTTCATAGGTTCATACTAGGCTATCTGCCCGAGGGCATTTACAAGCCTAGCCCATAGTTTTGTGGCTTACGCCACCCCTTTAGTATGGGGAACTATACCCATTATTTTGCTGTGCCTCTGTCGAGCAGTGACACTGAGGTAATCCCTGGGGTATATCTGCGATCTCCCATCCATTGGTCAAGATTTCTCTTGAACAAGGCCAGCAAGGTGCTCTGCCTCACATATACCGGGATTTTATTCCACAGCATAGGGAGTCTTTCGGTGATGAATCTATCCCTCCAGCACATCCTATTAATAGCCGTGTCGAGGTTTAAGTCTCCCGCCCTTGTGACTCTGACGGATCTAGATTTTTTGAGGTGAAGCATATTCATCAAATCTGGGTTTTACCTGGCCTTGTATGTTAGGCAAAGGTCACCTCTGAGCAAGCGGTAAGCGACTGAATAGAGCTGGAGTTCTTTCAGTCGGGCAGCATAGGACAGATGTTTGAGACCCTTTATCCTTTTGGTGAGGAACGTTTGTGGCCTCTCCAGCTGCTGCAAGTGTCGGGTCAGATACATTCCGAATGGGGCATTGTACTCAATCATTGGTCTGATGAGTGATGAGTATAGGGAGACTATGACCTCCCTTGATCTAGATGAGAATCCCTTCATGATAAGGTGGGCAATGTAGAAGGTCTTCCTAACTACTTTAGCTACATGGGTGTCGAATGACAGACTACTATCAACCTGGGTCCCCAGGTCCCTGATAACTTCTTCTGTGCTCAGTGGATTGCCACCTATTTGGTAGCTAGGGGTAACCTTGTTTTTCCCGAAGGGTATGACTATGCATTTTTGGCATTTAACTTTAGGCCATGGCTCTGGCACCAGTTATCCGTTTCTGTGAGACCCTTCTGAAGGATATCTGTGTCAGATGTGTTTTCTACTATGGCCCAGTTTGCAGTCATCTGCAAACTTTGTCAGCCATAACCCTCCTGTGTTTGCTTGTACTTCGGAAAAGTAGATGCCAAACAAGAGTGGGCCCAGGACTGAGCCCTGTGGTACACCACTTGTGACAGGCTTTGAGTCTGACATGGCGCCAGCAACTCTGACCCTGTGGGTTCTGTCACTCAGCCAGTTTGCAACCCATCTTGTGATGTATGGGTTAACATTTAAGCTGATGAGTTTTTCAATGATACCCGAGTGGGGTATTGTATCGAAGGCCTTCGCCATATCGAGGTATGCTGTACGGACTGCCTTTCCCTCATCAATGGCTTTGGTGACTGTTTCGAAAAAGTCAACCAAGTTTAGAAGGCATGATCTGCCTTTGACAAAGCCAAACTGGGATGGATCCAAAGTCTGCAAATTCCCTATGTCTTTATTTATGAGGTCCATTATGATCCTCTCCATGGCTTTGCAGATAAGGCTTGTCAAGCTAATGGGCCGGTAATTTCCAGGGTCGGTGGAGGCACCGCCTTTGTGAAGTGGGACCACAGTTGCAGTGCGCCACTCCTGGAGTGCGTATCCAGAGGTAAGACTATGATTAAACAGCTGTCCTAGCTGTGGGTTTAATTCCTCGTTGAGTTCGTTGATGTCCAGTTCACGAGTTTGTTTACAATGACTGAGTGCGATATTTTATCAAATGTCTTAGCTAGGTCAAGGTAGGCAGTATGCATCATTTTATCCTCATCCACTGACTTGGTAACTTCTTCTAAGATGTCCACCAGGTTAAGTAGGGCATGACCTGCCTTTGACCCAACCATACTGGGTTAGGTTCAGTACCTGAAGGTTTCCTATGTCACTGTTAATCATTTTCATGACATTTATTTCCATGACTTTGCATATGGGACTAGTCAGACTAATGGGTCTTCAATTCAAAGAATCCATTGATGGTCCACCCTTTCATAGAAGGATGACCGCTGCAGTCTTCCATTCATGTGGCACAGAGCCTATGTGCAGGTTGTAGTTGAGTAGCGACACCAATGGTCCTGGCAGCCTGATATATGACCTATTTAGGAGGCACCCTGGGATATTTTAAGGGCCCAATGAAGCCGAATTTCTGGCCTTAAATAGTACATCTAAGACCGTCCTAGTGACAACTGGAAAGATTATGTTAGATGAATTTTCTGGGGGGCAGTTGGTGGCACAGTTGGAGATGAACCTGTCAACCAGAAGATTTGCTCTGTCTCCTGGTTCTGTGAATATGGCTCCATTTACCAACAGTTCAGCATACTGTTGGGTGCTGCCTTTGAGGTTTCAGACATAGCTAAAGAAGGCTCAATGGTTGTCCTTAGCTTTGAATGGTTGTCCTTAGCTTCGAATGCTATCTTTAACAATTTTGCTGCTGAACTTAATTAGTCCTCTTCGCTGTCTAGTCAGTTTGGTGTGAGAGTTTTTAATCTTTTTTTTGGCATGACACTTCATAATTTCAGCTATGACTTTTCTCATTTGTTGTACAACCTGTTTAATTTTGGATTCCATCATGGTGTTTTTTTTTGTTTTTTTTTTTAGTTAGTTTAGGACTTGCATCTGGTAGACACAGCAACCTCTATGGAATCACTGATATGGTCGCACAGAACTTCTGTGAATAACTCTGCACAGGTTGTTGTATTATCTGGGTTTGAAGGGGCTTGAAACTTTGACAGATCACCACTTAGAAACTACAGTAAGGCAAACTACCTTTTATTAACTGTTACAGGGATTGCTGGGGTTACAGAAATTATCATTTCTAAGGAGACTGCTTTGTGGTCTCACCTTACCAGAGAAGACATAAAATGATGGGGGCTGGGCAGCATTCTCCCATACTTCTCAGTACCAGTTCCAATATATTAGTATCTCTGGTAGGCATATGCACTAACTGACACAGGACATTTGTGTTTACAAAGTCTAAGAATGTCTGCGCGTGCAAACATTGGGTTGTGTATAATTCCTAGTTTATAGAAGGATAATGAAAGTTACCCATGAGTATGGAATTTGGTTATATGCCGAGAGTCTCCAACAGGTATAAGTACGAGCTTTTCTCCCCGTGCCTCTGCTGAAAATGGGCTCATACCTGGTAGGACTTTCCCAGTAATCAAATGGTCAATAATTAAATATGTCCCATGAAACCCATAGCTCATTCTGACTGTAACCTATAGCTTGATAAGATATGGTATGCGACCTATGGCAATTTGCACAAAGAGGAACTTTAGTGTGTCCATTCTGTTAAATCAGCTTAGAAGTATGCTTGATATTGATGTATATCAAGACACCTTCACCTTTAGTCTCTGTCTATACAGCTGCTGGTCTAAATGTGTGGAAGGCACTGGAGCCTTGCACTGCCAGGGTGCTCTCAATGGCTTTAAACTATGTCACAGTAACTCTGCAAATGTCCATATTCTTCAAAGTTAGGACAGCTTTGAGGGAGTGGAGCTTTTTGTTTAGACACCTGGCACTGAAAAGTAACATCTTTAGATTTCCTTTGGTAGACTTTGCTACATTAAAAGGTTTGTCAGTTTGGCACGGTCTTCCCCATACAGCCTTATTAGGCAATGTTTTAGCAAACATTCTAAAGCCTAGAGGGGACAACTGCAGAGCATCCTTGGCAAAAGCAATGTAGTTTGATAACTATGACTTCCCATGGGGACAAATACTCTATCTCCCTAGAATGACACCAAAAACTAAGCCAATTATTAAAGCTGATAATTATCTGTTCATACTGAGGCATCATCCTTGGAGAATGTAAAATGTTGTTCAATGCTAAGCATACATTATCCTTTGACACACAGTCTGAGTGTGCCACAATCTCTCTCTTCATACAGACTAGGAAGGTACATCTCAGGTCACTCACACCTACACAGACTACGACTGAATCACAGTGGTACCTATGGTGCAATGACTTAAGTAAGTGTTAAACTTGGCAGATTCTGGCCCCGATAGGCAACTTAACTGTTATTTCTCTTTGTTCAGCCTGGTGATTGGGGCATCAGAATGTTGTGTAATGGAGATCTCTATGACGAGATTCCAGGATAGTATACTAGCTTGCCTTATGGCTTGATAATGAAGGGTCCACTGGGAGGGGCTGCATATGCAGCATTAGGTGTTGTTTCTGCTGCGTACGTTCGGGCCTCCTGAGGATAACTTTTTCCAGGTGAATGTCTTGCAAGTCTACAGGGATTGTGAAGGTTGCATTTAAGTGCCTCAGCATAAGTAGGTCTATGTCTAGGGTATCAGACACATTGTGCATATACATCTTTTGCATACTGTATTTGTTTCTTTGAGGATCAAAATGGTTGTAACTGAATATTAGGTAATTTTCTTTTTAAAATACTGGCT